>NC_091285.1:229084728-229405692 GCF_032444005.1 Ranitomeya imitator
CGGCCAGCAGTGGTGTGGTCAGTGGAGGCCTAGTGGAAGGAGTGACCGCAGACAGGCATCAAAGGCCAAACATAATAACATATGGCTGTAGGCAATTTTAAATTGGTTCCAGGGGAACACGGGCAGCAGTGGCCTGGTCAGTGTAGTAGTAGTAGAAAGAACGCACCGCAGACAGGCTTCGAAGGCCTAACATAAAAAAATTGGGCTGGCTGTAGGCAATTTTAAATTGGTTCCAGGGGTACACGGGCAGCAGTGGTGTGGTCAGTGGAGGCCTAGTGGAAGGAGTGACCGCAGACAGGCATCAAAGGCCTAACATAATAACAGATGGCTGTAGGCAATTTTAAAATGGTTCCAGGGGAACACGGGCAGCAGTGGCCTGGTTAGTGTAGTAGTAGTTGAAAGAACGGACCGCAGACAGGCTTCGAAGGCCTAACATAAAAAAATTGGGCTGGCTGTAGGCAATGTTAAATTGGTCCCAGGGGTACACGGGCAGCAGTGGTGTGGTCAGTGGAGGCCTAGTAGAAGGAGTGACCGCAGACAGGCATCAAAGGCCAAACATAATAACATATGGCTGTAGGCAATTTTAAATTGGTTCCAGGTGAACACGGCCAGCAGTGGCCTGGTCAGCGGAGGATGATTGTAATGAGTGTCTGCCAGTTAGTAGTCCAAAACAATACATAAATGTGAATGTCTCACATTAAAATCCAGCGAAAACACTAAAGGGTGCAATCTTTAGGTACAGGGGTGGGATCCTCTGCGTTGTTTCTGACCTACTAATTTGGCGCAAAGTTTTTACTTTGGTAAATAGAGGACACTGCCCCTGACTATGTTAAGTACCATTATACATGTCAACACAATGGTATTGTCAGTGGCAGGAATGGAAGGATGTCAGCGCATAGTCTAAACATTGGTGGAAGTGTGAGAGATAATTGTGGAAGTGGCAGAGCAATGTTTGACCTGGGGTGGGTGAACTCTCTTGTGGACGGCGGTAGAGGCCCATGGCCCCTCATGTTACAACAGTGTGTCTGACGTTGGGTGCGCACCACCACCGCCAGAGACAGTTTAGTGTACTATGAGGGACCCAGTGGCAGTGCTGTCGACCAAAAGCGGGCACACCCACCTCTTCAGACAAACAGCACTCTCACGGGTGCTTGCGCCAAGTCGCGATACCACGGCCCCGTGTGGGGAGTTTGGCCATTTAGGGAGGTGTAAACATGTCGTATTCTGGACAATCAGCTGCTGCAAATTAAGACATTTGAAAAGTCATTCACAGTAGTCCACAGGCAAGAGCTTTTCATAGGAAAGCTAGGTGTCGCCCGGGCAAGGTGGGGCAAAAGAATTCGAAATCCAGTTGTGGTTCATTTTAATGAATGTTAGACCATCAACATTTTGTGTAGCCAGACGAGTCCTTTTTTCGGTTAATATTGAACCTGCAGCACTGAATACTCTTTCTGATAGGACACTAGCTGCCGGGCAAGCAAGCTCCTGCAATGCATATTCCGCCAATTCTGGCCAGGTGTCTAATTTTGATGCCCAGTAATCAAATGGGAATGATGGTTGAGGGAGAACATCGATAAGGGATGAAAAATAGTTTGTTACCATACTGGACAAATGTTGTCTCCTGTCACTTTCAATTGATGCAGCAGTACCTGTCCTGTCTGCGGTCATAGCAAAATCACTCCACAACCTGGTCAGAAAACCCCTCTGTCCAACGCCACTTCTGATGTGTGCACCCCTAACACTCCTGGTCTGCTGCCCCCTGGAGCTCGTGTGAGAACGATCACGGGCGCTGTGTGCTGGGAATGGCTGAAGCAAACGGTCAACAAGAGTTGATTGTTTTGTTGCTAATATTAGTTCCAAGTTCTCATGTGGCATAATATTTTGCAATTTGCCTTTATAGCGAGGATCAAGGAGGCAGGCCAACCAGTAATCGTCATCGTTCATCATTTTAGTAATGCGTGTGTCCCTTTTGAGGATACGCAAGGCATAATCCGCCATGTGGGCCAAAGTTCCAGTTGTCAAATTTGCGGTTGTGCTTGGTTGAGGTGCAGTTGCAGGCAAATCTACATCACTTGCGTCCCTCAAAAAACCAGAACCCAGCCTTGCCACGCCACCAATTTCCAGTGCCCCCGGGAAAGCTTCCTCATTAAAAATATACTCATCCCCATCATCCTCCTCGTCCTCCACCTCCTCTTCGCCCGCTACCTCGTCCTGTACACTGCCCTGACCAGACAATGGCTGACTGTCATCAAGGCTTTCCGCTTCCTCTGGTGCAGACGCCTGATCCTTTATGTGCGTCAAACTTTGCATCAGCAGACGCATTAGGGGGATGCTCATGCTTATTATGGCGTTGTCTGCACTAACCAGCCGTGTGCATTCCTCAAAACACTGAAGGAGTTGACACATGTCTTGTATCTTCGACCACTGCACACCCGACAACTCCATGTCTGCCATCCTACTGCCTGCCCGTGTATGTGTATCCTCCCACAAAAACATAACAGCCCGCCTCTGTTCGCACAGTCTCTGAAGCATGTGCAGTGTTGAGTTCCACCTTGTTGCAACGTCTATGATTAGGCAATGCTGGGGAAGGTTCAAAGAACGCTGATAGGTCTGCATACGGCTGGAGTGTACAGGCGAACGGCGGATATGTGAGCAAAGTCCACGCACTTTGAGGAGCAGGTCGGAGAAACCAGGATAAGTTTTCAATAAGCACTGCACCACCAGGTTTAAGGTGTGAGCCAGGCAAGGAATGTGTTTCAGTTGGGAAAGGGAGATGGCAGCCATGAAATTCCTTCCATTATCACTCACTACCTTGCCTGCCTCAAGATCTACTGTGCCCAGCCACGACTGCGTTTCTTCCTGCAAGAACTCGGACAGAACTTCCGCGGTGTGTCTGTTGTCGCCCAAACACTTCATAGCCAATACAGCCTGCTGACGCTTGCAAGTAGCTGCCCCATAATGGGACAACTGGTGTGCAACAGTGACAGCTGACGATGGAGTGGTTTGGCGACTGCGGTCTGTGGAAGAGCTCTCGCTTCTGCAGGAGGACGAGGAGGAGGAGGAGGGGGTGCGAAAGCCTACAGCCAACTGTTTCCTAGACCGTGGGCTAGGCACAACTATCCCGAAATTGCTGTCCCCTGTGGACCCTGCATCCACCACATTCACCCAGTGTGCCGTGATGGACACGTGACGTCCCTGGCCATGCCTACTGGTCCATGCATCTGTAGTCAGGTGCACCTTTGTACTCACAGATTGCCTGAGTGCATGGACGATGCGCTGTTTAACATGCTGGTGCAGGGCTGGGATGGCTTTTCTGGAAAAAAAGTGTCGACTGGGTAGCTCGTAGCGTGGTTCAGCGTACTCCATCAGGGCTTTGAAAGCTTCGCTTTCAACTAACCGGTAGGGCATCATCTCTAACGAGATTAGTCTAGCTATGTGGGCGTTCAAACCCTGTGTACGCGGATGCGAGGATAAGTACTTCCTTTTTCTAACCAGAGTCTCATGTAGGGTGAGCTGGACTGGAGAGCTGGAGATCGTGGAACTAGCGGGTGTGCCGGTGGCCATGGCAGACTGAGAGACTGTTGGAGACAGTATTGTTTCCGCCGGTGCCCTAGATGCAGTATTTCCTCCTACAAAACTGGTGATTCCCTGACCCTGACTGCTTTGGGCTGACAAAGAAACCTGCACAGATACTGCCGGTGGTGCGGAAAATGATGGCCTTACAGTGACGGAAGGGATGTTGCGTTGCTGACTAGCTTCATTGGCCGAGGGTGCTACAACCTTAAGGGATGTTTGGTAGTTAGTCCAGGCTTGCAAATGCATGGTGGTTAAATGTCTATGCATGCAACTTGTATTGAGACTTTTCAGATTCTGACCTCTGCTTAAGCTAGTTGAACATTTTTGACAGATGACTTTGCGCTGATCAATTGGATGTTGTTTAAAAAAATGCCAGACTGCACTCTTCCTAGCATCGGATCCCTTTTCAGGAATTGCAGACTGAGCTTTAACCGGATGGACACGCTGTCCTCCAACAGTTTTTTGCTTTGCCACGCGTTTTGGGCCAGATACGGGCCCGGCAGATGGAACCTGTTGCGATGTTGATGCCTGCTGCGGCCCCTCCTCCTCCGCTTCAGAACTACTGCCGCCTGCACCCTGTTCCCCCAATGGCTGCCAATCGGGGTCAACAACAGGGTCATCTATTACCTCCTCTTCTACCTCGTGTGCAACTTCGTCTGTGTCACCATGTCGGTCGGTGGTATAGCATTCGTGATGGGGCAACATAGTCTCATCAGGGTCTGATTGTGGATCAGTACCCTGAGAGGGCAATGTTGTGGTCTGAGTCAAAGGACCAGCATAGTAGTCTGGCTGTGGCTGTGCATCAGTGCACTCCATGTCAGAATCTACTTGTAATGGGCATGGCCTGTTAACTGTTTCACTTTCTAAGCCAGGGACGGTATGTGTAAAGAGCTCCATGGAGTAACCCGTTGTGTCGCCTGCTGCATCCTTCTCTCTTGTTGTTGTTTTTGCTGAAGAGGACAAGGAAGCGACTTGTCCCTGACCGTGAACATCCACAAACGACGCGCTGCTTTTACATTTACCAGTTTCAGAAGAGGAGGCAAAAGAGCTAGAGGCTGAGTCTGCAAGGTAAGCCAAAACTTGCTGTTGCTGCTCCGGCTATAAAAGCGGTTTTCCTACTCCCAGAAAAGAGAGCGTTCGAGGCCTTGTGTAGCCAGACGACGAACCTGGCTCCACAGCTCCAGACTTAGGTGGAATATTTTTTTTCCCACGACCACCTGATGCTCCACTACCACTACCATCATTACCAGCTGACAATGAACGCCCACGGCCACGACCTCTTGCACCAGACTTCCTCATTGTTTTATAAACTTAACCAAAGTAACTTTATTTGTTGCTGTCAAACAACTTACACGGTGAGCTATAACTTCTGTTTGATTTCAATATCCCTTTACAGGTTGGTGATACCACAAGGAAAATCAGGCACAATGTTACACACTCTGTTTTCTGTGGCACCAAATCACAGAGATGCCACACACGCAGGACTGTCACTCAAGCACAAATGTCAATATAAATCTCCCAATTTTTTTTTTTTTTTTTCAGGGAGACTTTATAAACAAAATAAAATAAAATGATTTTTTCAGGAATAATTTAGAAACCAAATAAAATAAAATGATTTTTTCAATGACAATTTAGAAACCAAATAAAAAAAAAAAAAGGCTTTCTATGCCCCACTGAGTGACAGATGGCACACACAGGAGTCAGGAGTGGCCCACAAGCCCAGAGGGCAATATTTTTCTCCCACTGATTGATGTAGTGATTTTTTCAGGTAGATTTTAGAACCCAAATCAAGCAAAAAAATTAATAGGCTTTCTATGGCCCACAATTTGAGAGAGAGAGAGAGATGGCACACCCAGGAGTCAAGACTGGCACACAAGCAGAAAGGGCAATATTAATCTCCCACCTATTTTTTTTTTTCAGGGAGACTTTATAAACAAAATAAAATAAAATGATTTTTTCAGGAATAATTTAGAAACCAAATAAAATAAAATGATTTTTTCAATGACAATTTAGAAACCAAATAAAAAAAAAAAAAAAAGGCTTTCTATGCCCCACTGAGTGACAGATGGCACACACAGGAGTCAGGAGTGGCCCACAAGCCCAGAGGGCAATATTTTTCTCCCACTGATTGATGTAGTGATTTTTTCAGGTAGATTTTAGAACCCAAATCAAGCAAAAAAATTAATAGGCTTTCTATGGCCCACAATTTGAGAGAGAGAGAGAGAGAGAGATGGCACACCCAGGAGTCAAGACTGGCACACAAGCAGAAAGGGCAATATTAATCTCCCACCTATTTTTTTTTTTTCAGGGAGACTTTATAAACAAAATAAAATAAAATGATTTTTTCAGGAATAATTTAGAAACCAAATAAAATAAAATGATTTTTTCAATGACAATTTAGAAACCAAATAATAATAAAAAAAAGGCTTTCTATGCCCCGTGACATATGGCACACACAGGAGTCAGGAGTGGCACACAAGCCCTGAGGCCAATATTTTTCTCCCACTGATTGATGTAGTGATTTTTTCAGGTAGATTTTATAACCCAAATCAAGCAAAAAAATAAATAGGCTTTCTATGGCCCACTGAGTGACAGATGGCACACACAGGAGTCAGGAGTGGCACACAAGCCCTGAGCCAATATTTTTCTCCCACTGATTGATGTAGTGATTTTTTCAGGTAGATTTTAGAACCCAAATCAAGCAAAAAAATAAATAGGCTTTCTATGGCCCACTGACAGAGATGGCACACACAGGAGTCAGGAGTGGCACACAAGCCCTGAGGCCAATATTTTTCTCCCACTGATTGATGCAGTGATTTTTTCAGGTAGATTTTAGAACCCAAATCAAGCAAAAAAATAAATAGGCTTTCTATGGCCCACTGACTGAGAGATGGCACACACAGGAGTCAGGAGTGGCACACAAGCCCTGAGGCCAATATTTTTCTCCCACTGATTGATGTAGTGATTTTTTCAGGTAGATTTTAGAACCCAAATCAAGCAAAAAAATAAATAGGCTTTCTATGGCCCACGGACTGAGAGATGGCACACACAGGGATGGCACTCTAGCAGAAATGCCAATCTTAATCTCCCACAAAAAAAAAAAAAAAAACAGGGACTGTCCTACAATTACTATCTCCCTGCAGTAATCTCAGCCAGGTATGGCAGGCAGCAATAAGGAGTGGACTGATGCACAAATTAAATAAAAAGTGTGGACAAACAAAAAAGATAGCTGTGCAGAAAGGAAGGAACAAGAGGATTTGTGCTTTGAAAAAAGCAGTTGGTTTGCACAGCGGCGTACACACAGCAATGCAGCTATCATGGAGCCTTCTAGGGCAGCCCAATGAGCTACAGCGCTGAGGAAAAAAAAAAAAATGTAGCTTCCACTGTCCCTGCACACCGAAGGTGGTGTTGGGCAGTGGAAATCGCTACAGCACAAGCGGTTTGGTGGTTAATGGACCCTGCCTAACGCTATCCCTGCTTCTGACGAACGGCAGCAACCTCTCCCTAAGCTCAGATCAGCAGCAGTAAGATGGCGGTCGGCGGGAACGCCTCTTTATAGCCCCTGTGACGCCGCAGACAGCAAGCCAATCACTGCAATGCCCTTCTCTAAGATGGTGGGGACCAGGACCTATGTCATCACGCTGCCCACACTCTGCGTTCACCTTCATTGGCTGAGAAATGGCGCTTTTCGCGTCATTGAAACGCGACTTTGGCGCGAAAGTCGCGTACTGCATGGCCGACAACGCACAGGGATCGGATCGGGTTTCATGAAACTCGACTTCGCCAAAAGTCAGCGACTTTTGAAAATGTTCGACCCGTTTCGCTCAACCCTATTAGGCTGTTAAAAGGTTCATGCAGCTTTACATGAACACCCGATCTTTACACTATAGCTGGTCCGAACAACGAAAGCAATCGTTACCATACACCTCTTGTGTCTCCCCTTTTTCCTCATAGTTTGTAAGCTTACGAGCAGGGCCCTCATTCCTCTTGGTATCTGTTTTGAACTGTGATTATTGTTATGCTGTAAAGTCTATTGTCTGTACAAATCCCCTCTATAATGTAAAGCACTGCGGAATAAGTTGGCGCTATATAAATAATGTTTTATTATTATTATTATTATTACTATTATTATGATGAATAACAGTTTTCACTTAAGCTAAAATGATGGCTGTCTCATTGAGGCCATAGCAGGAGTTAAAGCAAGTTTACAAAAGCAGATTGCTGTCTACAACTAGCACCAACTGACAAGTCATTCGTCACTAGGTTAATGTCCCTTAAGTACTACTAAATACAAACTGAATTTAGATGAGAGATGGTAGATTATACAATTTCCTTACAATTTAGATATTATCAGTTGGACATCCTTCGTTTCTATAAGCAGATGTTCTGCTAAAGGTCCATTTACACAAACTAAACAACAGCACTAAACAACCTTCGATTGGTTAATATTTACCAATAGATGGCCATATAATTGCCTGTCTACACAGGTAGTCCATACTTCAAATGCACACCGAATGATCTGTAATAGGTTGACCAGTGCCCTTAATCTGCCATTGTTCTCAGCAGTTTACTCAGGACTATTTGTTGCTCAGAACGATAATCATTTGTGTTGCACAAAAGATCATTTCACCCAATGATCCATTTTTGCTCATTAATAAATTGATGAAAAAAATTAGACTAGTGTGACAAGAGTTACAAAGAATGATTGTTTCACAAGACTCTTTGTGTCAAAGCACTTTATGGTTCTGTTCACTTGTCCAGTTGTCAACCATTTATAAAAAAACAAAACAGATCCATTGCAGTTGCATACTTTGCTTTCAGTTTTGTGTATGTTTCTGTTCACTTTGTAGTAGATCCATTTCTCCTAACACCTCTATTGTTTTGGTCATGTGCTGTGCTTAAAAAATGAATCTGTTAACTAATGACATGACCATTTATTATGATTAATTTCCGATAGTCTTCAATGTAAAAAAAGAGAAATCCATTTTCTATCCATTTTCTGAGCCAGACAAAAAAAAATTGTGCAGACTACATTTTTTTGAGTAGGCTAAAAATCAGATTGCAGCTGGACAGGAGGGAAGTAGATGATATTTTCAGACATTTTTGGCTCCATTCAATTTTATGGATCCAACAGATTCAAAAACAGAAATAACTACTGACTGAACATGAGAATGATGTTTTTTAGCTTGCGTAAAAGATCAGCTTGCTAAAAAGAATTTTGCTCTTTCGTCAAATGTTTACAGCTCATTCAACCATTGGCAGCCCATATAAAAGGACCTTTGCTTGTAACTTGCTTCATGTTAACAGAAGTAGCTCATGAACTGGGCTCAATTGATAAGAGCAATGTAAATAGTTTACAGTACATCAGGGGCAGACATATCATTGGTACCAAGAGGTAAGAGAGCCCATTTCTACCTCCAAAGCAGGTGCAATTTTGCATTTTTGGAGTTTTTGGGCTGCAAAGGGTCCATATATTATTCTTGTACAGGGGCCCTTTTCTGTCTGTGTCCACCAGTGCAGTAACAAAATGTAGAATTCTCAGAGTCCTCATTAAAAATATTAAACCTGATAAGAGTTAAGCTAAATCTATAAATTCAACACAATTATAAATAATATACTTTAGAAAATTATAAATTATCTTTGGATTAATATTTGTGTAACTTTATTGTGGCTTGACTGCGTTTTCTTGAACACAGCTCTCCAAAAATGGACATACCTAAAGAGTTTGCCCATGCTTCTTATTTAACCCCTTCCCGACCTGTGACACAGCGTATGGGTCATGAAAGTCGGTGCCAATCCGACCTGTGACGCATATGCTGTGTCACAGAATGATCGCGTCCCTGCAGATCGGGTGAAAGGGTTAACTCCCATTTCACCCGATCTGCAGGGACAGGGGGAGTGGTAGTTTAGCCCAGGGGGGTGGCTTCACCCCCCCGTGGCTACGATCGCTCTGATTGGCTGTTGAAAGTGAAACTGCCAATCAGAGCGATTTGTAATATTTCACCTAAAAAACTGGTGAAATATTACAATCCAGCCATGGCCGATGCTGCAATATCATCGGCCATGGCTGGAAACACTTATGTGCACCCACCCCACCCCACCGATCGCCCCCCCAGCCCTCCGATCTGTGCTCCGCTCCCCTCCGTCCTGTGCTCCGCTCCCCCGTCCTCCTGTCTGCTCCCCCCGTGCTCCAATCACACCCCCGTGCTCCAATCAATCCCCCCCGCACTCCGATCACCCCTCGCACAGCGATCCCCCCCGTGCTCCGATCCACCCCCCCGCACAGCGATCCCCCACCCCGTGCTCCAATCCGCCCCCCCGTGTTTCGATCCACCCCCCATGCTCCGATCCACCCCCCTGTGCTCCGACGCCCCCCCGTGCCCTGATCTCCCCCCCCTTATACTTACCGAGCCTCCCGGGGTTCGTCCGTCTTCTTTCCTGGGTGCCGCCATCTTCCAAAATGGCGGGCGCATGTGCAGTGCGCCCGCCGAATCTGCCGGCCGGCAGATTCTTTCCAGATTGAATTTTGATCACTGAGATATAACCTATCTCAGTGATCAAAATTAAAAAAATAGTAAATGACACCCCCCCCCCCCTTTGTCACCCCCATAGGTAGGGACAATAAAAAAAATAAAGAATTTTTTTTTTTCCACTAAGGTTGGGGTAAGAACTAGGGTTAGGGTTAGGGGTAGGGTTAGGGTTAGGGGTAGGGTTAGGGGTATGGTTAGGGGTAGGGGTAGGAGTAGGGTTAGGGGTAGGGTTAGGGGAAGAGTTAGGGGTAGGGTTAGGGGTAGGGTTAAAGTTTGGAATGTGCACATGTATTCTGGTCCTCTGCGGATTTTTCCGCAGAGGATTTGATAAATCCGCAGTGCTAAACCGCTGTGGATTTACAGAGGTTTTTCTGCGCATTTCACTGCGGTTTTACAACTGCGATTTTCTATTGGAGCAGTTGTAAAACCGCCTTCGGAATCCGCAGAAAGAAGTGACATGCTACGGAATGTAAACCGCTGCGTTTCCGTGCAGTTTTTCTGCAGCATGTGTTTCCCATAGGTTTACATTGAACTATAAACTCATGGGAAACTGCTGCGGATACGCAGCGTTTTCCGCAGCGTGTGCACATACCTTTAGAATTAGGCTATGTGCACATGGTGCGGATTTGGCTGCGGATCGGCAGCGGATTGGCCGCTGCGGATCCGCAGCAGTGTTCCATCAGGTTTACAGTACCATGTAAACATATGGAAAACCAAATCCGCTGTGCCCATGGTGCGGAAAATACCACGCGGAAACGCTGCGTTGTATTTTCCGCAGCATGTCAATTCTTTGTGCGGATTCCGCAGCGTTTTACACCTGTTCCTCAATAGGTATCCACAGGTGAAATCCGCACAAAAAACACTGGCAATCCGCGGTAAATCCGCAGGTAAAACGCAGTGCCTTTTACCCGCGGATTTTTCAAAAATGATGCGGAAATATCTCACACGAATCCGCAACGTTGGCACATAGCCTTAGGGTTAGGGTTGGGTTGGAATTAGGGTTGTGGTTAGGGTTAGGGGTGTGTTGGGGTTAGGGTTGTGGTTAGGGGTGTGTTGGGGTTAGGGTTGTGATTAGGGTTACGGCTACAGTTGGGATAAGGGTTAGGGGTGTGTTGGAGTCTGAATTGAAGGGTTTCCACTGTTTAGGCACATCAGGGGGTCTCCAAACGCAACATGGCGCCACCATTGATTCCAGCCAATCTTGTATTCAAAAAGTCAAATGGTGCTCCCTCACTTCCGAGTCCCGACTTGTGCCCAAACCCCCACATATGGGGTACCAGCATACTCAGGACAAACTGTGCAACAATTACTGGGGTCCAGTTTCTCCTGTTACCCTTGAGAAAATAAAAAATTGCTTGCTAAAACATAATTTTTGAGGAAAGAAAAGTGATTTTTTATTTTCACAGCTCTGCGTTGTAAACGTCTGTGAAGCACTTGGGGGTTCAAAGTGCTCACCACATATCTAGATAAGTTCCTTGGGGGGTCTAGTTTCCAAAATGGGGTCACTTGTGGGGGGTTTCTACTGTTTAGGCACACCAGGGGCTCTGCAAACGCAACGTGACGCCCGCAGACCATTCCATCAAAGTCTGCATTTCAAAAGTCACTACTTCCCTTCTGAGCCCCGACGTGTGCCCAAACAGTGGTTTACCCCCAAACATGGGGTATCAGCGTACTCAGGAGAAACTGGACAACAACGTTTTGGGTCCAATTTCTCCTGTAACCCTTGGGAAAATAAAAAATTCTGGGCTACAAAATTATTTTTGAGGAAAGAAAACGTATTTATTATTTTCACAGCTCTGCGTTATAAACTTCTGTGAAGCACTTGGGGGTTGAAAGTGCTCACCACATATCTAGATAAGTTCCTTTGGGGGTCTAGTTTCCAAAATGGGGTCACTTGTGGGGGGTTTCTACTGTTTAGGCACACCAGGGGCTCTGCAAACGCAACGTGACGCCCGCAGAGCATTCCATCAAAGTCTGCATTTCAAAACGTCACTACTTCACTTCCGAGCCCCAGCATGTGCCTAAACAGTGGTTTACCCCCACATATGGAGTATCAGCGTACTCAGGAGAAACTGGACAACAACTTTTGGGGTCAAATTTCTCCTGTTACCATTGGGAAAATAAAAAATTGCGGGCTAAAAAATCATTTTTGAGAAAAGAAATTTTTTTTTTATTTTCATGGCTCTGCGTTATAAACTTCTGTGAAGCACTTGAGGGTTCAAAGTGCTCACCACACATCTAGATTAGTTCCTTTGGGGGTCTAGTTTCCAAAATGGGGTCATTTGTGGGGGATCTCCAATGTTTAAGCACACAGGGGCTCTCCAAACGCGACATGGTGTCCGCTAATGATTGGAGCTAATTTTCCATTTAAAAAGCCAAATGGCGTGCCTTCCCTTCTGAGCCCTGCCGTGCGCCCAAACAGTGGTTTACCCCCACATATGGGGTATCTGCGTACTCAGGACAAACTGGACAACAACATTTGTGGTCCAATTTCTCCTATTACCATTGGCAAAATAGGAAATTCCAGGCTAAAAAAGTTATTTTTGAGAAAAGAAAAATTATTTTTTATTTTCATGGCTCTGCATTATAAACTTCTGTGAAGCACCTGGGGGTTTAAAGTGCTCAGTATGCATCTAGATAAGTTCCTTGGGGGTCTAGTTTCCAAAATGGGGTCACTTGTGGGGGAGCTCCAATGCATAGGCACACAGGGGCTCTCCAAACGCGACATGGTGTCCGCTAACAATTGGAGCTAATTTTCCATTCAAAAAGTCAAAAGGCGCGCCTTCCCTTCCGAGCCCTGCCGTGTGCCCAAACAGTGGTTTACCCCCACATATGAGGTATCGGTGTACTCGGGAGAAATTGCTCAACAAATTTTAGGATCCATTTTATCCTATTGCCCATGTGAAAATGAAAAAATTGAGGCGAAAAGAAATTTTTTGTGAAAAAAAAGTACTTTTTCATTTTTACGGATCAATTTGTGAAACACCTGAGGGTTTAAAGTGCTCACTAGGCATCTAGATAAGTTCCTTGGGGGGTCCAGTTTCCAAAATGGGGTCACTTGTGGGGGAGCTCCAATGTTTAGGCACACAGGGTCTCTCCAAACGCGACATGGTGTCCGCTAACGATGGAGATAATTTTTCATTCAAAAAGTCAAATGGCGCTCCTTCCCTTCCGAGCCTTACCATGTGCCCAAACAGTGGTTTACCCTGACATGTGAGGTATCGGTGTACTCAGGAGAAATTGCCCAACAAATTTTAGGATCCATTTTATCCTGTTGTCCATGGGAAAATGAAAAAATTGAGGCTAAAAGAATTTTTTTGTGAAAAAAAAGTACTTTTTCATTTTTACGGATCAATTTGTGAAGCTCCTGGGGGTTTAAAGGGCTCACTATGCATCTAGATAAGTTCCTTGGGGCATCTAGTTTCCAAAATGGGGTCACTTGTGGGGGAGCTCCAATTTTTAGGCACACGGGGGGTCTCCAAATGTGACATGGTGTCCGCTAAAGAGTGCAGCCAATTTTTCATTCAAAAAGTCAAATGGCGCTCCTTCCCTTCCAAGCCCTGCCGTGCGCCCAAACAGTGGTTTACCCCCACATATGAGGTATCAGCGTACTCAGGACAAATTGGACAACAACTTTCGTTGTTCAGTTTCTCCTTTTACCATTGGGAAAATAAAAAAATTGTTGCTGAAAAATCTTCTTGAATGTGGTTTTGTGCACCTTGAGGGGTGCAGTTTTTAGAATGGTGCCACTTTTGGGTATTTTTAGCCACATAGACCCCTCAAACTGACTTCAAATGTGAGGTGGTCCCTAAAAAAATGGTTTTGTAAATTTCGTTGTAAAAATGAGAAATCGCTGGTCAAATTTTAACCCTTATAACTTCCTAGCAAAAAAAAATGTTGTTTCCAAAATTGTGCTGATGTAAAGTAGACATGTGGGAAATGTTATTTATTAACTATTTTGTGTCACATAACTCTCTGGTTTAACAGAATAAAAATTCAAAATGTGAAAATTGTGAAATTTTCAAAATTTTCGCCAAATTTCCATTTTTATCACAAATAAACACAGAATTTATTGACCTAAATTTACCACTAACATGAAGCCCAATATGTCACGAAAAAACAATCTCAGAACCGCTAGGATCCATTGAAGCGTTCCTGAGTTATTACCTCATAAAGGGACACTGGTCAGAATTGCAAAAAACGGCAAGGTCTTTAAGGTCAAAATAGGCTGGGTCATGAAGGGGTTAAAACAGAATCCAGCAAAGTCTGAAATTAAAAAAACTAATAAAAAAAAAGATGTGCCCTCTGGTCTGCTTCTGTCACTCCTCCATAACACTAGTTGGATCCTGGATCTCCACGATTCGCCTTCCAGCAGGGATGTATCATTGCTGTGGTTAGTGATTGACTGCTGTGCTCCCATGTCAATACAATTGGAAAAGGATGTACAGAACTAGTTTTTATGTCTGTGGCATTTCAAATAAAAGTGGAGTTCACTTAAAGGAGGTGTACACTACTCAGACACCCCATTCTCAATCACTATTTTGGTCGTTTCCCTCTCACTTCCTTTATACATAACTGAGATCTGGAGGACCTCTGAGTGCAGCAGCTCATTCACTTTTTCCGGGTGTCAGTTTATTCCAAATTGTTATGTCACGTGAGCCACAGGATAGCAGGATCCAACATCACTGGAATGAAACCCACTTCGGATGTGTTATTATTTTATATGAGGAAATGATGGTGATTGAGGTACAGTCATTGGTCAAGTAGTAGACAACCCCATTCACCGATTCTCCCTTCCTCTTTCAGAAACCCATATTAGCAGATTATTTTGTTTCACCTACTCTCATCTTATTCAAAGGTCAAATAATATGTAAAACTATGTAAAATATCCTGTGTAGATGAAGGGCAACTCTCAGAGGGAATTCTTCTAATGAGTGTGAGGAACTTCAGTCTGATGCTGCTCGGAGAAAACAGAAATTGTTCTCAAGTGCAAAGTGTGGAAAGGCAAATGTCAAATGTGTCTACTTAAACTTCATCTTAAACAAATGATATAAATTGCTTTTAGGCATTATTTCTAGAAGGTGTTAAAATGCTAATCACTAGGCTGAAAACTGATAACTTTGTATTATTTTGGAGGTATTTGTAGATTTGACAGATTTAGTTTTGAGACTTTATATGTGTCTTTTAAAGAGTCCATTCTAAGACTAACCCAAAAATAGTGAATGAGCAGCTGGGAGCAAAGAGAGAAAGAAAAACAAACAAACAAACAGTCTTGACAGCTACTTTATAAGATCAAGTGCACTTTACCAAGGCTACAGATTCAGCTGTTTATTTATTATTTTTCATTTTCTCCTTTATACTTTTTGAGAGCAGAATCTGAAATGGTGAAATCAAATTGAGAGCAGATTAATGTTTCCTCCGAGACCAGTGGAACTATATAGGAAACTGAACAATGCTATTCCCCGGGGGTTCTGCACTCCATTAACTAAGAGTTAGATTATTTTTATTCATCAAACTTACATTAAATTGTGAATCTGTTGGCTGTTATCCATAAAGGACTTTTCATTAGGCAAACATCTTATATAATTGCTACATTCATTCCACTGTTTTAAATGCAAGCATGCATAAATAGACTTTTATTGTTAACATGGTTTAGGGAAATGGTAAAATAATGAAATGAGAATTGCTCAAAAATTTAACTCAAAATACACAACAATTTATCTAAGTGAATTAAGTATTAAAAGGTGAACAAGTTGACCTGTAATGAGGTTCTGAAATTATCATGCTATATTTCAAATGAAAGTTAATTTATCTATTACCGACAATTTACTATGTATCCCTGAAATGTCATTGTATATTAGTAAAATTCAGTCATTCCTAAATTTTAGAATGTTAGTACAGATCATGAAATCTAAGCATCACAGGACTGTGTGGTGAGGACTCATTAAAAAAAGATCAAGAAACCATGCCTTAAAAGATAGTGATGACCTGTATTAGAACTATAAACACAAAACTGAATAGGAAAAGTAATAGGCTTCCTTGCTTAATATATAGAGATGAGCAAGAACTAAAATGCTCGGATGCTCATTATACGAACTGAGCAATTGCTAACGCCCGAATGCTCGTTTTGAGTAATGAGTATAATAAGAGTTATTCCGAGCATTTTTAAGGCAGACTCTACAAAGAGGATTGGGGAGCAGTGAAACTGTTGAAATGGATGGAAAAAGTGCTGAATGGAATAAAAGGATGGTGAAGACCACTAAAAGCATTTGATTCCCAGAACACTGCTGAGAACAATGGTGTCACACTTTAACTTCACTTTAATGAATGACAATAAACATTCCAAATTGACAAGCAATTTGAGTTTACATGAAAAAAAATGTTAAGAAACATTCTTTCCCATATAAGTACTTTGATATAAGCCAAAACTTAAATAAAATTTAAAAAAATAATAATTTAAGAAAAGCAAAATTTATTTTTTTGTTAAAAAATTGAAAATTTCAGTGTAGTTTATGAAGGAAGCAAGAACTGCCAAAATTGGGATGTAAGAGGGACTCAGATACACCCTGTTTTAGATATAAAAAAGTGCCTCATGCACATTGTGTTCAAGTTGTTATGTACTGGTACTTCCAAAAATGACAAGCAGGGTCATGATAATGTGTGCAAACTGTAAAGCGCTGCGGAATATGTTAGCACTATAACAAGTACAATGATCTTTAGCAATACAAGTCACAACTGGTACAGGAGGAGAGAGGACCCTGCCCACGAGGGCTTACAATCTACAAGGGATGAGTGAGGATACAATAGGTGAGGGCAGAGCTGGTCATGCAATGGTTTGGGGGATAGGTGATTACTACAGGTTGTAGGCTTGTTGGAAGAGGTAGGTCTTCAGGTTCCTTTTGAAGGTTTCCAGGATAGGCGAGAGTCTGATATTTTGGGGTAGAGAGTTCCAGAGTAGGGGGATGCATGGGACAAAGCTTGTATGCGATTGTGGCAAGAGGAGATAAGAGGGGAGTAGAGAAGGAGATCTTGTGAGGATAGGAGGTTGCGTGCAGGTAAGTACCAGGAGATGAGGTCACAGATGTGTGGAGGAGACAGGTTGTGGATGGTTTTGTTTACCATGGTTAGAGTTTTGAACTGGAGTCTATGTGTAATGGGGAGCCAGTGATGGGACTGACAGAGAGAAGCGGCCGGGGAATAGTGGGGGGACAGGTGGATTAGTTGGGCAGCAGAGTTTAGGATAAATTGGAGGGACATGAGAGTGTTAGGGGGAAGTCACAGAACAGGAGGTTGCAGTAGTCAAGGTGGAAGATGATGAGGACATGCACTAGAGTTTTTGCTGATTCTAGATTGAGGAATGTATGGATCCGGGAAATATTTTTGAGTTGAAGTTGGCAGGAAGTGGAAAGGACTTGGATATGTGGTTTCAAGGAGAGATCAGAGTCAAGGATTGCCCCGAGGCAGCAAGCTTGTGGGACTGGGGAAAGTGAGCAGCCATTTACTTTAATGAATACGTCAGTTGGGAGAGTCGAGTGAGATGGGGAAAGATGATGAATTCCTCTTTGTCCATGTTAAGTTTTAGAAATCTAGGATTTCATAGCGGACAGATATTGTGTGATTTTGGTTAGTAGGGAGGTGATATCTGGTCCAGAGAGGTAGATCTGTGTGTCATCAGCATTGAGGTGATACTGCAAGCCATGAGATTCTATGAGCTGTCCCACGCCAAAGGTCAAAATGGACAAGAGCAGGGGCCCTAAGACTGAACCTTGCAGAACTCTGACAGTTAGGGTGCAATGTGAGGAGATGGTGTGTGAGTGGGAGACACTGAATGTCCGGTCTGTTAGATATGAAACGATCCAAGATAGGGCCAAGTCTGTGATGCCAAGAGATGAGAGGGTCTGTAGTAATAGGGAGTGGTCCACTGTGCAAAGGCAGAGGACATGTCCAGGAGGAGGAGGAGGACAGAGTAGTGTTGCTTGGCTTTGGCAGTTAATAGGTCATTGGTTACTTTAGTTATGGCAGTTCCAGTGGAGTGATGCAGTCAGAAGCCAGATTGTAAGCAGTCAAAGAGAGAGCAGGAAGAGAGGTGGGAGGATTGTTTGAAATGGACATGTTGTTCCAGTAGTTTTGAGGCATGGAGAGAAGTTATATGGGGCAATAGCTAGATGCAGAGGATGGCTAAAACGAGTGATTTTGAGGATGGGAGTGATTGAGGCATGTTTGAAGCATGAGGGGAAAACACCAGTTGTTAGTGATAGGTTGAATATATGGGTTAGGGTTTTGATGAAGACTGTAGTGAAGTTTGGGATGAAGTGGGATGGAATCAGGTCAAGTGGGATGGGATCAGGTCAAGGTCAAGTGTTTGAATGCGATTAAGTCCTAATTGAAGTGTGATCTTTTCCATCTTCGCTCAGCAACCCTAGAAGCCCACCGCAGTTCTTTGGTCAGGCTGGTGTGCCAGGGTTGTCTGTTGATTTCGTGAGCTTTGGTATGTTTGAGAGGGGCAACCGATTCAAGAGCTGCAACTATTCTGGTGTTATATAAAGAGGAAGTGGCATTCGTATTGTGTAGGGAAATTACATCTGTAAGAGGGAAAAGGGAATTGGAGAGTGAGTGTAAATCAAGGTGTTTGAGATTTCTGCAAGTGTGTGCAAGTTTGTGAGGTGGGGATTGTGGAGCTGTAGAGGAAAGGGAAGAGAAGTTAAGAAAGTATAGAAAGAGGTAGATATTAGTTAGAGAAGTTAGATATGGAGCAGAGGCAGGTGAAGATGAGGTTCAATGTGTGGCCATCTTTGTGAGTGGCTACAGAAGACCATTGAGTGAGGCCAAAGGAGGATGGGAGAGATAGAAGTCTATGACAACTGAGTGGGATGTGTCAGTGGGGATGTTTAAATCACCCATGACGATAGTTGAAACTAAGTAGCCAGGTTGTGAAGTGGTCGAAGAAGGTGGTGGCAAATGCCAGCCAGTTGGAGGTTGGTGGTGGAGGAGATGTGCACAGAGTGCACCTCAAAGGAAGGGAGGGTAACAGACAGTGGCAGTGGGATGTGGGTGAAGGAGCAGTTACAGTGCCTTGCGAAAGTATTTGGCTCCCTGGAACTTTTCAACCTTTTCCCACATATCATGCTTCAAACATAAACATGCCAAATGTAATTTTTTGGTGAAGAATCAACAACGAGTGGAACACAATTATGAAGTTGAATGAAATTTATTGGTTATATAAAAAACTGTTGAAATTCAAAAACTGAAAATTGGGGCGCTCAATATTATTCGGCCCCTTTACTTTTAGTGCAGCAAACTCACTCCAGAAGTTCATTATGGATCTCTGAATGATCCAATATTGTCCTAAATGCCTAATGATGATAAATATAATCCACCTGTGTGTTATCAAGTCTCCGCATAAATGCACCTGCTCTGTGATAGTCTCAGGGTTCTGTTTGAAGCACAGAGAGCATCATGAAGACCAAGGAACACAACAGGCAGGTCTTCATACTGTTGTGGAGAAGTTTAAAGCTGGATTTTGATACAAAATTATTTCCAAAACTTTAAACATCCCAAGGAGCACAGTGCAAGTGATCATATTGGAATGAAAGGAGTATCATACCACTGCAAATCTACCAAGACCCGGCCGTCCCTCTAAACTTTCATCTCAAACAAGGAGTAGACTGATCAGAGACGCAGCCAAGAGGCCCATGATCACTCTGGATGAACTGCAGAGATCTACAGCTGAGGTGGGAAAGTCTGTCCATAGGACAACAATCAGTAGTACACTGCACAAGTCTAGTCTTTATGGAAGAGTGGCATGAAGAAAGACATTTCTCAAAGATAGCCATAAAAAGTGTCTTTCAACATTTGCAACAAGCCACCAGGGAGACACATCAAACATGTGGAAGAAGGTGCTCTGGTCAGATGAAACCAAAATCGAACTTTTTGGCAAAAATGCCAGATGATATGTTTGGCGTAAAGGCAACACAGCTCATCACCCTGAACACACCATCCCCAATGTCAAACATGGTGGTGGCAGCATCATGGTTTGGGTCTGCTTTTCTTCAGCAGGGACAGGGAAGATGGTTAAAATTGATGGGAAGATGGATGGAGCCAAATACAGGACCCTTCTTAAAGAAAACCCGGTTGAGTCTGCAAAAGACCTGAGACTGGGACGGAGATTTGTCTTCCAACAAGACAATGATCCTAAACATAAAGCAAAATCTACAATGCAATGGTTCATAAATAAACGTATCCAGGTATTAGAATGACCAAGTCAAAGTCCAGACCTCAATCCAACTGAGAATCTGTAGAAAGAGCTGAAAGCTGCTGTTCACAAACGATCCCCATCAAACCTCACTGAGAGTGAGCTGTTTCTCATAGAAAAATGGGCAAGAATTTCAGTCTCTCGATGTACAAAACTGATAGAGACATACCCCAAGCGACTTGCAGCTGTAATCGCAGTAAAAGGTGGTGCAACAAAGTATTAAATTAAAGGGGCCGAATAATATTGCACGCCCCACTTTTCAGTTTTTGAATTTCCACAAAAATTTAAAATAACCAATAAATTTCATTCAACTTCACAATTGTGTTCCACTTGTTGTTGATTCTACACCAAAAATTTACGTTTGGTATCTTTATGTTTGAAGCATGAAATGTGGGAAAAGGTTGAAAAGTTCCAGGGAGCCGAATACTTTGGCAAGGCACTGTATCTGACAGGAGAAAACCAACTCATCTTCCATGCTTGCTGCTAGGGCGGGGTTTATGGGAAAGGTGTAATCCACCATATGAAAGTGCAGCCAGACTGTCTGCATCAGAGGGGGTAAGCCAGGTTTTGGTGATAGCGAGGAAGGAAAGTTTGTTAGTACTGAAAAGATCATGGATGTAGGGAAGTTTTTTCCAGACAGACCGAGCGATACATAGAGCTCCTGATAGTGGGACTGGGGAAGCAGAGGATGAGTGGATGTGCATAGGGTTACAGAGGTTCCTGAAAATGTGTGATAGAGTGTGGATGTGAGGTAGAAATGAATGGGGATGTGATGAGGAGGACCAGGATTTGGAGAAATATCACCAGCAGTGAGGAGGAGCAGAGAAAGTGATAGCAGGTGGGAGCAGGAGAGGGCATGAGAGGGCTGTCTGTGTTTGGAGACTTGTATGTTAAGGAAAAGTTCTGAGGAGGAGGTGAGATGATCTTAAAACATTTTTGGAAGCTTTTTTTAGGCTTTAATATACCAGGTAAATGTAACAAGAACCATGTTATTGTATGGATGAATCATTGAATCCATAAACATTTTTTCAATGTTTTTTTGTAGTGTCATATACCACTAATAACAATAATAATCACATTAAACAGTGTGGATGAATACAGGAATACATGGGCTACTCGCACAGTGAACAAGTCTGTAGGAACATGCTCACACACCACCAAGAAACTTGAAGACACAAAAGAGCATAGTAAAACCAAAAACACTCAGTTTCAAAAAATCACAGTAATCCGCAAGTGCTAGTAAAAAGATGTGAAAAACAGGGTATTTGGTTGATACGTTTTTTGGAAAAAATGTATACTAAGCTGCTCCACCAAACGTCAAGGTATACCGATATCAGAGCAGTCCTAACTGATGTATGCAATCCCTATCTGATGTATTTAAAAACCTGATCATTTGTATGTTACCTGTGTGAACAGGGTTCAGAGAGGAAAAGTCCATGTGGACATGCTGAGTGGAACAGCTTTTGTGCAGATAACCCAAGAGGAGTGGTGGGTAACTCCCTAGTCTTGTAGACACAAGAGAACAATTATGGAAACAGGAACACATGGGCTACTCGCACAGTGAACAAGTATCAACCAAATACCCTGTTTTTCACATCTGTGATTTTTTGAAACTGAGTGTTTTTGGTTTTACTATGCTCTTTTGTGTCTTCAAGTTTCTTGGTGGTGTGTGAGCATGTTCCTACAGACTTGTTCACTGTGTGAGTAGCCCATGTGTTCCTTTTTCCATAATTGTTCTCTTGTGTCTACAAGACTAGGGAGTTACCCACCACTCCTCTTGGGTTATCTGCACAAAAGCTGTTCCACTCAGCATGTCCACATGGACTTTTCCTCTCTGAACCCTGTTCACACAGGTAATATACAAATGATCAGGTTTTTAAATACATCAGATAGGGATTGCATACATCAGTTAGGACTGCTCTGATATCGGTATAACTTGACGTTTGGTGGAGCAGCTTAGTATACATTTTTTGCAAAAAATGTATCAAACAAATACCCTGTTTTTCACATCTTTTTACTAGCACTTGCGGATTACTGTGATTTTTTTAAACTGAGTGTTTTTGGTTTTACTATGTTCTTTTGTGTCTTCAAGTGTGGATGAATAATATAATCCAGAAAGTTTTTGAACGTAAATATTTTGAAAGTGTACTTGATGAACTGATACATTTCTAAAGGCTTTGCAGATAGCGCAAAGACAGGTAAAAATTATAAGGAGGGTTATCCATAGACCCCTGAAAGGCAAAAATTAGCAAGCCTTATTTAAATATTTTTAAAGTGTATTTGCTATAGTCCTACACTCTTAAAGGATTTACACAAAGTGCTATGGCAGGAAAACAAGGTTGGTCATCCATGCAACCTTGAAGGCAACAACTGGTGGGCTTCATTTAGATAGAACATTAAAAACACTATGGGCTGCTGTCATCTGGTGGTGTGGAAAAGTGGGGGCTAAACCAGCCCTTGTTCATCTTTAACATTGTGAGTTTTTCAGCATTGTCTGCAGACAAGTGAAAGTTCTTGCCATTAAAAAAACTTAAAAAAAATAACTCAGACACGATGCTAGCAGCAAGGCAGCACAAAACTTCCAAGGCATAGAGAGAGAACTCATGCCAGGTGTCCAGCTTTGGGACCCAATAGTTGAAGGTTCCTGAGGAAGTGGAAAGTATACTGGTTTGTTCGGCAAGTTATTGATTAACAATCTTTAAAAATTTTTCCTTCCTTGTCAATAATGCCTGGTCATCAGGCCCTGGATGCTGGGATGGTGTTATGAAATTGGCCCAAGCCTTTGACAGTGTATCCATGCCTCTGCTGTGTGTCTTCCTCACCTCTCTTCCTTCGTTGGGCAAAGGGGAAGCTTGCCCCCTGCTGCCTTTCATTGTCTGATGAAATTTTTTTCAACATATTTCCAACAATAACCTTATGATATAGCAACATTTTAGAAGACCTCTCCACCTCAGGAATAAGAAATGCAAAGTTCTCCTTGTATTGTGGGTCTAGCCAGGTAAACAGCCAGTACTTTTTTTGGCCAAGATAAATATTACTCGAGGATCATGGGAATGAAAGCGGTAGTCAGCCATATGTTCCAAGCTCCTTACAGCCAACACTTCCCTGTCTCCACCATGATGATAGTTTTCCATCTCCTCCTCTTCATCCTCCTCATTCCCCTCCTCAGCCCATCCACATAGAGGAGACGAGGCAAAGGTTGTGTGGGTACTAGCCTCTGTTATGCAAGCCAACAGCTACTGTTCCTCCTCCTCCTTCTTAGTCTCCACATCCTCATTATTACCCAATCCACGCTGAACAGATGAGATGAGGATGGGTAGTGTCTCCCTGTCTCATGTCTACCTCTATCTCCATCATGCATAGCTTCATGTTTAATTGTGAGCAGCGACTGTTTAAGTAAGGCTAGGGTCACATTGCGTTAGTGCAATCCGTTTAGCGCTAGCGGATTGCGCTAACGCAATGTTTTCTATGGGGCTGCGGTCGGGGTCGCGGTAATGTCCCCGCTCTCGCAGATCCCCTATCTGCGAGAGCGGGGAACGGACCGCGGGCGCGCCTCGGACGCTGCTTGCAGCGTCCGCGGCGCGCCAGGAAACACCGGCGCGTCGCTAGCGTGTGCCGAACATGGCAAGCGCTAGTGAAGCGCGTTCCCATTGCCTTCAATGGGCGCGTTAACGGACGCGTTGCACGGCGTTAATTTCGCCGTGCAACGCTGTCCGTTAAACGCGGTCCCATAACGCAATGGGAACCCAGCCTAAGCACAGAAGTGCAATAGCTGCACTGAATATGGCATCATCATTACTCACCATATTTGTAGAGTCCTAAAAGTCTTGGCATACTGCACAAATGTCAGACATCCATACTCACTATTCAGTTGTCATGAGCAGATTCTGGACAGAATACTGACGGGCATATTGGTGCTTATTCTCAACCACTTGCCTTTTCTGCTCACAAAGCCTTTCCAGCATGTAAAATGTGGAGTTCCAGGGTGTGGTGATGTCAAACACCAGTCGGAGAGCTGGCACTTGCATGCACTGCTGCAACAATGCCAGAGAAGCGGCAGCTGTAGCCAACTTTCGGATAAGGGCACTGATGCAGCAAACCTTGAGCAGAAGCTCTGGCAAATCTGGGTAGGTTTTTAGTAATGAGCGAGCCTTTTGCCACTACTCGGTGCTCGCGATGCTATGAATTTTTCCTGCTTTGCTCAGTGGGAGCTCGGGTCACTGCCCTACATGTTTGGTGCTCTTTAGAGCATCAATCAACATGCAGGAATTGTCTGCCACAAACTGTAATGACGCAGCCATGTTGGTTGTGGCATTACAGTGATTGGCTGCACGCACAGCATCATCAGGTCTATATCAGACCAGGCGCCGCCCTGCTCGTCACAGTCAGCTCCGGAATCACGCAGTGTAGGGAGATTTGCTGCTGAGATAGGGAGAGATTTTCAATTGTATTAGTTAGTCTGGGTATACCATCTGTAATACACAAATCCATCTCAACCAACAGTCCTTTAGAGGACTAACCAAGGTGTATATGTGATGACCCAGGATCCTGGCCATCACAGTGGCATTGCTTTCCTCACGTGGAGAGTGATGTCACACCTGGAAGCGATGAAGGATACCTTTCACCAGGTAATCACGTACACACAACACATTCATACTCCAGGCCAGAAGGGGGAGCTGCGAACCCGGATTAAGGGTAACTTCCCTTATATATTCTGGCTGGAGAGGAAGTTAGTAAGCAGACTGTCAAAAGACAGAGGAGAGAGCAGACGGACATAGAGTGTCAGAAGGTCTGAAGGGGCCGTGTAGCCAGATTTGCTATGGCTCCTGGAGGAAGAGAATTAAGAAGGAAAGCAAAGCTTGTGTAAAGTGTTAAGGAGAGAGAAGGCACAGGACAGTGACATCAGTGAGAAGAGCAGTGATTTGGCAACCTCCCTGGCTAGCGCAGATTGCGGTAGCCGGAAGACCAAGGCCGTGCCGGATTCTAAGGGGCATAGCTGAAACCAGCAGGACAGCTGAACTTCAAGTTTCCTGTCTTTATACCCAGGAGGCACAGTGACACGTAGGGCCTGGGTCATGATAGAGATCCTATTAAAAGGCTTGAGTCACCTGTCATACAGGTTTGTATCCTAACCTATATGGGGGAGAGGAACTGTGAGGACCTTATCAGAAGCCATAGGCAGTAAGGGACTACAACACCACCGCTTTGAGGAAGGCTATCATCTCCACCTGGTAAAGGGGACTCTGGATTCACTTCCAAGCCGGCCGGACCCTGCCTGTACCTGTGATCTGCTGCCCTGAACTGCGGTTGCCCAAACCAAGTAAAGAGACTGCATACCTGTGTCCTCCCTTTCTTACCACACTACTCACTATCTTCCATCTACACATCGGAAGCCCTGGGGACCTACTTCACCTGTTGAAAGTTATACCATCTAGGTGCCATAACGTCACCCCAGAGGACCCCTTTAAGCAGCATCCGAATACCACAGGTGGTGTAACGAAATAAACTTTATTCAATATTCCTTTTGCATGTGCGCCCAGGGCCACGGACCATGTCGCTGCCGTGACATGTCCCCTTAAGTACCGGACCCAGGACCGAGTACCCCACTGCCCTGGACTGAATGGACTGACCCTGAGAATTGGGTCATGTGTGCCTAAAAGACTGTGCCTAACTGTGTGACTTGTTAACTGTGAATTGCCGCCATTACAGGACCATGTGGCGTGCGAAAGTAATGGCCACCCTTCACAGACATTATTATGTCCGAGAGATCTGTCCATCTCCAAGAGAAGTCCGCCTCTTGATCTGGGATGGCTGGGATTAGAAGACAAGGAACTGCCCACGGAAGGAGGTTGAGAAGAAAAAGCAGAAAGATGCCGCCAAGAACCTGGTTGGCAAGATGGCGAGTGGAGGTCACCCAGAGGTGGGGAGAAAGCAAGCAGCTGCCCCAGCAAATGGGAAGAAGAGGAGGACCGGCCGTCACCGATGAACCCGGAGGTTCTCAGTACAGAAGAGGAGGAGCTGTGCTGTCAGCTCCGGCAGTCCTGGCTCTGCGCAGCCGCAAAAGCATGGGAGCAGCAGCAGAGCCAGCTTCCAGAACCCCAGCCTGCGACGGAGGAGCCCGGCACCGGAGATGCCATAGCGGCAGGTAAGAACACTGACCCTGCCCTGGTAGCCAAAGACACCCTGATAGGGCCCACAGACGCCCTGCTATTATTAACCCCTTTACCCCCAAGGGTGGTTTGCATGTTAATGATCAGGCCAATTTTTACAACTCTGACCACTATCCCTTTATGAGGTTATAACTCTGAAACGCTTCAACGGATCCTGATAATTCTGACAATATTTTCTCATAACATATTGTACTTTATGACAGTGGTAAAATTTCTCTGATATTACCTGCGTTTATTTGTGAAAAAAATGGAAATTTGGCGATCATTTTGAAAATTTCTCAATTTTCCAAATTTGAATTTTTATGCCCTTAAATCACAGAGATATATCACACAAAATACTTAATAATTAACATTTCCCACATGTCTACTTTACATAAGCATACATGTACCTTCGGCTAGCCATCCGAGTTCCAGTACCATCAGCTGGTTCTCGGCAGTGTCTTTTGCTCTTGTACCTTCTGCTCCCCATCCTGTTTCTAGTACCGTCAGCTAGTTCCGGGAAGAGCCTTTGACTTAGGTGCCTCCTTCTGGGTATCCGAGTTCCACCAGCGTCAGGTGGTCCTTGGTAGTGCTTTCTGGCTCAGGTACCTCCTGCTTAGTATCTGGGTTCCAGTAACGTCAGCTGGTCCTCGGTAGTTCCATTGAATCTTCTACCTTTGGCTAGCCATCTGGGTTCCAGTACCATCTGCTGGTTCTTGGCAGTGTCTTTTGCTCTTGAACCTTCGGCTACATTTCCAAGTTCAAGACCCTAAAGATGACGACCCTGAAGACCGAGAAGCAGAAGAACAAGCAGCTACAGAACAAAAAGCAGAAGAACATTAAGCATTAGACTAAAAATCAGAGCAAAAGATATTATCTAAATTATAAGCAGAAGAAGACCAAGCAGTGTATGGGGGTGAGTCCGTTTCTCCCCGTGGTGCCCCTAGAAAAAACCTGCTGCTGCAGGCCAAACTGAACGCGGACAAATGCTGTTGTAAATCTTTTGTGACAGGCAGAACAGAAGGTGTAATCTTCAAACTTTTATAGATAACAACTACAGGAAGGCCTGGCTGTCACAAATAAGAATATGATGAAGAAGATGAAGAAGTTGATTAAGAAGAAGAAGAATAGTTGAATAAAAAGAATATGAAGAATGTAATAAAATAATAATACGAAGAAGGTGAAGAAGAAAAAGATGAATAAGGTGAAGGAGAAGTTGATGGAAAAGATGCTGCTGCTGAGGATGATGAAGAAGAAAGTGTGGGAGAAGGTAAAAAGAAGGTGAACAGCATGGAAGTAGTGAAACATAAATATCTGACTAAATATAAAAAATTGTAACATAGTCAATAGCTTTGTAACTCAGAATGTCTTAAAAAAAAATTAATTCCTGCTATTCCATTTGATTGGGCTAAACCTCTATGCCTTTAATGTCTCCGTCACCTCCCCCAATACATCCTACATTATTCTTAGTTGTTTTCCTTCATGTAGAATTAACCTACAAGGAAAGAATGGGTTTATTTTAATTCCAATATTTTGGTCCCATTGACTTGCATTGGTATCGGGTATCGGTATCGGCGATATCCTATATTTTTTGAATATCGGCCGATCCAATCCGATACCGATACTTTTGGATATCGGAAGGTATCGCTCAACACTATTCATGACTGAATAATGGACCTGGAAAAGCTAAGCTTTTTAAACACAAACTGCATCCAGGAGACAAATTTAATTAAAAGGATATAACACTCTTAAAAAGAAGCACTCCCATTAACTTTTTTCTCTAAATCAATGGACAGTATATGTACTATACAGTCAGTTTATTAATATACTCACATTTTGCTGATTTCTCCAGCATCCAGCACTGTTTCAGGACGCATCTCAGTGAAGTTTCCTTTACAATTTAAGCCTATAGACCATTGTTCTGATGCTCCATAGGCTTAAATTTCAATAGTCATTTCAAGGTCACACAGTGTGATTCTGAAGTGTGGTCATATAACTCAGAAGAGGAGTGGACCAGAGCTGGATACCTGAGGAGACAGAAGTTGTTGAATAAGTTAACACACTAAGGGCTCCTTTCCACTTGGCAGGAAAAAAACAGTCCGATTTACGGACTGAAAAAATGGATGTAACGTATGCGATTGTCATGCGAGTGTCATGTGAGTGTCATGCGAGTGTCATGTGATTTTTTTTTTATCGCAACATCCGTATGACATCCGTATTGCTGTCCTTTGAAAAGCCTGTAATTCAGCGCAGTGTACAGTAAAATCACACTGACAGATTAGATTAGAGTAGATATATACACATAGAATAGGTATATATACATATACAGTGGGGCAAAAAAGTGTTTAGTCAGTCAGCAATAGTGCAAGTTCCACCACTTAAAAAGATGAGAGGCGTCTGTAATTTACATCATAGGTAGACCTCAACTATGGGAGACAAACTGAGAAAAAAAAATCCAGAAAATCACATTGTCTGTTTTTTAATCATTTTTTTTGCATATTATGGTGGAAAATAAGTATTTGGTCAGAAACAAACAATCAAGATTTCTGGCTCTCACAGACCTGTAACTTCTTCTTTAAGAGTCTCCTCTTTCCTCCACTCATTACCTGTAGTAATGGCACCTGTTTAAACTTGTTATCAGTATAAAAAGACACCTGTGCACACCCTCACACAGTCTGACTCCAAACTCCACTATGGTGAAGACCAAAGAGCTGTCAAAGGACACCAGAAACAAAATTGTAGCCCTGCACCAGGCTGGGAAGACTGAATCTGCAATAGCCAACCAGCTTGGAGTGAAGAAATCAACAGTGGGAGCAATAATTAGAAAATGGAAGACATACAAGACCACTGATAATCTCCCTCGATCTGGGGCTCCACGCAAAATCCCACCCCGTGGGGTCAGAATGATCACAAGAACGGGGAGCAAAAATCCCAGAACCACGCGGGGGGACCTAGTGAATGAACTGCAGAGAGCTGGGACCAATGTAACAAGGCCTACCATAAGTAACACACTACGCCACCATGGACTCAGATCCTGCAGTGCCAGACGTGTCCCACTGCTTAAGCCAGTACATGTCCGGGCCCGTCTGAAGTTTGCTAGAGAGCATTTGGATGATCCAGAGGAGTTTTGGGAGAATGTCCTATGGTCTGATGAAACCAAACTGGAACTGTTTGGTAGAAACACAACTTGTCGTGTTTGGAGGAAAAAGAATACTGAGTTGCATCCATCAAACACCATACCTACTGAAAAGCATGGTGGTGGAAACATCATGCTTTGGGGCTGTTTCTCTGCAAAGGGGCCAGGACGACTGATCCGGGTACATGAAAGAATGAATGGGGCCATGTATCGTGAGATTTTGAGTGCAAACCTCCTTCCATCAGCAAGGGCATTGAAGATGAAACGTGGCTGGGTCTTTCAACATGACAATGATCCAAAGCACACCGCCAGGGCAACGAAGGAGTGGCTTCGTAAGAAGCATTTCAAGGTCCTGGAGTGGCCTAGCCATTCTCCAGATCTCAACCCTATAGAAAACCTTTGGAGGGAGTTGAAAGTCCTTGTTGCCAAGCGAAAAGCCAAAAACATCACTGCTCTAGAGGAGATCTGCATGGAGGAATGGGCCAACATACCAACAACAGTGTATGGCAACCTTGTGAAGACTTACAGAAAACGTTTGACCTCTGTCATTGCCAACAAAGGATATATTGCAAAGTATTGAGATGAAATTTTGTTTCTGACCAAATACTTATTTTCCACCATAATATGCAAATAAAATGTTAAAAAAAACAGACAATGTGATTTTCTGGATTTTTTTTTCTCAGTTTGTCTCCCATAGTTGAGGTCTACCTATGATGTAAATTACAGACGCCTCTCATCTTTTTAAGTGGTGGAACTTGCACTATTGCTGACTGACTAAATACTTTTTTGCCCCACTGCATATATGTCAGGGAGACACCTATATATATATATTTATATTTAATGCAGCGCTAGATAGCTTAAAAGCCGGTAATTCAATTGCCGGCTTTTGCTATCTCCTTCACAAACCCGACATGATATGAGACATGGTTTACATACAGTAAACCATCTCATATCCCCTTTTTTTTTTTGCATATTCCACACTACTAATGTTAGTAGTGTGTATGTGCAAAATGTGGGCGCTCTAGCTATTAAATTTAAGGGTTAAATCGCGAAAAAAATTGGCGTGGGCTCCCGCGCAATTTTCTCCGCCAGAATGGTAAAGCCAGTGACTGAATGCAGATATTAACCCCTTCACCCCAAAGCCTGTTTTCACCTAAGTAACAGGGCCAATTTTTACAATTCTGACCACTCACTTTATGAGGTCATAACTCTGAAACGCTTCAACGGATCCTGGTGATTCTGACATTGTTTTCTCGTGACATATTGTACTTCATGATAGTGGTAAAACTTCTTCGATATGACTTGCATTTATTTGTGAAAAAAACAAAAATTTGTCGGAAATTATGAAAATTTAGCAATTTTCAAACTCTTAGTTTTTATGCCCTTAAATTAGAGAGTTATATCACATAATATAGTTAATAAACAACATTTCCCACATGTCTGCTTTACATCAGCACAATTTTGGAAACATAATTTTTTTTTGTTAGGACGTTATAAGGGTTAAAAGTTGACCAGCGATTTCTCATTTTTGCAACAAAATTTGCAAAACCATTTTTTTACGGACCACCTCACACTTGAAGTGACTTTGAGGGGTCTATATGACAGAAAATGCCCAAAAGTGACACCATTCTAAAAACTGCACCCCTCAAGGTACTCAAAACCACATTTAAAAAGTTTATTAACCCTTCAGGTGCTTCACAGGAATTTTTTGAATGTTTAAAAAAATTGAACATTTAACTTTTTTTTCACAAAATTTTTACTTCAGGTCCTATTTGTTTCATTTTACCAAGGGTAACAGGAGAAATTGGACCACAAAAGTCGTTGTACAATTTGTCCTGAGTACGCTGATACCCCATATGTGGGGGTAAACCACTGTTTGGGCACATGGCAGAGCTCGGAAGGGAAGGAGCGCCATTTGACTTTTTAATGCAAGATTTGCTGGAATTGAGATCGGAGCCCATGTCACGACTGGAGAGCCCCTGATGTGCCTAAACAGTGGAAACCCCCACAAGTGACACCATTTTGGAAAGTAGACCCCCTAAGGAACTAATCTAGATGTGTGGTGAGCACTTTGAACCTCCAAGTGCTTCACAGAAGTTTATAATGTAGAGCCGTAAAAAAAAATTTATATTAATTTTCACAAAAAATGATCTTTTTGCCCCAAATTTTTTATTTTCCCAAGGGTAAAAGGATAAATTGGACCCCAAAAGTTGTTGTGCAATTTGTCCTGAGTACGTCGATACTTCATATATGGGGATAAACTACTGTTTGAGCGCATGGCAGAGCTCGGAAGGGAAGGAGTGCCATTTGACTTTTCAATGCAAAATTGGCTTGAATTGAGATCGGACGCCATGTTGCATTTGGAGAGCCCCTGACATGCCTTAACAGTGGAAACCCCCCACAAGTGACCCCATTTTGGAAAGAAGACCCCCTAAGGAACTTATCTAGATGTGTGGTGAGCACTTTTAACCCCCAATTGTTTCACTAAAGTTTAGAATGTAGCATTGTGAAAATTAAAAAATAATTTTTTCTTTCCACAAAATGATGTTTTAGCCCGCAATTTTTTTTTCCCAAGGGTAACAGGAGAAATTGGACCACAAATGTTATTGTCCAATTTGTCCTGAGTACGCTGATACCCCACATGTGGGGGGGAACCACCGTTTGAGTGCATGGCAGAGCTCGGAAGGGAAGGAGCACCGTTTGAAATGCAGACTTAGATGGAATGGACTGCAGGTGTCATGTTGCATTTGCAGAGCCCCTGATGTACCTAAACAGTAGAAACCCACCACAAGTGACCCCATATTGGAAACTAGACCCCCCAAGGAACTTATCTAGATGTGTTGTGAGAGCTTTCAACCAACAAGTGTTTCACTACAGTTTATAACGCAGAGCCGTGAAAATAAAAAATATTTTTTTTGCCACGAAAATGATATTTTATCCCCTATGTTTTTATTTTCCCAAGGGTAACAGGACAAATTGGACCCCAAAAGTTGTTGTCCAACTTGTCCTGAGAACGCTGATACCCCATATGTTGGGGGGAACCACTGTTTGGGTGCACGGCAGAGCTCGGAAGGGAAGGAGCGCCATTTTAAATGCTGACTTAGATGGATTGGTCTGCAGGTGTCATGTTGCATTTGCAGAGCCCCTGATGTACCTAAACAGTAGAAACCCCCCACAAGTGACCCCATATTGGAAACTAGACCCCCCAAGGAACTTATCTAGATGTGTTGTGAGAGCTTTGAACCAACAAGTGTTTCACTACAGTTTATAACGCAGAGCCGTGAAAATAAAAAATATTTTTTTTTCCACAAAAATGATATTTTATCCCCTATGTTTTTATTTTCCCAAGGGTAACAGGACAAATTGGACCCCAAAAGTTGTTGTCCAACTTGTCCTGAGAACGCTGATACCCCATATGTTGGGGGGAACCACTGTTTGGGTGCACGGCAGAGCTCGGAAGGGAAGGAGCGCCATTTTAAATGCTGACTTAGATGGATTGGTCTGCAGGTGTCATGTTGCATTTGCAGAGCCCCTGATGTACCTAAACAGTAGAAACCCACCACAAGTGACCCCATATTGGAAACTAGACCCCCCAAGGAACTTATCTAGATGTGTTGTGAGAGCTTTGAACCAACAAGTGTTTCACTACAGTTTATAACGCAGAGCCATGAAAATAAAAAATAAATTTTTTCCACGAAAATGATATTTTATCCCCTATGTTTTTATTTTCCCAAGGGTAACAGGACAAATTGGATCCCAAAAGTTGTTGTCCAACTTGTCCTGAGAACGCTGATACCCCATATGTTGGGGGGAACCACTGTTTGGGCACACAGGAGAACTCGGAAGGGAAGGAGCCCTGTTTTACTTTTTCAAAGCAGAATTGGATGGAATTGAGATCGGACGCCATGTCGCGTTTGGAGAGCCCCTGATGTGCCTAAACAGTGGAAACCCCCAATTATAACTGAAACCCTAACCCCAACCCTAACCCTAGCCCTAACCCTAACCCTAGCCCTAGCCCTAACCCTAGCCCTAACCCTAGCCCTAACCCTAGCCCTAACCCTAGCCCTAACCCTAGCCCTAGCCCTAACCCTAGCCCTAACCCTAACCCTAGCCCTAGCCCTAACCCTAGCCCTAATGGGAAAATGGAAATAAATACATTTTTTTACATTTTATTATTTTTCCCTAACTAAGGGGGTGATGAAGGGGGGTTTGATTTACTTTTATAGCGTGTTTTTTAGCGGATTTTTATGATTGGCAGCCGTCACACACTAAAAGACGCTTTTTATTGCAAAAAATAGTTTTTGCATCACCACATTTTGAGAGCTATAATTTATCCATATTTTGGCCCACAGAGTCATATGAGGTCTTGTTTTTTGCGGGACGAGTTGTCGTTTTTATTGGTAACATTTTCGGGCAGATGACATTTTTTGATCGCTTTTTATTCCGATTTTTGGGAGGCGGAATGAACAAAAACCAGCTATTCATGAATTTCTTTTGGGGGAGGCGTTTATACCGTTCCACGTGTGGTAAAATGGATAAAGCAGTTTTACTCTTCGGGTCAGTACGATTACAGCGATACCTCATTTATGTAATTTTTTTTATGTTTTGGTGCTTTTACACAATAAAAACTATTTTATATAAAAAAATAATTGTTTTTGCATCGCATTATTCTGAGAGCTATAACTTTTTTATTTTTCTGCTGATGATGCTGTATGGTGGCTTTTTTTTTTGCGGGACAAGATGACGTTTTCAGCGGTACCATGGTTATTTATATCCGTCGTTTTGATCGCGTGTTATTCCACTTTTTGTTCGCCTGTATGATAATAAAGCGTTGTTTTTGCCTTGTTTTTTTTTTTTTTTTGCGGTGTTCACTGAAGGGGTTAACTAGTGGGATAGTTTTATAGAGCGGGTCGTTACGGACGCGGCGACACCAAATATGTGTACATTTATTGTTTTTTTTTTTTTTTACATAAATAAATGGATTTATTGGGAAATGTTTTTTTTTTTTTATTTGGGGATTTTTTTTTTATTTTTTTTTTACACATTCTATTTTTTTTTTTTTTTTACTTTCTAACATTGTCCCAGGGTGGGACATCTCTGTATTAGATCAGATCGTTGATCTGACACTGTGCATAGCACACTGTCAGATCAACGATCTGACAGGCAGTTTAGGTGGCTTTCTGGCGCCTGCTCTCAGCAGGCGCTGGCTAGCCAGGTCACTTCATGACCCGGAAGGAGTCCGGCGGCCATCTTGGATCCGGGGACTCCTTCCGGGTCACCGAAGCAACGCGATCTCATTGCGTTGCTCCGGTGGGAGAGCGCAGGGAGCCCCCGTCCCTGCGCGATCCCCCTCTATGCCGCTGTCACTACTGACAGTGGCATCAGAGGGGTTAAATGCCCGCGATCGGCGATAGCGCCGATCGTGGGCATTGCTGCGGGGTGTCAGCTGTCATATACAGCTGACACCCGCACCCGATCACCGCGGCGCTCAGCGCGAGACCACGGTGATCGGTGCACCGTACTAGTACTGCTGCTGGCACTAATGCAGTGCCGGCAGCGCAGTACTAGTACGGCGCATGTCACGAAGGGGTTAATAGCCTGGAGAGGGTCCATAGTTATCGGCCCCCCCCCCCCCGGCTAAAAACATCTGCCCCCAGCCACCCCAGAAAAGGCACATCTGGAAGATGCGCCTATTCTGGCACTTGCCCACTCTCTTCCCACTCCCGTGTAGCGGTGGGATATGGGGTAATGACGGGTTAATGTCACCTTGATATTGTAAGGTGACATTAAGCCAGATTAATAATGGAGAGGCGTCAATTATGACACCTATCCATTATTAATACAATAGCATGAAATGGTTAAAAAACACACACACATTATTACAAAGTATTTTAATGAAATAAAGACACAGGTTTTTTTTTATATTTTATTATACTGGTAATCCAACTGAAGAACCTCGTTCTGTAAAAAAGGTAAAATAAAAAAACAACAATATCCCATACCTTCCGAAGATCAGTCTCGCCCCACGCTGTAAATCCATGTGAAGGGATTAACTAATTTTACAAGCAGAAGCTCTGCTAATGCAGCTGTGCTCCTGCCTGTAAAACCCCAGGGAATTAATGGAATGTACCCCATATCCCACCGCTACACGGGAATGGGAAGAGAGTGGCCTATATATATATAGGTGTCTCCCTGACATATATATGTATATATACTGTACCTATTCTATGTGTATATATCTAGTCTAATCTAACCTGTCAGTGTGATTTTACTGTACACCGCGCTGAATTGCTTTTCAAAGGACACTGGTGCGTAAAAATCGGACAGCACTCGCATGGTGCGAGTGCTGTGCGGTTTTTTCCTTGCACCCATTGACATGCATTGGCGAGTCTCGTCCGAGAATCGCAGCAATACGCAGCATGCTGCGATTTTTTTCTCAGTCCGATTTCGGCTGAGAAAAAAAAATCGCAAATGGAATGTCACCTATTGAATAACATTGGTCCAAGTGCAATCCGATTTTTTATTGGATTGCACTTGTCCGTTTTCCTCGCAAGTGGAAAGGAGCCCTAAGGGTATGTGCACACGTCAGGATTTTCTAGCGGAAATTTCCTGACAAAAACCGGACATTTCTGCCAGAAATCCGCATGCGTTTTTGACACGTTTTTGGGTGTTTTTTTGCGTTTTTTCCCAATGCATAGAATAGCAGAAAAACGCGAAAAATCCGCAAAATTAATGAACATGCTGCTTTTTTTAACGCAATGCATTTTTTTGTGGAAAAATACGCATCATGTGCACAAAAATAGCAGAATGCATTCTAAATGATAGGATGCATATGTCTGCAGTTTGTAATGCGTTTTTATCGTGAAAAAATGCGGAAAAAAACATGCGAAAAAACCTGAACATGTGCACATACCCTTACAGTATGGGTGGAGCCGCATATTCATCACTGTAATGGGCGGCACCATGTGACTGCTCATACAGGAGAAGCTGCGGCGAGGACAGGAAGCAGCGAGGGAGCCGGGTAAGTATTTTATTAACAGCGTGGGGGGCGCACAAGGGGTGGGAGGGGGTTGGGGACAGGGATCTTGTTTTAAACACAAAAAAAAAGATTTTTCATATCTTCTCTCCAGCGAACGATGCTGGAGAGAAGAAATGAATAGCGGCTTCAGCACCACACTGGGGGGACAGCGCTTACTGTAGCGCTGTCTCCTGCATGGCACACGGACTGCACACAGACAACATCCGTGTGCGGTACGTGTTTTACACGGACCCATTAACTTTAATGGGTCCGTGTAATACGTGCGCTCCCACGAACACTGACATGTCTCCGTGTTTTCCAAACGGACACACGGTCCGTGAAAACACGCTGACGTGTGCAGAGACACATTGATTTTAATGTGTCTACGTGAGGCAGTGTCTCCGGTACGTGAGGGAACTGTCACCTCACGTACCGGAGCCACTGACGTGTGAAACCGGCCTTACATGAGTGACAAAATGACCAGAGCCAAGTAGAAATCCATGGAAGTCAAAGATTAAATATATTAACACACATTACAATGAAAAAACACATTAAGGGTATGTTCACACGTTCAGGATTTCCATCCTTTTTTTTTCAGGACAGTTTTTTTTAAAAACTGCAGCTCTTGGCAGAAAACGCAGGTCCTTTTTTTGTCCTTTTTTGATGCGTTTTTGATGCGTTTTTTGATGCGTTTTTTGATGCGTTTTTTTATCCTTTTTTTACTGTGTGTTTCCTAGGAAGCTTTTTAGGGCTAAAATGGCTGAAAATACCTAACCCTACCCCTAACCCTACCCCTAACCCTACCCCTAACCCTAACCCTACCCCTAACCCTACCCCTAACCCTACCCCTAACCCTACCCCTACCCCTAACCCTACCCCTAACCCTACCCCTAACCCTAACCCTACCCCTAACCCTACCCCTAACCCTAACCCTAACCCTACCCCTAACCCTAACCCTACCCCTAACCCTACCCCTAACCCTAACCCTATTCTAACCTTAGTGAAAAAAAAAAAAATTCTTAATTTTTTTTTATTGTCCCTACCAATGGGGGTGACAAAGTGGGGGGGTGTCATTTACTATTTTTTTATTTTGATCACTGAGATAGGTTATATCTCAGTGATCAAAATGCACTTTGGAGCGAATCTGCCGGCCGGCAGATTCGGCGGGCGCACTGCGCATGCGCCCGCCATTTTGCAAGATGGCGGCGCCCAGGGAGAAGACGGCCGGACGGACACCGGGACGCCGGGTAAGTATAAGGGGGGGAGATTAGGGCACGGGGGGGGCATCGGAGCACTGGGGGGGGGCATCGGAGCACGGGGGGGGCATCGGAGCATGGGGGGGCGGGATCGGAGCACGGGGGGCAGCCACACTCCGCCCACGCACTTCCGCCCGCTCCCCCGCACTTCCTGCTGCAGCGGTTCTGCACATCAAATCGCAGTAAAACCCGCAGATATATTTTTGATCTGCGGGTTTTACTGCGATTTTGACCTCACAATGGAGGTCTATGGGTGCAGAACCGCTGCGGTTCCGGAAGAAGAATTGACATGCTCCTTCTTTTTTCCGGGAGCTATTCAGCGCGTCTTTTTTTTTACAATTTCCGGACCATGTGCACAGTGTGTCCTGTTTTCCATAGGGTACAGTGTACTGTACCCTGCATGGAAAACAGCTGCGGAACCGCAGCCGCAAAACCGCCGCGGTTCCGCGGTAAAAAACGCACTGTGTGAACATGGCCTCATACAGGTTTAGGGAAAAAAAAACATAGTTTGGGGGTGTTTCTTTGAAAGGTAGCAGTTTGTATTATGTTGTAAGACTAACACACTTAATTCACTCAATCCTAAATAAATATTTGCTTGGTGTAAGTTAAGTATGACACCATATTTAAAATATAATTAGCAAAATTTTGAAGTTTTACCAGTACATTTTACATTTACTTGGCTGAATTTTGCAATAGTTTGCAGTAAACATTGGTGTTGGCATCATATGTAAAGCAAGAATATAAACCATATTCCCTGCAGTAAAATTACATTTTAAAAACATAACCTAAAGACTGGAATAGTAAAGGCAGCAGCAGTAAATATTATTTTCTAGGGGGATTTGCAATACATTTAGAAGGAGTTGACACATGTGCTTGTAAAGGCAGAATATAAGTTTGTTGGTTTGCTGAAAATTTCTTTCTAGCAATTTAAGTTTATTACAGATACAATGCATAACTTAATAAAACAATAGTCTGGGGAGTACTTGAATATATGATCCTATTAATTATTTGATATGACAGTTTCCCTGATAAGCAGAAATGTAAAAAAAAAAATCAAAATATGAAAAAAAAAAACAAGTAAAACAAAAAAGATGTAATCTTATCGAAAATATAGTCACTGACTCTGTGAGATACATTGATATATTATAATCAACGCCACTCAAAATTCTGGTGGAACATTAGTTAAGCCAAACATTCACGTTGTCCAATACTTGGAATCCAACATATCCAGGTAGGAGAAATATGAACAAATTGGCCAATTTTCATAGTAGAACCCCCCCCTTTTGTTTTTAAACTGTCTTTTTTTCAACGACAGGCAAAACCAAACGCATAGACAACACATTAAGGCTGCCGTCACACTAGCAGTATTTGGTCAGTATTTTACATCAGTATTTGCAAGCCAAAACCAGGAGTGGAACAAATAGAGGAAAAGTATAATAGAAACATATGCACCACTTCTGCATTTATCACCCACTCCTGGTTTTGGCTTACAAATACTGATGTAAAATACTGACCAAATACTGCTAATGTGACGGCAGCCTTAGGGTATGTGTCCACAGGCAGTTTTACATCCGGACTAGCTGCAGATTGAACGCTGCGTGGAGCCGCAGCGTTCAATCCGCAGCGTCCAGATGTTACAACATAGTGGAGGGGATTTTATGAAATCCCGTCTCCACTATGCGTGGTAACACGCATCCGGCGGCCCTGCGATTCCGGACATTCAGCACATCTTTTTAGATTGCAGCATGTCCGTTTACCTTGCGGCGCCGTTGCGCCGCCGCAAGGTAAATCACAGGGCCCTATGTGTGGGGTGCGATGATTCCGAATGTGTGCAATGAACACATCCGGCATTATCGCGTCTCCTGAAGGGGGCGGGGATTTGGGCGGAGCGAGTTCTCCGCTCCGTCCAAAGCGCTGGCCATCCTGAAGGTGGACACATACCCTAAGAGGTGACAACAAGATTCCCAAACAGCTAAAATTAGGGTTAGACACCAGGAAAAGTGACATCAATTAACCCATAGTAGAAATTTGCAAATGATGCAGCAGTCAGTCAGCCATGCATGAGTTATCAGGCTCTGGCCCAGCAGTTACAGCTTGGAATTGAAGTTTTAATGAGGACCTGGTGCTTAAGGGAGCAGTGTAAGCCTTCTTAACTGGAAAACCTCACATCTCGTGCAACACCTCCAATTTTTTTTTTTATTCCAGCCACACTCAGGTGGCACAAACATCAGTTTTATAGACTACTGTTGATAGAAAAATGTAAGAATAGTAACACAGGTAGCTGACTGAAAGAAAGTGTAGGCCTGACTTTTGGGAGACCTACTTACAAGGGCAACCCATCAGATGGAGACCCATCTTGGAGTCTCCATATTTCAAAAAATAATTGTCACACACCACTAAAGTGGCCTACATTTCCATAGAAATAGAAAGAGTAGAAATATTATAAAAGGCCTCTGATACACCATCCATCACTGGCAGCCCACCAGATAGAGACACAACATGGAGTCTCCACATTTAAAAAAAAGTTTACAACATCAGCAACAGTAGCAACAGTAGTCACAGAAGAAACCACAAAGATGAAATAGACTGCAATGATGCAAGATCAACACATGACACTAAAACTACACAATCGCTTAGTTTGTCCAATCTGCGACAGGAGTGCAAAAGTCATCTGAGATCCATGACTTGTTCATTTTAATGTAAGTTAGGTGGTCGACACTTTGACAGATGTGTTTATCTGTCAGGACACCACAAGCAGCGCGGAAGACTCGCTCTGAGATAGGGCCAGACTGGCCATCTGGCAAATGCCAGAAGGGCCGGTGTGGTTGTGGGCCGCCTTGTCTGCTACATTGTTAACAGAATTTGTGTTCTCAAGACACCCATACTGTTAAGAGTTGTGACGGAGCACAAAGTTGCTGACTCTGTCACTTACCCCTGCAGGCCACAGGTATCATTAGAAATATTGGTCTTGTAGTAAATGTTGCTTTCCACCATCCAAGGTAATATTAGTAATATATTCCATCTGGTGCTCGGGGGCGGAGACACCATGGGCCTGTGTGATTTCAAATGCCAGGGCTGAATTTCAGTCCCAGTCCGTACCTGCTCTGAGATAATGCTGACTGCTGAGCATCACAAAACCTCCAAGGCGTGACAGGCAAGCTCAGATCACTCTTCCATTTTTGAAGACCAAAATGTAAAAGGGTCCAACCCCCCCTTCCCAGAGGGAACGGCTATTGAGCTCCAGATATTCCTGCTTCATACTCTATAGTCGTTCACAACATGACAGACTTGTACTCTGGTGCACAGACTGATCTAAAATGTGTTATTAAACACCTCACAGAAATTGCTTATGCCACTTACTCTGCTGCTGCTGCTGCTAATGTTTTGGTGATAACGCCTTGAAGTTACTGAGGTTGGAAGTCTACAACTGGAATGCAAACTGTGTGCCTCACAGCTGTCTAGGGGAAAACCATTCTAAAGATTGTCTACAAGCGTATTTCGATATTCCAGCCTGCGCACATTCCTTTCCGGGAGGGGAAACATCTAGCTAAATTTACTCTTGTGCCATGGATCTAACAAAATACGGGCATTGTGTTGAAGAAAGTACAGCAAGAAGTCGCTCATGTGTCGGGTGCTTCAATGATGTCCAAATCTATGCAGTTTTGGTGTCGGGGTACCATTCAAGGTTGCTTCCTCCATCCCCTCTCGCCAACCACGGAAAACAGAGAGCGTATCATTATCCTCTTCATCTCCTGACTGCTGCACATCCATCAACTTGTCCTCGTCAATTTGTTCATCAGTTCCTGCACTTTAAATAACAGTTTGTCTGGTAACATGAGCCCTCTTTGATGACAGTGCAGAAATTTGAGATATTGTTATCCCTTTTGCATCCTCCTCTACTTCCAACTCTTTCTCTGGGACCATCACCTTTTCACGCAAACTATTCAAAGTGTGCTTCCGCATGTAAATGACCAGAATAGTGATGCTGATGACTGCATCGTCAGGGCTAACCATCTTAGTAGCCATTTCAAAACTGTGCAAAGTAGGGTTGAGCGAAACGGATCGGACAAATTGAAAAATCGCCGACTTTCGGCAAAGTCGGGTTTCGTGAAACCCGACCCGATCCAAAGTCGTGTTTCATATGATGTTTTCAGCGCCATTTTTCATCCAATGAAGGAGGATGCAGAGTGTGGGCAGTGTGATGACATAGGTCTTGGTTCCCACCATCTTAGAGAAGGGCATGACAGTGATTGGCTTGCTTTCTGCGGCGTCACAGGGGCAATAAAGGTACATGCATGCCGTCCGCCATCTTACTTCTGCCAATCTTAGCATAGGGAGAGGTTGCTGCAACTGCATCAGAAGAAGGGATATAGTTAGGGAGGGAAGATTAAGCCCCGAAACTGCTTGTGCTGTAGCGATTTCCACTGTCCAATACCACCTTTTCTTTGCAGGGACAGTGGAGTTTATATTTTTGTGCATCAGCGCTGTAGCTTATTAGACTGCCTTATAAGGCTCCCTGATAGCTGCATTGCTGTTTGTACGCTGCTGTGCAAACCAACTGCTTTTTTAAAAGCAAAAATTCCTTTCTGCACAGTTCTCTTGTTTATTTATCCACACTTTTGTGTGCAGCAGTCCTTTTTATTGCTGCCATACTTGTCCTGAGATCATTGTAGGGAGATTGCAATTGTACTACAGCCCTTGTATTTTTTAATATATATTCCAGCCACGTTCTGCCACTTACATTGTGTAGTGTAATACACTGGGCCTGAGTTTTGTTGCAGTCTCCCCCCCCCCCCAAAAAAAAGGGAGATTTAAATTGGCACTAAGTGGATCTACGTCAGTTCTGTTTGTCGTACATCTTCCAGCCACGTTCTGCCACTTACATTGTGTAGTGTACTACACTGGGCCTGAGTTTTGGTGCAGTCTCCCCCCCAGAAAAGAGAGATTTAAATTGGCACTAAGTGGATCTACGTCAGTTCTGTAAGTTTGTTGTACATCTTCCATGAACGTTCAACCACTTCCATTGTGTAGTGTAATACACTGGGCCTGAGTTTTGTTGCAGTCTCCCGCCCAAAAAAGGGAGATTTAAATTGGCACTAAGTGGATCTACATCAGTTCTGTTAGTTTGTCGTACATCTTCCAGCCACGTTCTGCCACTTACATTTTGTAGTGTAATACACTGGGCCTGAGTTTTGGTGCAGTCTCCCCCCCAAAAAAGGAAGATTTAAATTGGCACTAAGTGGATCTACGTCAGTTCTGTTAGTTTGTCGTACATCTTCCAGCCACATTCTGCCACTTACATTATGTAGTGTAATACATTGGGCCTGAGTTTTGGTGCAGTCTCCCCCCCAAATAAGGGAGATTAAAATTCTCAACAAGTTTTTATACACCTTCTACCTTGTGTCACAGTACCATATAACGGTTGTTATTTTGGCTAGATTTTTCCAAAAATGAGAAAGTCTGGTGGAAGAGGCCGTGGGCGGTCGTTGCCAGCTGGTACTGATGGTGGTGGTGGTGGTGGTGGAGCATCTGGTGGTAGTGGGAAAAGCAAAATAGCACCAAAGGCTCGAGGTGTTGAGCCAGCGTCATCGTCTGGCTACACAAGGCCTTGAAGGCTCCCTTATCTGGGAGTAGGAAAACAGCTTTTAAAGCTGGAGCAGCAGGAAAAAGTTTTGGCTTTCCTTGCTGACTCAGCCTCTAGCTCTTTCGCCTCCTCTTCCGAAAGTTCGAAATATAAAAGCAGCGAGTTGTCAGTGGATGCTCCGGGTCAGGAACAAGTCGCTTCCTTGTGTCCTTCACCCAAACCAAAAGTGAAAGATGTGGCAGGTGACACTACAGTTTACTCCATGGAGCTCTTTACACATACCGTGCCTGGGTTAGATAAGGAAATTGTTAAAAGCCCATTAAAAGATGAATGGAGTGCACAGATGCATAGCCACAGCTAGATTATTATGCTGTTCCATTGACTCAGATCACTACATTGCCCTCGCAGTGTACTGAGCCAGAATCTGACCCTGATGAGACTATGGTGCCCCGTCCCGAATGCTATAGCACCTTACACGGTGACACAGAGGAAGGTGCACATGAAATTGAAGAGGAGGTGATAGATGACCCAGTTGTTGACCCTGATTGGCAGCCATTGGGGGAAGAGGGTGCCGCTGCCAGTAGCTCAGAAGCAGTGGAGGATGATCCGCAGCAGTCATTTACATCGCAACAGCTTTCATCTGGCAGGCCCGTATCTGGCCAAAAACGTTTGTCAAAACCAAAAACAGTTTTAGGACAGCGTGGCCATCCGGTTAAAGTAGCACAGCGTGCAATGCCTGAAAAGGCATTCCATAGTAGCAAGAGTGCAGTGTGGGAATCTTTTAACCAAGATCCGAATGATCAGTGCAAAGTTATCTGTAAGAAATGCTCAAAGACCTTTAGCAGAGGGAGGAGTCTCCAAAATTTAAATACAACGTGCATGCTTAGACATTTAACCAGCATGCACTTGCAAGCCTGGACTAACTACCAAACGTCCTGTACCGTTGGTGCACATGCTCAGAATGAAGGTAGTCAGCAATGCTACATTGCTTCCCTCACTGTAAGCCCACCGGTTAGGACAACACCAGCAGCAAATGTGGAGGTATCGTCGCAAGGCCAAAACAGTCAGGGAATCCAAGGTTCTTGGTAGGAAACACTGTATGTAGGCCTACATCAAGAATACCATCACCAACCCTCTCTCAATCTGCCATGTCCACCACCACCCCCGCTTGTTCCACCATATGCAGCTCTCCAGTCCAGCTCACCCTACAAGAGACTCTTGTTAGGAAAAGAAAGTACTCATCCTGTCATCCGTGTACACAGGGTTTGAACACCCACATTGCTAGACTAATCCCGTTAGAGACACAAAAGAGAATAGTGAAACCAAAAACACTCAGTTTGAAAAAATGTTGCAGTAATCCGCAAGTGCTAGTAAAAGATGTAAAAAACAGGGTATTTGGTTGATACGTTTTTTGCAAAAAATGTATACTAAGCTGCTCTACCAATCTTCACGGTATACCCTTATCAGAGCAGTCCTAACTAATGTATGCAATCCCTATCTGATGTATTTAAAAACCTGATCATCTGTATATAACCTGTGTGAACAGGGTTCAGAGAGGAAAAATCCATGTGTGCATACAGGGTAGAACAGCTTTTGTGCAGATAGCCCAAGAGGAGTGGTGGAACTCCCCAGTCTTGTAGACACAAGAGAACAATTATGGAAACAGGAACACATGGGCTACTTGCACAGTGAACAAGTCTGTATGATCATGTTCACACACCACCAAGAAACCTGAAGACACAAAAGAGAATAGTGAAACCAAAAACACTCAGTTTGAAAAAATGTTGCAGTAATCCGCAAGTGCTAGTAAAAGATGTAAAAAACAGGGTATTTGGTTGATACGTTTTTTGCAAAAAATGTATACTAAGCTGCTCTACCAATCTTCACGGTATACCGCAAGTGCTAGTAAAAGATGTAAAAAACAGGGTATTTGGTTGATACGTTTTTTGCAAAAAATGTATACTAAGCTGCTCTACCAATCTTCACGGTATACCGTGAAGATTGGTAGAGCAGCTTAGTATACATTTTTTGCAAAAAACGTATCAACCAAATACCCTGTTTTTTACATCTTTTACTAGCACTTGCGGATTACTGCAACATTTTTTCAAACTGAGTGTTTTTGGTTTCACTATTCTCTTTTGTGTCTTCAGGTTTCTTGGTGGTGTGTGAACATGATCATACAGACTTGTTCACTGTGCAAGTAGCCCATGTGTTCCTGTTTCCATAATCCCGTTAGAGATGATGCCCTACCATTTGGTTGAAAGCGAAGCTTTCAAAGCCCCGATGGCCCATGCAGTACCACGCTATGACCTACCCAGTTGACACTTCTTTGCGAGAAAAGCCATCCCAGCCCTCCACCAGCATATCAAAGACTGCATTGTCCAGGCACTGAGGCAATCAGTCAATAGAAAGGTGCACCTCACAACAGATGCATGGACCAGTAGGCATGGCCAAGGACGTTACGTGTCCATCACGGAGCACTGGGTTAATGTGGTGGATGCAGGGTCCACAGGGGACAGCCATAGTGGAACAGTTCTGCCTAGCCCACGGTCTAGGAAACAGTTGGCTGTAGGCGTTCGCCACCCCTTCTCCTCCTCCTCCTCCAGAAGCAAAAGCTCCTCCACAGAGCGCAGTCGCACGACCACTCCATCCCCAGCTGCCAGTGTTGCACACGAGGTGTCCCATTATGGAACAGCTAGTGGTAAGCATCAGCAGGCTGTGCTACAAATGAAGTGTTTGGGCGACAATAGACACACCGCGGAAGTACTGGCCGAGTACTTGCAGTAAGAAACTCAGTCATGGCTGGGCAGTGTACATCTTGAGGCAGGCAAGGTAGTCAGTGATAACGGAAGGAATTTTATGGCTGCATAGCCATTTCAGAACTGAAACACATACCTTGCCTGGCTCACACCTTGAACCTGGTGGTGCAGTGCTTCCTGAAAAATTATCCGGAGTTACCAGCCCTGCTCCTGAAGGTGCTAAGACTTTGCTCGCACATCTGCCAGTCGTCCGTACACTCCAGCTGTATTCTGAACCATCAGTGATCGCTGAATCTTCCCCAGCACCGCCTAATAATCGACGTTGCTACAAGGTGGAACTCCACACTGCACATGCTTCAGAGGCTGTGCGAACAGAGGCGTGCTGTCATTTATTTGCGGGAGGATACACATGCATGGGCAGGCAGTTGGATGGCAGACATGGAGCTGTCTGGTGTGCAGTGGTCGAAGCTACAAGACCTTTGTCAAGTCCTTCAGTGTTTTGAGGAATGCACACGGCTGGTAAGTGCAGACGACGCCATCATAAGCATGAGCATCCCACTAATGCGTCTGCTGATGCAAAGTTTGATGCACATTAAGGAGCAGGCGTCTGCAGCCGAGGAGGAGGGAAGCCTTGATGACAGTCAGCCATTGTCTGCTCAGGGAACTCTCCTGGACGAGGTGGCGGACGAAGAGGAGGAAGAGGAGGATGATGGGGATGAATGTTTATGGGAGGAGGATGCTTCACAGGGGGCAATAGAAACTGGTGGCATTGCAAGGTCAGGTACAGGGTTTTTGCGGGACACAAGTGATGTGGATTTGCAAGAAAATGCTCCTCAACCCAGCACAAGCTGTGATTTGACACCTGGAACATTGGCCCACATGGCTGAGTGTGCCTTGCATATCCTAAAAAGGGACCCCCGCATTAGTAAAATGATGACCGATGACGATTACTGGTTGGCCTGCCTCCTGGATCCACGATACAAAGGAAAATTACAAAATATCATGCCACATGAGAACCTTGAGCAAATATTGGCTACCAAACAAGCAACTCTTGTAGACCGTTTGGTTCAGGCATTCCCAGCACGCAGCGGCGGTGATGGTTCTCACACGAGTTGTAGGGAGCAACATGGCAGAGGTGTTAGAGGTGCACAAATCCGAAGTGGCGATGGACAGAGGGGTTTTATGACCAGGTTGTGGAGTGATTTTGCAATGACCGCAGACACGTAAGGCACTGCTGCATCGATTCAAAGTGACAGGAGACAGCATTTGTCCAGCATGGTTACAAACTATTTTTCCTCCCTTATCGATGTTCTCCCTCACAGGTCATTCCCCTTTGATTACTGGGCATCTAAAATAGACACCTGGCCTGAATTGGCAGAATATGCATTACAGGAGCTCGCTTGCCCTGCTGCTAGTGTGCTATCAGAAAGAGTCTTCAGTGCTGCTGGTTCAATACTGACTGAAAAAAGGACACGTCTGGCTACCCGAAATGTTGATGATCTAACCTTCATTAAAATGAACCAATCATGGATTTCAAATTATTTTGCCCCACCTTCTCCTGCTGACACGTAGCTTGCCTGAAAAATGTCTTGCTTTTGGCCTCCTCTCACTGACTGCTCCAATTCCTCCATTTGCAGCTGCTGAATATCCACCATAGGCCATTTTTATACCTCCCTAAATGGGCTGACTCCCCCCACAGGGCCGTGGTCACCACTTGGCGCAAGCACCTGTGCGAGTGCCGTTTGCCTGGATAGGTGGGTGTGCCCACTCTTGGGCGACGGCACTGGCACAGGGTCCCTCATAGTACAATGAAGTGTCTTTGATGGTGGTGGTGCAAAACCAACATCAGACACATCGTCGTAATATAAGTGGCCCTGTGCCAGTACCGCCGCCCACGAGAGAGTGTTCCCACACAGCACGACCAGTGCTCTACCACTTGCAAAACTTACCTCTCCCTGCTCCACCACTGTGTAGTCTGTGCTGTTATGTCCTTCAATGGCACTGCCAATACAACTTTGTTGAAATGATAGATGATAGTAAAAATATACAGGGGCCCTGGCCTCCATTTAGACCAGTTAATACTTTGCGCCAACTACCACTGTCTGCTAATCAGCAGAGGAGCCCACCCCTGTACCTAGCTATGCCACCAGTTTATTTATGAACAATTTTTAGGCAGACATTTAGCCCACTTTATTATTTTGACCTACTAACTGTGTCAGACACTTATTACAGTTGTCCTCCACTAAACAAAGCTATGCCGCCTGTGTACTCCTCTTACCAATTTTGAACTGCATTTAGCCTACTTACATACATGGGCCTAGTAACTGTGTCAGCCTCTCATTACAGTTGTCCTCCGCTGAACAAAGCAATGACACCTGTGTACTCCTGTTACCAATTTTGAGCTGCATTTAGCCTACTTACTTACTTGGGCCTAGTAACTGTGTCAGCCTCTCATTACAGTTGTCCTCCGCTGAACAAAGCAATGCCACCCATGTACTCCTGTTACCAATTTTGAACTGCATTTAGCCTACTTACTTATTTGGGCCTAGAAACTGTGTCAGCCTCTCATTACAGTTGTCCTCCTCCGCTGAACAAAGCTATGCCGCCTGTGTACTTCTCTTACCAATTTTGAACAGCATTTAGCCTACTTACTTACATGGGCCTAGTAACTGTGTCAGCCTCTCATTACAGTTGTCCTCCGCTGAACAAAGCAATGCCACCTGTGTACTCCTGTTACCAATTTTGAACTGCATTTAGCCTACTTACTTACATGGGCCTAGTAACTGTGTCAGCCTCTCATTACAGTTGTACTCTGCTGAACAAAGCAATGCCACCTGTGTACTCCTGTTACCAATTTTGAACTGCATTTAGCCTACTTACTTATTTGGGCCTAGAAACTGTGTCAGCCTCTCATTACAGTTGTCCTCCTTCACAGAACAAAGCTATGCCGCCTGTGTACTCCTGTTACCAATTTTGAACTGCATTTAGCCTACTTACTTATTTGGGCCTAGTAACTGTGTGAGCCTCTCATTACAGTTGTCCTCCTCCGCTGAACAAAGCTATGCCGCTTGTGTACTCTTCTTATCAATTTTGAACTGCATTTAGTCTACTTACTTACTTGGGCCTAGTAACTGTGTCAGCCTCTCATTACAGTTGTCCTCCTCCGCTGAACAAAGCTATGCCGCCTGTGTACTCCTGATACCAATTTTGAACTGCATTTAGCCTACTTTTTTATTTTAGGCCTACTAAGTCTGTGTGAGCCACTTATTACAGTTGTCTGCCACTGAACAAAGCTATGCCGCCTGTGTACTCCTGTTACCAATTTTGAACTGCATTTAGCCTTTTTTATTTTAGGCCTACTAAGTCTGTCTGAGCCACTCGTTACAATTGTCCTCCACTGAACAAAGCAATGCCACCTGTTTAGTCCTGTTACCAATTTTGAACTGCTTTTAGCCGACTTTTTCATTTTGGGCCTATATCTGTGTTTCCTCCTCATCCTGCCTATTGCCCAGCCACTGCTAGATGAGTCTGCTGGTACATTGACCCAGACCACTACATTCCCCTTGCACTCTACACAGCCAGAATCTGACCCTGATGAAAGTCAGGTTCCCCTTCTCGCATATTATACCACCTTACACGGGGACAAAGAGGAAGGTGCAGATGAAAGTGCAGGTTCCTTCATCAGGTGGGGGGGCATACTCGTTGGCACTGGCACAGGGCCCCTCATAGTACGCAAAATGTCTATGGCACTGGGAGGTAGATCGCCCCCAGACACAGGGCAACAGGTTACTTAGTACCGGTCCTTTCTGTCTCAGTTCTGGGGTTGTCACGGTGGCTGGACCCGGTCCGTGACCTTGCTAAGGGGCGTCCAATAAAGGATGATGGTGCGTAGTGCGAGGAATAACGAGGACACAGGGTTCAGTTTCTTTACCTTTTACTGAAGGTTTCAGGATCCTCAATCCAGGGCACTTTCAACAGGGCTGTCAGGAGGGTAGGCCTATTCTCCGAATACACAGGTTCTACTAGGGCCTGATAGTCTTTACCCCCGAGACCTATGGCTGCCCGACACCATATTAACATTTCACTCCTGGGGGGTATTGCAATGGGGTTCGAATCACTCACTGTGACCCGGCCAATTTCACCACCAGTCAGCTCCACTTGCTGTCTCCGCATTAGGGCTCTGATTTCTTTCTGTAGGGCACGTTGTTCACTGTGCCCAGCTGTCTGTGCTACTTGCTGCAACAAAACAATAACTTCTGCAAGACAATTTTCTATGACATTAGTACCGATGGTCATAATGGGGTTACGTTCAAGCCAGTCAATATCAACAATGACAATTCCTTGGGCCTCCAATTCTACCCGCCCCACTTTAATAGTGACCTCTTTATATCCCACTTGCAGCAGTGGCTGACCATTGCTAGCTATTATGGCGAAATCATCATCAGGGGCACAGGTGATGTCAGTGTCCTCCCAATAACGCCTATAAAGAATGTAGGGCATAGTTGTCACCTGGGAACCGGTGTCCAGCAAAGTGTTCATGGGGATACCGTCGATCACGATGGGGAGAACAGGACGTCCCCCGACGTATTTGGCTCTCCAATTTTGCGGGCCTGGGCGTTCTACTCCTGGGGGTTGGCCCTTGGCCCCAGGGGTTGCTCGTTTAACTGACAGTACCTTGCAAGATGGCCCACCTGATGGCAGCGGCAGCAGATAGGTCGTCCATCCTGATGAAAACGATCGTCGTCTCTGTCTCTGGTCGATGGAACCCTCCTTGGTCGTTGCCAGGGGACATCCTCCGGTCTGGAAGCCAGCTGGATCTTCTCCTTGGGGGCCTCCTGTAGGGACTGGACGGTCCGGGCTAGGGTAGCAATGCTCCTGGTCAGTTCCTGTATCTGGAGGCGCAGTCCTGCAGGGGAGTCGTCGTCCAGAATCTGGGCATCGGCCTCGGCGGAGACAGGTGCGTCCGGCGCCACCTCCTGGTGGTATGTGAGGGCTTGCCGCCTGGGAAGTGTGGCATGGCTGGGCTGCCGCTCCGGTAGCGCCTGGATAGCTTTATCTTTGAATTGCGCGAAAGTCAGATCTGGATTCTGCTTGGCCAGGAAGTGTAGCTGGGCCCTTTGGTTACTGCACAGGAGCCCTTCGATGAACCGCTCTTTCAGGAGTTTATCTTCATCTTGCATGCTGCTTGGGTCACTTTGTTTGATGGCCCGCAGCGCCTCCTGCAGATTAAGGGCATAGTCCCGTAAGCTATCCTGCGGCCGCTGCTTGCACCCATAGAATGTCAATTTAATTTCCGTAGCGGTGCGGGTGTCAAAGGTGGCTTTAAGCTTGGCAAATAATTGTTGCGCAGTTTTCTTGTCCGCAGCGGGCCAGGACTTTACTTTCCTCAATGCCGCTCCAAAGAGTTGGCCGATTATCATATGAACCTTCTGAGGCTCCGTCAAGATATAAAACTGGAGCAGGCTACAAATCCCTTCTTTAAAGTCAGTTAACGTATGAGCTTCTCCAAAGTATCGCGGAAGCCAGGTGGACCCTGGTAGGTACGGCATAGAGAAGGGCATTATGGCTGCTGTAGCGGCGGCAGTATCCGGCTGGTTGGTGGGAGCGATAAGCCCCACGGCCTCTAGCGGTGATACCGGGTTTGGGGCTGCGCTTACCGCGGAATCCGGAAGTGCTCCCGAGTCTGCAGCTGTGGCCGCCGCCTCCGCTCCTCCGGGGTCCGACATGGCTGTTCCTCCCCCTTGCTAATCGGTCGGGGTTCTCACCGCGTCTTCCGCTCCACGCGCTTTTCCAGCCGGCTCCACCCGCGAAGCTATGGCTCCTCCCTTCGCGCTCCACACGGCGCGGCAATGGCGGATTTTTGGCGGCAAATAGCGGTACTGTTGTGAATTCTGTGATCAAGCTCCCTCCTGTGGTCACAAGTGGTACTGCGGCTTCTGAGTTTCCTTCTTCAGGTGATGAGGTTAAGTCGTTAGGTGCTGCTCTATTTAACTCCACCTAGTGCTTTGATCCTGGCCTCCAGTCAATGTTCTAGCATTGGTCTTGCTTCCTCCTGGATCGTTCCTGTGGCCTGTCTGCTCAGCATAAGCTAAGTTCTGCTTGTGTTACTTTTTGCTATATTTTCTGTCCAGCTTGTATTTTTGGTTTTGCTTGCTTGCTGGAAGCTCTGAGACGCAGAGGGAGCACCTCTGTACCGTTAGTCGGTGCGGAGGGTCTTTTTGCCCCTCTGCGTGGTTGTTTGTAGGTTTTTGTGTTGACCGCAAAGCTATCTTTCCTATCATCGGTCTATTCAGTAAGTCGGGCCGCACTTTGCTAAATCTATTTCATCTATGTGTTTGTATTTTCATCTTACTCACAGTCATTATATGTGGGGGGCTGCCTTTTCCTTTGGGAAATTTCTCTGAGGCAAGGTAGGCTTATTTTTCTATCTTCAGGTCTAGCTAGTTTCTCAGGCTGTGCCAAGTTGCATAGGGAGCGTTAGGTGCAATCCACGGCTACATCTAGTGTGGTTTGATAGGTTTAGGGATTGCGGTCAGCAGAGTTTCCACGTCTCAGAGCTCGTCCTATGTTTTGTGGTTTTTGTCAGGTCACTTGTGTGCTTTGAACTTCAAGGTCCATTGTGGTTCTGAATTACCTATTCATAACACGGTACACAGTCTTTGCAAGTCACAGTTCAATCACAGTTCCAAGGCACACATGACCTGATTCTTCAGGCTTAAGTACAATCCTGTTCGTGACGCCAAGTTGGATCGCCCCCAGACACAGGGCCACAGGTTACTTAGTACCGGTCCTTTCTGTCTCAGTTCTGGGGTTGTCACGGTGGCTGGACCCGGTCCATGACCCTGCTAAAGGGCATCCAATAAAGGATGATGGTGCGTAGTGCGAGGAATAACGAGGACACAGGGTTCAGTTTCTTTACCTTTTACTGAAGGTTTCAGGATCCTCAATCCAGGGCACTTTCAACAGGGCTGTCTGAGACCGGCCGGTCCGAAGGCACATCCAGAGTTCCCTTTGCAGGTGGAAATCAGTGTCTACCCACTAGCGCCTGTTTGTTGTAGTGCTTCCCTGCTGAGCATTCAGGATAGTCCTCACAACTTCTGTTCTCGTTCGTTCTAGATCTTTCTCTTCTCAGTCCCCCAGGTATGTTATGGCTAGGACGCACCTTTATGACAGGTAGGCCTGGAGTTATTCTGGAACCCTAGTGTCGCCCCTCTCCCACGATTGCCTCCTATGTCCTTCTTAGGTGTTGTATGGTAGACAGCCAACCTGTAATTAACTGTCCTGCCGCTGTTTGAAGTAATGCGTGGAGACTGTTACTTCTTCGGTGCTCCGGCCACCGGCTATGCGCCTCAGTAAGATGTTGCCGTTCTCGGGGCACGACTCCTACTGGATCTCCTTTGTGCTGATCTCGTTTCTCACTGTTCCACAATATCCTTCCCTTCTTGTCTCTTTCTTAGAATACCTCCGCAAGGTAGCGCAGGCGCGGTTCCGTAACAATCTGTCCTTTCGCTAGGTACCTGCCAGATTTCCCAGTTCTGACAGGTCCTCCCTGGAGCTCTCCCAGGTTTCGTTCTGCCTAACTTCCTGTCCGACCCCTAGTTTTGCCAATGTGAGAAGTGGCCCAATAAATAAGCCTTTTGCTCCCCCTAGTGGCCGGAGTGTGAAGTGTAGTGTGTGCTTGGTGATACCTGGTCAGTAGAACTCCTTGAGTGCCATCAGATGTACCATCACTCCCCTTGGTGGCAGAGCGACATTACTGCAACGACCAGATCTCTGGGGCGCTGCAGAGGCACCGCATGCCATCAAACACACCGCCGTACTATGAGGGGCCCTGTGCCAGGGCCAACTAGTGGGCCCCCCTGCTTGCTCAGGATCACAGCACTTGCATAGTTGAAATACTTACCTCTCCCTGCTCCGCCACCGTGACGTATTCCGCGTTTCCTGGGCCCACAAAAATCTTGAGCCAGCCCTACCCCCCCACAACTTTAGCCAAATGAGCCCCTGTTTTCAATGCCTAACTATTATTATAAAGTAAATTAAGATTGACAAGCTTCAGCAATACGAATTGATGTTTTTGGCATTAAAATGGGCACTGTAGGTGTTTTCCTCCTCTCCACTCACTGCCGACTTTGATTCCCCATTGACTTGCATTGGGTTTTGTGTTTCGGTCGGCCCCCGACTTTTTGAAATAATCGTCCGATTTCACCCGACCCGACTTTTCAGAAACTCTAGTGCAGAGTGTCATGATCCATTCCGGGGTTTTGTTCTGTCTGCCCTTTTTCCAGGCGGATAATGTTAAGGGTTAACTTTGCTCTGCCTCATTCTGAGTTCAGGTTTGATATTTAGCTCCGATGCATCCTGCTGGCAGTGTCAGCTGTAGGTCTACCTTCGGCGTGTGTACCTGACTCTGGTTTATCTTGAGTTGTCCTGCTGTGACCCCTGACTTGCCCCGCGTCTTTTGACTCCCTCTGTCTGCCCTTTCACAGTATTTCCCTGTAAGTTTATTTGATTCCCTGGTTTGACTTGGCTTGTATTCGGACTCACTTCTGCCTTCTGTCTTTGTCTTATCCGCTACTGACCGTTGATGAACCCCCTAGCTTGTCCCTGACCACTTGTACTGCTGCAACCTCTGATACTTCTGCTTCTGACTGTTTTTTTTAACTCGGCTTGCCTGACCACTCTCTCACCACCTGGTTGTGCCTGTGCTGCTGCACTATGGTGCTACTCTGTGTGTGTGCAGTCTCACTTTCTTCACAAGCTCTTACTGGTGGAGATTGCACTATACTGTACTTCAGCATCATGACATTATAGCTGACCCTACATTTAAAGGGAATTCTGAATGTTTTTTCTCTGCTCTGTTTTCTATGGATGAGCCCCATACCTTGGAGGATCAAATGGATAGTTTGACACAATTGATACAAGACCTGTTTGTGGAACGGAGGGCCTTGGCCTAGTCTCATAACCACCTGCAATGGAGCTTTCTGACACAGTAAAATCATTGCAGACTGACTGTAAGCACTCTAACACTGCTGATGTCTCATTGCACTCTCCTGAACCTACAGTCAGGCTTCCAGATACCTTCTCTGGGGAAAAGGAGAGGTTCCAAAATTTTAAGGAGAGTTGCAAGCTATTGTTTTCTCTTAGACCCCAATCTTCTGGAGATGAGAGTCAACTGTTGGGGATAATCATTACCTTACTGCGGGAGGGACCTCAGTCGTAGGCTTTCTCTCTACCTGTTTCTGCCTCTGAATGTGTCTGTGGACAGATTCTTTGAGGCTTTGTGTCAGGGTAGCAGAGGACATGATCATGGGTCTCTCCCAGAATGAACTCACTGCTGAACAGTATTGTTCTGAATTTAGATGGTGGTCTACTGAGGTGTCTTGGGGTGACTGTTATGATAAGGTAATTCAGTACCACAATGGACATAGAGGTCAGAGCACATACAGTGACCTGACAATAACCCAAAAACATAGAACGAGCTCTGAGACGTGGGAACTCTGTTGACCGCAATCCCTAATCCTCTCAAACCACACTAGAGGCAGCCGTTGATTGCGCCTAACGCTCCCTATGCAACTCGGCACAGCCTGAGAAACTAGCTAGCCTGAAGATAGAAAATAAGCCTACCTTGCCTCAGAGAAATACCCCAAAGGAAAAGGCAGCCCCCACATATAATGACTGTGAGTTAAGATGAAAAGACAAACGTAGAGATGAAATAGATTTAGCAAAGTGAGGCCCGACTTTCTGAACAGGGCAAGGATAGGAAAGGTAACTTTGCGGTCAACACAAAACCCTACAAAAACCACGCAAATGGGGCAAAAAGACCCTCCGTACCGAACTAACGGCACGGAGGTACACCCTCTGCGTCCCAGAGCTTCCAGCAAGCAGGAAAAAACAAATAGACAAGCTGGACAGAAAAATACAGCAAAATAAAATAGCAAAGCAGAACTTAGCTATGCAGAGCAGCAGGCCACAGGAACGATCCAGGAGGAAACAGGTCCAATACTAGAACATTGACTGGAGGCCAGGATCAAAGCACTAGGTGGAGTTAAATAGAGCAGCACCTAACGACTTCACCACATCACCTGAGGAAGGAAACTCAGAAGCCGCAGTACCACTTTCCTCCACCAACGGAAGCTCAGGGAGAGAATCAGCCGAAGTACCACTTGTGACCACAGGAGGGAGCTCTGCCACAGAATTCACAACAGTACCCCCCCCCCTTGAGGAGGGGTCACCGAACCCTCACCAGAGCCCCCAGGACGACCAGGATGAGCCATATGAAAGGCACGAACAAGATCGGGAGCATGGACATCAGAGGCAAAGACCCAGGAATTATCTTCCTGAGCATAACCCTTCCACTTAACCAGATACTGGAGTTTCCGTCTTGAAACACGAGAATCCAAAATCTTCTCCACAATATACTCCAACTCCCCCTCCACCAAAACCGGGGCAGGAGGATCAACAGATGGAACCATAGGTGCCACGTATCTCCGCAACAATGACCTATGGAATACGTTATGTATGGAAAAAGAATCTGGAAGGGTCAGACGAAAAGACACAGGATTAAGAACCTCAGAAATCCTATACGGACCAATGAAACGAGGTTTAAACTTAGGAGAGGAAACCTTCATAGGAATATGACGAGAAGATAACCAAACCAAATCCCCAACACGAAGTCGGGGACCCACACAGCGTCTGCGATTAGCGAAACGTTGAGCCTTCTCCTGGGACAAGGTCAAATTGTCCACTACATGAGTCCAAATCTGCTGCAACCTGTCCACCACAGTATCCACACCAGGACAGTCCGAAGACTCAACCTGCCCTGAAGAGAAACGAGGATGGAACCCAGAGTTGCAGAAAAACGGCGAAACCAAGGTAGCCGAGCTGGCCCGATTATTAAGGGCGAACTCAGCCAAAGGCAAAAAGGACACCCAGTCATGCTGATCAGCAGAAACAAAGCATCTCAGATATGTTTCCAAGGTCTGATTGGTTCGTTCGGTCTGGCCATTAGTCTGAGGATGGAAAGCCGAGGAAAAAGACAAGTCAATGCCCATCCTACCACAAAAGGCTCGCAAAAACCTCGAAACAAACTGGGAACCTCTGTCAGAAACGATATTCTCTGGAATGCCATGTAAACGAACCACATACTGGAAGAACAATGGCACCAAATCAGAGGAGGAAGGTAATTTAGACAAGGGTACCAAATGGACCATCTTCGAGAAGCGATCACAGACCACCCAAATGACTGACATCTTTTGAGAGACGGGAAGATCTGAAATAAAATCCATAGAGATATGTGTCCAAGGCCTCTTCGGGACCGGCAAGGGCAAAAGCAACCCACTGGCACGAGAACAGCAGGGCTTAGCCCGAGCACAAATCCCACAGGACTGCACAAAAGTACGCACATCCCGCGACAGAGATGGCCACCAAAAGGATCTAGCCACTAACTCTCTGGTACCAAAGATTCCAGGATGACCAGCCAACACCGAACAATGAACCTCAGAGATAACTTTATTCGTCCACCTATCAGGGACAAACAGTTTCTCCGCTGGGCAACGATCAGGTTTATTAGCCTGAAATTTTTGCAGCACCCGCCGCAAATCAGGGGAGATGGCAGACACAATTACTCCCTCTTTGAGGATATCCGCCGGCTCAGATAAACCCGGAGAGTCGGGCACAAAACTCCTAGACAGAGCATCCGCCTTCACATTTTTAGAGCCCGGAAGGTACGAAATCACAAAGTCAAAACGGGCAAAAAACAGCGACCAACGAGCCTGTCTAGGATTCAACCGCTTGGCAGACTCGAGATAAGTTAAGTTCTTATGATCAGTCAAGACCACCACGCGATGTCTAGCTCCTTCAAGCCAATGACGCCACTCCTCGAATGCCCACTTCATGGCCAGCAACTCTCGATTGCCCACATCATAATTTCGCTCAGCAGGCGAAAACTTCCTGGAAAAGAAGGCGCATGGTTTCATCACCGAGCAATCAGAACTTCTCTGCGACAAAACAGCCCCTGCTCCAATCTCAGAAGCATCAACCTCGACCTGGAACGGAAGCGAAACATCTGGTTGACACAACACAGGGGCAGAAGAAAAACGACGCTTCAACTCTTGAAAAGCTTCCACAGCAGCAGAAGACCAATTGACCACATCAGCACCCTTCTTGGTCAAATCGGTCAATGGTTTAGCAATACTAGAAAAATTGCAGATGAAGCGACAATAAAAATTAGCAAATCCCAGGAACTTTTGCAGACTTTTCAGAGATGTCGGCTGAGTCCAATCATGGATGGCTTGGACCTTAACAGGGTCCATCTCGATAGTAGAAGGGGAAAAGATGAACCCCAAAAATGAAACCTTCTGAACACCAAAGAGACACTTTGATCCCTTCACAAACAAAGAATTAGCACGCAGGACCTGAAACACCATTCTGACCTGCTTCACATGAGACTCCCAATCATCCGAGAAGATCAAAATGTCATCCAAGTACACAATCAGGAATTTATCCAGGTACTCTCGGAAGATGTCATGCATAAAGGACTGAAACACTGATGGAGCATTGGCAAGTCCGAATGGCATTACTAGATACTCAAAATGGCCCTCGGGCGTATTAAATGCAGTTTTCTATTCATTGCCTCGCTTAATACGCACAAGATTATACACACCACGAAGATCTATCTTGGTGAACCAACTAGCCCCCTTAATCCGAGCAAACAAATCAGATAACAACGGCAAGGGTTACTGAAATTTAACCGTGATCTTATTTAGAAGACGGTAATCTATACAAGGTCTCAGTGAACCATCCTTCTTGGCTACAAAAAAGAACCCTGCTCCTAATGGCGACGATGACGGGCGAATATGCCCCTTCTCCAAGGACTCCTTCACATAACTCCGCATAGCGGCGTGCTCAGGCACAGATAAATTAAACAGTCAACCTTTTGGGAATTTACTACCAGGAATCAAATCGATAACACAATCACAATCCCTATGCGGAGGTAGGGTATCGGACTTGGGCTCATCAAATACATCCCGGTAATCAGACAAGAACTCTGGAACCTCAGAAGGGGTGGATGACGAAATAGTCAGAAATGGGACATCACCATGTACCCCCTGACAACCCCAGCTGGACACAGACATGGATTTCCAATCTAATACTGGATTATGGACTTGTAGCCATGGCAACCCCAACACGACCACATCATGCAGATTATGCAACACCAGAAAGCGAATAACCTCCTGATGTGCAGGAGCCATGCACATGGTCAGCTGGGTCCAGTACTGAGGCTTATTCTTGGCCAAAGGCGTAGCATCAATTCCTCTCAATGGAATAGGACACTGCAAGGGCTCCAAGAAAAACCCACAACGCCTAGCATACTCCAAGTCCATCAAATTCAGGGCAGCGCCTGAATCCACAAATGCCATGACAGAATATGATGACAAAGAGCAGATTAAGGTAACGGACAGAAGAAATTTTGACTGTACTGTACCAATGGTGGCAGACCTAGCGAACCGCTTAGTGCGCTTAGGACAATCAGAGATAGCATGAGTGGAATCACCACAGTAGAAACACAGCCCATTCAGACGTCTGTGTTCTTGCCGTTCAACTCTGGTCAAAGTCCTATCGCACTGCATAGTCTCAGGTTTAAGCTCAGGTAATACCGCCAAATGGTGCACAGATTTACGCTCACGCAAGCGTCGACCGATCTGAATGGCCAAAGACATAGACTCATTCAGATCAGCAGACATAGGAAATCCCACCATGACATCCTTAAGGGCTTCAGAGAGACCTTTTCTGAAAATAGCTGCGAGCGCACCTTCATTCCATTGAGTGAGTACGGACCACTTTCTAAATTTCTGACAATATACCTCTATCTCATCCTGACCCTGACACAGAGCCAGCAAATTTTTCTCTGCCTGATCCACTGAATTAGGTTCATCGTACAGCAATCCGAGCGCCAGGAAAAACGCATCGATATTACTTAATGCAGGATCTCCTGACGTAAGAGAAAATGCCCAGTCCTGAGGGTCGCCACGTAAAAAAGAAATAATGATCCTAACTTGTTGAACTGGGTCACCAGAGGAGCGAGGTTTCATGGCCAGAAATAGTTTACAATTATTTTTGAAACTCAGAAATTTAGTTCTATCTCCAAAAAACAAATCAGGAATAGGAATTCTCGGTTCTAACATAGAATTCTGAACCACAAAGTCTTGAATATTTTGTACTCTTGCTGTGAGCTGATCCACACATGAAGACAGACCTTTAATGTCCATCGCTACACCTGTGTCCTGAACCACCCAAATGTCTAGGGGAAATAAAAGGCAAAACACAGTGCAGAGAAAAAAAAATGGTCTCAGAACTTCTTTTTTCCCTCTATTGAGAATCATTAGTACTTTGGGCCTCCAGTACTGTTATGATAAGGTAATTCAGTACCACAATGGACATAGAGGTCAGAGCACATACAGTGACCTGACAATAACCCAAAAACATAGAACGAGCTCTGAGACGTGGGAACTCTGTTGACCGCAATCCCTAATCCTCTCAAACCACACTAGAGGCAGCCGTGGATTGCGCCTAACGCTCCCTATGCAACTCGGCACAGCCTGAGAAACTAGCTAGCCTGAAGATAGAAAATAAGCCTACCTTGCCTCAGAGAAATACCCCAAAGGAAAAGGCAGCCCCCACATATAATGACTGTGAGTTAAGATGAAAAGACAAACGTAGAGATGAAATAGATTTAGCAAAGCGAGGCCCGACTTTCTGAACAGAGCGAGGATAGGAAAGGTAACTTTGCGGTCAACACAAAACCCTACAAAAACCACGCAAAGGGGGCAAAAAGACCCTCCGTACCGAACTAACGGCACGGAGGTACACCCTCTGCGTCCCACAGCTTCCAGCAAGCAGGAAAAAACAAATAGACAAGCTGGACATAAAAATACAGCAAAACAAAATAGCAAAGCAGAACTTAGCTATGCAGAGCAGCAGGCCACAGGAACGATCCAGGAGGAAACAGGTCCAATACTAGAACATTGACTGGAGGCCAGGATCAAAGCACTAGGTGGAGTTAAATAGAGCAGCACCTAACGACTTCACCACATCACCTGAGGAAGGAAACTCAGAAGCCGCAGTACCACTTTCCTCCACCAACGGAAGCTCACAGAGAGAATCAGCCGAAGTACCACTTGTGACCACAGGAGGGAGCTCTGCCACAGAATTCACAACAGGTGACTCTGCTTTGAGTTGCCTGTTCGGGAGAGGACTTTCAGATCATCTCAAGGACGCACTGGCCTTCCATACGCCACCCAGTTCCCTGGAAGAGGCCATGACCCAGGCCATTAGTATGGACCGGAGGTTATGGGAGAGGGGAATTATCCAGCGTGAGATTCCTGTTTTGCCTGCCAAGTCTGAGGTGATGTCATTCAAGGAGACTATGGAATTTGGTGCCACCAACTTCAAGGAGAAAGAAAGGAAGTGATGACGTGATGGGAAATTATGTTTTTATTGTGGAGATCCGAGACATTGGAAGAAGGACTGCCCCTCTTGTCCACCTAGTAACAAGCTGCTGAGTCTGGGTGATCATCTAGAAGGTCATCCTGACTCTCAGGTATCATTTTCATCATTTCAAGAAGTTTTGTTAGAGGTGGAACTCTGTTATGGAGGTGGTTTTGCATCCACTTCAGCTTTTGTGGACTGCAGATCTTCCATGAACTTCATTGACTCTAGTCTGGTGTCCAAGTTAAAGTTAGGGACAGATAGGCTAGAGACTCCCATCCATATCATTGCCATTGATAAGACACCATTGGCTCAAAATGTAATTAAGTTTGTCTCTAAGAAATTCCTCCTCAAGGTGCGTTCCTTGCACCAGGAACGAATTTCATGTTGCGCTATGAATAATCTTCCTGTGTGACTGGTGTTGGGGTTCCCCTGGTTACAGAGGCATAATCCTGTTACAGACTGGAGATCTGTTAAATGGGGTCCTAATTGTTCCAATGGTTGTCTTTCTGCTTTTTTTTGTGTCTGCCATTAGTCCGGACGGTATTCCGGAGTACCTAAAGAACTTTGGGGACGTGTTCTCTGAAAAAGAGGCTGAGGTCTTGCCACCACATTGTTCTTATGATTGTACCATTAATCTTATTCCGAGTTCTAAATTGCCGAAAGCCTTCTGGCCCGGAATGTACCGCTATGAAAAACTATATCTCTGATAATCTACGCAAAGGTCACATCCGTCTCTCTGTCTCACCTGTGACTGCGGGATTCTTTTTTGTCAAGAAAAAGATGGTGGTTTACACCCGTGCCTCGATTTCTGGTAACTAAATAAAATTATGGTGAGAAATAACTACCCTCTCCCACTCATTCATGATCTCTATAACCAATTGTCTGGGGCTAAGTGGTTTTCTAAACTTGATCTCAGGGGAGGATATAACCTTATCTGCATTCAGGAAGGGGATGAATGGAAAATGGCATTTCTCACCTCCGAAGGTCTGTTTGAAAATTTGGTCATGCCCTTCAGTCTCACGAACGCGCCCGTGGTGTGTTAGAACTTCTCCTTGTTTTCTCGTCTGACAAGGAATCCCATATTTGTCATTTACATGCTGTTCTTCACAGGTTACGGGGAAATTCTCTGTTATATAAACCCGAGAAATGTTTGTTTTGTGTCCAGGAGCTTTCCTTTCTGGGGATCATCCTTTCTGCCAACGGGTTTTGGATAGATCCCGGAAAGGTACAGGCCATTGTTGATTGGGTGCAACCCAGAGACCTCAAGGGGCTGCAGTGTTTTCTTGGTTTCGCCATTTATTATTGAAAGTTCATCAAGGGGTTTTCTCAGGTGGTCAAGCCACTCACCGATTTTACTCGCAAGGGGGCTGATCTCAAAGTTTGGTCACCCTTGGCGGTTGAAGCATTTTCTACATTAAAGAAGTGTTTTATGTCTGCTCATGTATCGGTTCAGCCCGATCCATCTGAACCGTTCATTGTAGAGGTGGACGCATCAGAGGTGGGAGAAGGGGCGGTGTTGTCTCCGGGACCCAATACTTTGACCAATTTAAGACTATGTGCCTTTTTCTCCTGGAAGTTTTCTTCTGCAGAGAGGAACTATGATGTTGGTAACCGGGAGTTATTGGTCATAAAATTGACTTTTGAAGAAAAGAGGCATGTTTTGGAGGGGGTGGTTCATCGGATAACGGTGAATATGGACAACAAGAACTTGTTGCATATTGAATCTGCCAAATGGTTAACTCTTTGACAGGCTAGGCGGTCACTTTTTTTTCTCGTTTTCATTTTTCAATTACTTTCCAACCTGATTCCAAGAATGTCAAGGCGGATGCCTTATCTCACAGTTTTGATCTGATATCACCCCTGAACCTCCTTCCTCCATTCAGCATGGGGTGGTTGCTGCGGAGGTATCCTCTGAATTGGAGCAGGAGATTCGGAAAGCTCAGTCTCTTGCTCCTCCCTCTTTGCCTGATAATAAGCTCTTTGTCCCGGTTCAGTACCGGTTGAGGGTTCTCCCGGAGTTCCACGATTCTGCTCTCATTGGACACCCAAGGATCTCAGCCACCCGGAAAGCCATTGCTAGGCAGTTTTGGTGGCCCTCCATGACGTCTGATATCAGTGTGTTTGTGTCTGCTTGAGATACCTGTGCCCACGCTTAGAGCTCCCATATCCGGCCGGCCGGGGAATTGGTGCGATTGCCAATTCCGGAAAGACCTTGGACTCATTTGTCCATGGATTTTATCACTGATCTCCCTCCTTCCAATGGTAAAACTGTAATCTGTGTAGTGGTTGACAGATTCAGTAAACAGGCGCATTTTGTACCTCTGGCAGGATTGCCTAATGCTGAAACACTATCTAAGATGTTTGCTGAGTACGTTGTAAGGCTGCATGGCGTGCCTTTGAGTGTGGTTTCTGTTAGAGGGGTACAATTTGTGTCCAAATTTTGGAGGGCATTTTGTAAAAGATTGGGTATTTGCTTGACCTTCTTCTCTGCTTACCCTCCTGAGACCAACGGTCAGACGGACAGGACCAATCAGTAACTTGAACAGATTTTGAGGTGTCTTGCTATGTCTCAGCAGGATGATTGGTGTTTTTCATTGCATGTGGCTGAGTTTGCATTTAACAATCAGATAAACCAGTCCACTGGCACCTCTCCATTCTTCTGTAACTATAGTTTTCACCACCATTTTGGTGAATTTTCTAGGCTTGATACAGAATGTCCAGGGGCTGATACGGCAGTGCAACGATTGGGGGTGGTGTGGAGGGAGGTCCAGAACATTGGAGAGGCTCAGGGCAAACATAAGCATTTTGCGGATAAGCAACTGTCTGTAGGACCTATATTCCTGGTAAGAGATAAAGTGTAGTTATCTACCAATAACATTTGTCTAAAGGTTCCTTCTGCTAAGCTAGGTCCCGTGGTTTATTCTTCCCTAAGAGATCATTGAGGTGGTCAATCCAGTTGCCTTTCACTTACGTCTTCCTCCATCGCTTCGGATCCCCAATGTGTTTCATAAATCCCTTCTTAAGTCATTTGTACCATCCTCTGCTGGGCCTCCATCCCCTCCACCTCCTGTCTCTGTGGATGGTCTGACCGAGTATGAAGTGGAACAGATTGTGGATTCTCGCATGGTCCATAGTTCACTTCAGTATTTGGTACATTAGAGGGGTTATGGTCCTGAAGAAGATTGATCTTGGCTCCCAGAGTGATCTGTCCATGCTGATCGATTGGTTCGGGCATTGTACACATGTAATCCTGGGAAGCCTGGGGTCCGGTGGCCCTCCTTGAAAGGAGGGCACTCTCATGATCTATTCCGGGGTTTAATCCTGTATGCCCTTTTCATGTCAAGGGTTAACTTTGCTCTGCCTCATTCTGGGTCAGGTTTTCTATTTAGCTCCGATGCATCCTGCTGGCAGCGTCAGCTGTAGTTCTGCTTTCGGCGTGTGTACCTGACTCTGGTGGCGCTTGATTTGTCCTGCTGTGATCCCTGACTTTCCCTGTGTCTGTTGACTCCCTCTGTCTGCCTTTTCCCAGTGTTTCCCTGTTAGTTTGGTGGGTTTGATTCCCAGGTTTTTGACTTGGCTTGTATTCGAAGTCGCTTCTGCCTTTTGTCTTTGTCTTATCTGTTTCCGACCATTGCTGAACCCCCTGGCTTGTTCCTGACCATGTGTACTGCTGCTACTTCCGGTACTTCTGCTTCTGACTGTTTTTTTTTTACTTGGCTTATCTGACCAGGCTCTTGCTACTTGGTGGCGCCTGTGATGCTTCTCTGTGGTGCTTCTCTGTGTGTGCAGCTTCCCTCACAAGCTCCCCATGGTGGAGGTTACATAGTTACATAGTTATTAAGGTTGAAGGAAGACTATAAGTCCATCTAGTTCAACCCATAGCCTAACCTAACATGCCCTAACATGTTGATCCAGAGGAAGGCAAAAAAAAAACCCATGTGGCAAAGAGTAAGCTTCACATTGGGGAAAAAATTCCTTCCCAACTCCACATACGGCAATCAGACTAGTTCCCTGGATCAACGCCCTATCAAGGAATCTAGTGTATATACACTGTAACATTATACTTTTCCAGAAAGATATCCAGTCCCCTCTTAAATTTAAGTAATGGATCACTCATTACAACATCATACGGCAGAGACTTCAATAGTCTCACTGCTCTTACAGTAAAGAATCCGCGTCTGTTATTATGCTTAAACCTTTTTTCCTCCAAACGCAGAGGATGCCCCCTTGTCCCTGTTTCAGGTCTATGATTGAAAAGATCATCAGAAAGGTCTTTGTACTGTCCCCTCATATTTATACATTAAAATAAGATCACCCCTTAGTCTTCGTTTTTCCAAACTAAGTAGCCCCAAGTGTAAGAACCTATCTTTGTATTGCAGACCCCCCAGTCCTCTAATAACCTTGGTCGCTCTTTGCACCCGCTCTAGTTCAGCTATGTCTTTCTTATACACCGGAGACCAGAACTGTGCACAGTATTCTAAGTGTGGTCGAACTATTGACTTGTATAGAGGTAAAATTATATTCTCCTCATGAGCATCTATGCCTCTTTTAATGCATCCCATTATTTTATTTGTCTTTGTAGCAGCTGCCTGACACTGGCCACTGAATATGAGTTTGTCATCCACCCATACACCCAGGTCTTTTTCATTGACGGTTTTGCCCAGAGTTTTAGAATTAAGCACATAATTATACATCTTATTACTTCTACCCAAGTGCATGACCTTACATTTATCCCCATTAAAGCTCATTTGCCATTTATCAGCCCAAGCTTCTAGTTTACATAAATCATCCTGTAATATAAAATTGTCCTCCTCTGTATTGATTACCCTGCAGAGTTTAGTGTCATCTGCAAATATTGAAATTCTACTCTGAATGCCCCCTACAAGGTCATTAATAAATATGTTAAAAAGAAGAGGGCCCAATACTGACCCCTGTGGTACCCCACTGCTAACCGCTACCCAGTCCGAGTGTGCTCCATTAATAACCACCCTTTGTTTCCTATCCCTGAGCCAGCTCTCAACCCACTTGCACATATTTTCCCCTATCCCCATTATTCTCATTTTATGTATCAACCTTTTGTGTGGCACCGTATCAAAAGCTTTTGAAAAGTCTATATACACTACATCCACTGGGTTCCCTTGGTCCAATCCAGAACTTACCTCATATGCATGCATTTTTTTTGCACAATATCATATCCTTTTCTGCAGGATGTGGCCAGGCCTCTTTATGTTGGCTAGGTTTTTCTGGGGCGTCTGTCACTGTGCGCTGCATTTTATAGTGCTGGGCAGCCCGCCTGTTAATACAAGGGGCGTCATCAATAGGTTGCATACAGACACTGTGCACCACACCTATCAGTGTGACTGGCGTCCTATGTGAGTTATATCAATGTGCATTTTTTCTGCTAGGCAGCCAACCCCTGCAATGTTTGGTTGGGGTGGTTGTTTTTATCAAGTAGTTTGCACCTGTGCCGCTCCTAGCCTGTATCAGTGGAGGCCTGCTGCATCCTGCTAAGTGTGCATTTGTCATCAGACAGGGTTTTGGGAAGGCCATATCTCATGGTATGGTTAAGTAAATAAGGCAGCACACTGCAGCGCTAGAACGTACAAACTTGAAAAACGAAATTTGAACTGCATTACTGCACTAGAAATATGAAAAATGAGAGCTTTTAGCGCATAAAAATGGCCAATTTTATGTGTACCTGGTAGCCCCGTTACGGCATCTCTCTTATACCAGGTCCTAAACTTGCCTTACCTCGCTGAGAATAAACGTCTCCATCTGAATGGGTACATGTGAAAACCTCTAAATAGACTAAAATTCTCTCTCTCTGTGGAGGGGTATTGGACCTGCTGTAATTAAAACACCTGAAGCTAGGAGGCGGAGTGCACGATCAGAAGGCTAGAGAATACATTTCAAAAACCTGACCTGCACATCCAAACATAGACTCGGTGTGAACAGGTGCTGAACCTAGAGTCGCCAACTCGTATATAGTTAAGTAAATAAGGCAGCACACTGCAGCGCTAGAACGTACAAACTTGAAAAACGAAATTTGAATTGCATTACTGCACTAGAAATATGAAAAATGAGAGCTTTTAGCGCATAAAAATGGCCAATATTATGTGTACCTGGTAGCCCCGTTACGGCATCTCTCTTATACCAGGTCCTAAACTTGCCTTACCTGAGAGAATTTTAGTCTAGTTAGAGGTTTTCACATGTACCCATTCAGATGGAGACGTTTATTCTCAGCGAGGTAAGGCAAGTTTAGGACCTGGTATAAGAGAGATGCCGTAACGGGGCTACCAGGTACACATAAAATTGGCCATTTTTATGCACTGTTCTGTCTCCGCCATCTAATATTGTTGCCCTGATTATTTGCTTAATTATTTGCATAATTGCAGTTTCCTCAGTATACAGTATTGATATATTCATGCCTTTATTCATCTGTGATGCTTTGGCTCCCTCTAGCGGTCAGAGTTATGTTTTTCAGTTCAATCTTGTTTTTGTATTATCCATGTCTGATTCTCCTCCTCCTTTGCAATGCATTATGGTAGCTCAGCCTCCATTTCCCTCCATTTTTCCTTTCACTTTCCTCAGTCTGCCTTCAAGGAAAGACGCTTCACTTCATCCCCCTTGCGATTGCATTGCCGGTATGTCTTTATGCTTCCTATAGATATTTCTGCTCCATATTAGCCTAGCCTAGCCAGTTGTACTCCCAGTTTAGTCACTAGCTTTCTAAATGTTATGCATAATGTATATCATGTGTATTATGTATCTGTTCTATGCCATGCACTGATTCTATGTATATCATTGTTCACAGTTTCACCGCATCAATATACCACTACGTTTAATAAAGCACAGACTCAACCACAGTCTCCTTATTGGACCCCGGTATAGCGGTTTAGCTGACTGTATAGCTACGTATGAGCCTGCCTCAGCTAGTGAGGACAGAACAGTGAAACGGCAGCCATCCAACTAGTGGGATTCAAGTCACTGGCTACTCAGAGACTAAATACAGCTACAGCAATCTCTGCACAGCCAAGCACTTTCCCAAGGCACCATGTCTCACAAATCGCATAGGACAAGATCTGTTACTTCCGTCTCCTCAAAGACAACATCCATCAGCAGCGCTGTCGCCATTGCCCGCGCAAATGCTGAAGCTGCCAAACTACGAGCGAGCTTTGCTGACCAAGAGATGCAACTTAAATTAGAAAAAGCACGCATAGATGAAGAGAGAGCCGATCAAGAGAGAATGTCGTGCTTAGAGAGAGCCGATCAAAAGAGAAGGTCGCAGTTAGAGAAGGCACGTGTGGATGCCGCCTTAGAAAGCCTAGCAGCAAAAAGGGAAGCTGCCGCAGCCCTTGCCGAAGCAGAATCGCTAGAAGCCGCGCAAAATCCCAAGCTGCATAGCCAAAGCAGTACGTCGAGTCTGGAGTTTCCACTGCAAGACTCACCACAACGCACATCTCAGTATGTTAATGACCTTCCTGATCCAAACTATAACCCTGAACCAGTACCAAAACCAGAATACGACACCTCCAGCAAAGTGAGCGAGAGTCGTCACGAGGCTCAGGACAGAAACAAACTCGAAAATGTGAGGCAAAACAACTCTGCTAATGACTACCTTGCCCCTCATCAGGTAACCAATGTGGATCACCCTGCTAACGCACCGTACATCAGGCCGAAGCAATACGACACCGGCTGGCGCCACCATGAGGACACTAACAGGTACGAACGCACCTCACATCACTATCAGGGCGACCCATCACCAGTATACTCTGCTGACAACCGGTTCACGACAGAATTTGCCAAGTTCTTCACACGACGTGAACTGGTTGCCAAGGGACTCATGAAATTCACTGACCGAGCTGAAGGTTACAGAGCTTGGAAAGCTTCCTTCCAAAATGTCATTAGAGACTTGGGGCTACAACACAGGGAAGAGATAGACCTGTTAGTCAAATACCTGGGAGAAGAGTCAGTCAAACACGCAGTAAGGATCAGAGACATTAATATAAACCGCCCTGAGACTGGCCTCAAAGAGATCTGGAAAAGGCTGGATGAGTGTTACGGCTCAGCAGAAGTAATAGAAAGAGCCTTGTTCAAAAGAATCGATGACTTTCCTAAAATATCTAACAAAGGTCTCCAGAAACTTAGAGAGCTAAGCGACTTGCTAAAGGAAGTCCAAGTTGCCAAATACGAGGACGACCTACAGGGACTTGCATTTCTCGACACAGCCAGAGGTGTTAACCCTATAGTCCAGAAGTTGCCCTACAATCTACAGGAGAGGTGGCTCACACATGGTTCCACGTACAAATACAAACACAGCGTTCCATTCCCTCCCTTCTCCGTTTTTGTAGACTTCATACACCAACAAGCAAGAATTAGAAACAATCCCAGCTTTGACTTTGCAATACCATATGCCACACCATCACCACCTGCAAATCCACGCAGAACATCTGTGGCAGTACACAAGACTTATGTTTCTTCTTCAGATTCTAATTACAGGTCTGCTGGCTGCTCCCAATCAGAGACAAAGGTGCAGGACCCTGACAAGCAGTGCCCACTTCATCAGAAGCCTCATCCTCTCCTGAAATGCAGAGCCTTCAGAGGAAAATCTATGCCAGATCGCAGAAGCTTCCTGAAAGAAAACGGTATCTGCTACAAGTGCTGCTCGTCCACAGCTCATCTCGCCAAGGATTGCAAGGTCAGTGTAAAATGCACAGAATGTGGCACCACAGATCATAACACCGCTCTACACCCTGGCCCAGCTCCATGGAGTACACAAAACACGCCAGCTGACAGTGAGCATGGCGGGGAGGAAAGGAGCACAGATACAGCTACGCCAGAGATCACTTCACAATGCACCGAGGTCTGCAAAGGGACAATAGACAGTAGGTCCTGTTCAAAAATATGCCTCGTCAAAGTATACCCGAAGGGCCATAGAGACCAAGCTGTAAGACTGTATGCTATCTTAGATGACCAAAGTAATCGATCCTTGGCTAGATCAACGTTCTTTGACCTATTCAACATCAAAGGGCCAAGCACTCCCTACTCCTTAAAGACGTGTGCAGGTACTGTGACAACAGCAGGCAGGAAAGCTACTGACTACCAGATCGAGTCTTTAGACGGACAATTCTGCCTACCACTACCTACGATCATCGAATGTAACCAGATCCCAGACAACAGATCTGAAATCCCTACGCCAGATGTAGCAATCCATCACGCTCACTTAAAACAAATAGCACACCTTATACCGGAACTCGACCATCAGGCCCAGATAATTCTGCTGTTGGGGAGAGATATCCTACAGGTTCATAAAGTGAGACGTCATATCAACGGACTCCACAATGCTCCCTATGCCCAAAGGCTAGACCTAGGATGGGTCATAATTGGCAGCGTATGCTTGGGACGCATGCACGCCCCATCTTCTGTGACAAGCATGCTGGCAAATACATTGGAGAAAGGACGTCCATCTCTGTTTCAACCTTGTAACAATGAGTTCCATGTCAGGGAACTGCCACACAGCATCCAACTACCTGATCATTTAATAGACTTTACTCACGACAGCAGTATAGTGTCGGGAAGCTATGAGGATCAGTTAGGGGGCACAGTCTTCCAGAGAACTAAGCAGGACAACCAAGTGGCAATGTCGGTAGAGGACAAGTTGTTCTTAGAGGTAATGGACAAGGGACTCGTTAAAGATGAGACCAACAGCTGGGTCGCACCTCTTCCCTTCAAAACCCACAGACCACGTCTACCGAACAACAGAAATCAGGCATTACGTTTCTCCTCTCTCATTCGTAATCTGCAAAAGAAACCAGAGATGAAAGATCACTTTTTCTCCTTCATGTCAAAGATTTTTGAAAACCGTCACGCAGAACTAGCTCCCACTCTCAAAGACTCTGAAGAATGCTGGTTCCTACCCATGTTCGGAGTATGCCACCCTAAGAAACCAGGCCAGATCAGAGTCGTGTTTGATTCCAGTGCTAAATTTAATGATGTCTCCCTGAATGACGTTCTGCTGACAGGACCAGACCTCAATAACAAACTACTGGGTGTACTTATGCGCTTCCGTAAGGATTCCATTGCCTTCATTGCTGACATCCAGCAAATGTTCCATTGTTTCCTTGTGAGAGAGAGAGACAGGAACTTCCTAAGATTCTTCTGGTACAGAGACAATGATCCTACTAAAGAAGTCACAGAGTATCGCATGAGAGTGCACATCTTTGGCAACAGTCCTTCACCTGCAGTCGCCATTTACGGACTCAAAAGGTCAGCTCAGGAAGGAGAACCAGAATACGGAGCAGATGTCAGACAATTCATAGAAAAGGACTTTTATGTCGACGACTGTCTAAAAGCCATGCCTTCAAATGAGACTGCCATCAGTCTTCTCAGGAGAGCTCAGGACATGCTTGCCTGCTCGAACCTTAGGCTTCATAAAATAGCCTCAAACAGCCAAGAACTCATGGAAGCGTTCCCTTCTCAAGACCTATGTAATGGTCTCAGAGACCTGGACCTGGGGTCAGACCCCGCACCAATGCAACGCAGCCTCGGGCTTCTCTGGAATCTACAATCAGACACTTTCACCTTTCAGGTCAGCCAGGAAGAAAGGCCTTTCACATGTAGAGGCGTCCTGTCTACCATCAACAGTCTGTACGACCCCTTGGGTTTCGCAGCTCCTGTTACTATACAAGGCAAGGCCCTACTAAGAGACTTAACTAGGGAAACATCTGACTGGGATGCACCTCTGCCACCTGATAAGAGGATCCAGTGGGAAGAGTGGAAGAACTCGTTAGCGGCACTCTCCAACTTGCATATGCCAAGACCATACACCCCTGTGCCATCTACTGAGATACAGAGCCTGTACGTATTTGCAGATGCTTCTGTCAAAGCAATTGCCGCTGTTGCCTACCTCAAAACTGTAGACTCCAAATGTCAGTGCCACATTGGTTTCGTCATGGGAAAGGCCAAACTCGCACCACAACCAGAGCACACTATACCCAGGTTAGAGCTTTGTGCCGCAGTCTTAGCCGTTGAGTTAGCGGAGTTCATCGCATCCGAAATGGATATCGACCTGACACAAGCCAAGTTCTACTCAGACAGCAAAGTAGTCCTGGGATATATCCACAACGAAACCAGGCGATTCTACGTTTATGTCAATAACAGAGTGCTATGAATCAGGAGATCAGTTCACCCACAGCAGTGGCATTACATACCTACAGACCAGAATCCCGCAGATCATGCAACTAGAGCAGTTGACGCAAGTCGACTAGGAAGCACAACGTGGCTCTCTGGACCAAAACTATTGTACATTGAGGAATGTTTTCCAGACACCTTTGAACTAGTAGGAGAGGACTCAGATGCTGAAATCCGCCCTCAGGTGTCTACACTACATACAATGACCTCTGTTATCCAGCTTGGATCTTGCAGGTTCGACAGATTCTCAAATTGGAAGTCACTTACTCCAGCCATTACCTGCCTGACTCATATAGCTCGCTCATTCAGGACCACCAGAACTCGTGACATGGAAAAATGTAAAGGAGCAGCGAGGCTTACCCACGAAAGCCTAATCACCTTCATGGCTGAAGCTGCAGCTATAATCAATGCAAGACCCCTGGTTCCAGTTCCTAACGACCCTGAGGAACCCTTGTTATTGACTCAAGCTACTCTACTTACCCAGAAAACGGGACTGTCCAGTGCCCCTCCAGGAGGATTCGACGCGAAGGACCTCTACAAGCGCCAATGGAGACAGGTACAAAGTCTTGCAAATACTTTCTGGGACAGGTGGCGCAAACAATATTTGTCTACCCTGCAGCCACGGACGAAGTGGCAATCTACTAAACCTAATCTGAACATAGGTGACCTTGTTCTTGTGAAAGACTGTCAGATTCACCGGAACCAGTGGCCACTTGGTCTAGTTACCACAACGTTCCCGAGCAAGGACGGCAACGTCCGCAAAGTTGAGCTAAGGATGACCAAAGGGAATGAACCTAAGACATTTTCCAGACCGGTATCTGAACTGGTCCTATTGTTGCCTTCGGAAGAAAGGAGTTGTGACATCCGTTGATGCCAGACGGGGAGTGTTCTGTCTCCGCCATCTAATATTGTTGCCCTGATTATTTGCTTGCATAATTGCAGTTTCCTCAGTATACAGTATTGATATATTCATGCCTTTATTCATCTGTGATGCTTTGGCTCCCTCTAGCGGTCAGAGTTATGTTGGCAGTTCAATCTTGTTTTTGTATTATCCATGTCTGATTCTCCTCCTCCTTTGCAATGCATTATGGTAGCTCAGCCTCCATTTCCCTCCATTTTTCCTTTCACTTTCCTCAGTCTGCCTTCAAGGAAAGACGCTTCACTTCATCCCCCTTGCGATTGCATTGCCGGTATGTCTTTATGCTTCCTATAGATATTTCTGCTCCATATTAGCCTAGCCAGTTGTACTCCCAGTTTAGTCACTAGCTTTCTAAATGTTATGCATAATGTATATCATGTGTATTATGTATCTGTTCTATGCCATGCACTGATTCTATGTATATCATTGTTCACAGTTTCACCGCATCAATATACCACTACGTTTAATAAAGCACAGACTCAACCACAGTCTCCTTATTGGACCCCGGAATAGCGGTTTAGCTGACTGTATAGCTACGTATGAGCCTGCCTCAGCTAGTGAGGACAGAACATGCACTAAAAGCTCTCATTTTTCATATTTCTAGTGCAGTAATGCAGTTCAAATTTCGTTTTTCAAGTTTGTACGTTCTAGCGCTGCAGTGTGCTGCCTTATTTACTTAACTATATACGAGTTGGCGACTCTAGGTTCAACACCTGTTCACACCGAGTCTATGTTTGGATGTGCAGGTCAGGTTTTTGAAATGTATTCTCTAGCCTTCTGATCGTGCACTCCGCCTCCTAGCTTCAGGTGTTTTAATTACAGCAGGTCCAATACCCCTCCACAGAGAGAGAGAATTTTAGTCTAGTTAGAGGTTTTCACATGTACCCATTCAGATGGAGATGTTTATTCTCAACGAGGTAAGGCAAGTTTAGGACCTGGTATAAGAGAGATGCCGTAATGGGGCTACCAGGTACACATAAAATTGGCCATTTTTATGCGCTAAAAGCTCTCATTTTTCATATTTCTAGTGCAGTAATGCAGTTCAAATTTCGTTTTTCAAGTTTGTACGTTCTAGCGCTGCAGTGTGCTGCCTTATTTACTTAACTATATACGAGTTGGCGACTCTAGGTTCAGCACCTGTTCACACCGAGTCTATGCTTGGATGTGCAGGTCAGGTTTCTGAAATGTATTCTCTAGCCATCTGATCGTGCACTCCGCCTCCTAGCTTCAGGTGTTTTAATTACAGCAGGTCCAATACCCCTCCACAGAGAGAGAGAATTTTAGTCTAGTTAGAGGTTTTCACATGTACCCATTCAGATGGAGACGTTTATTCTCAGCGAGGTAAGGCAAGTTTAGGACCTGGTATAAGAGAGATGCCGTAACGGGGCTACCAGGTACACATAAAATTGGCCATTTTTATGCGCTAAAAGCTCTCATTTTTCATATTTCTAGTGCAGTAATGCAGTTCAAATTTCGTTTTTTTCAAGTTTGTACGTTCTAGCGCTGCAGTGTGCTGCCTTATTTACTTAACTATATACGAGTTGGCGACTCTAGGTTCAGCACCTGTTCACACCGAGTCTATGTTTGGATGTGCAGGTCAGGTTTTTGAAATGTATTCTTTAGCCTTCTGATCGTGCACTCCGCCTCCTAGCTTCAGGTGTTTTAATTACAGCAGGTCCAATACCCCTCCACAGAGAGAGAGAATTTTAGTCTAGTTAGAGGTTTTCACATGCACCCATTCAGATGGAGACGTTTATTCTCAGCGAGGTAAGGCAAGTTTAGGACCTGGTATAAGAGAGATGCCGTAATGAGGCTACCAGGTACACATAAAATTGGCCATTTTTATGCGCTAAAAGCTCTCATTTTTCATATTTCTAGTGCAGTAATGCAGTTCAAATTTCGTTTTTCAAGTTTGTACGTTCTAGCGCTGCAGTGTGCTGCCTTATTTACTTAACTATACACGAGTTGGCGACTCTAGGTTCAGCACCTGTTCACACCGAGTCTATGTTTGGATGTGCAGGTCAGGTTTTTGAAATGTATTCTCTAGCCTTCTGATCGTGCACTCCGCCTCCTAGCTTCAGGTGTTTTAATTACAGCAGGTCCAATACCCCTCCACAGAGAGAGAGAATTTTAGTCTAGTTAGAGGTTTTCACATGTACCCATTCAGATGGAGACGTTTATTCTCAACGAGGTAAGGCAAGTTTAGGACCTGGTATAAGAGAGATGCCGTAATGGGGCTACCAGGTACACATAAAATTGGCCATTTTTATGCGCTAAAAGCTCTCATTTTTCATATTTCTAGTGCAGTAATGCAGTTCAAATTTCGTTTTTCAAGTTTGTACGTTCTAGCGCTGCAGTGTGCTGCCTTATTTACTTAACTATATACGAGTTGGCGACTCTAGGTTCAGCACCTGTTCACACCGAGTCTATGCTTGGATGTGCAGGTCAGGTTTCTGAAATGTATTCTCTAGCCATCTGATCGTGCACTCCGCCTCCTAGCTTCAGGTGTTTTAATTACAGCAGGTCCAATACCCCTCCACAGAGAGAGAGAATTTTAGTCTAGTTAGAGGTTTTCACATGTACCCATTCAGATGGAGACGTTTATTCTCAGCGAGGTAAGGCAAGTTTAGGACCTGGTATAAGAGAGATGCCGTAACGGGGCTACCAGGTACACATAAAATTGGCCATTTTTATGCGCTAAAAGCTCTCATTTTTCATATTTCTAGTGCAGTAATGCAGTTCAAATTTCGTTTTTCAAGTTTGTACGTTCTAGCGCTGCAGTGTGCTGCCTTATTTACTTAACTATATACGAGTTGGCGACTCTAGGTTCAGCACCTGTTCACACCGAGTCTATGTTTGGATGTGCAGGTCAGGTTTTTGAAATGTATTCTCTAGCCTTCTGATCGTGCACTCCGCCTCCTAGCTTCAGGTGTTTTAATTACAGCAGGTCCAATACCCCTCCACAGAGAGAGAGAATTTTAGTCTAGTTAGAGGTTTTCACATGCACCCATTCAGATGGAGACGTTTATTCTCAGCGAGGTAAGGCAAGTTTAGGACCTGGTATAAGAGAGATGCCGTAATGAGGCTACCAGGTACACATAAAATTGGCCATTTTTATGCGCTAAAAGCTCTCATTTTTCATATTTCTAGTGCAGTAATGCAGTTCAAATTTCGTTTTTCAAGTTTGTACGTTCTAGCGCTGCAGTGTGCTGCCTTATTTACTTAACTATACACGAGTTGGCGACTCTAGGTTCAGCACCTGTTCACACCGAGTCTATGTTTGGATGTGCAGGTCAGGTTTTTGAAATGTATTCTCTAGCCTTCTGATCGTGCACTCCGCCTCCTAGCTTCAGGTGTTTTAATTACAGCAGGTCCAATACCCCTCCACAGAGAGAGAGAATTTTAGTCTAGTTAGAGGTTTTCACATGTACCCATTCAGATGGAGACGTTTATTCTCAGCGAGGTAAGGCAAGTTTAGGACCTGGTATAAGAGAGATGCCGTAACGGGGCTACCAGGTACACATAAAATTGGCCATTTTTATGCGCTAAAAGCTCTCATTTTTCATATTTCTAGTGCAGTAATGCAGTTCAAATTTCGTTTTTCAAGTTTGTACGTTCTAGCGCTGCAGTGTGCTGCCTTATTTACTTAACTATATACGAGTTGGCGACTCTAGGTTCAGCACCTGTTCACACCGAGTCTATGTTTGGATGTGCAGGTCAGGTTTTTGAAATGTATTCTCTAGCCTTCTGATCGTGCACTCCGCCTCCTAGCTTCAGGTGTTTTAATTACAGCAGGTCCAATACCCCTCCACAGAGAGAGAGAATTTTAGTCTAGTTAGAGGTTTTCACATGCACCCATTCAGATGGAGACGTTTATTCTCAGCGAGGTAAGGCAAGTTTAGGACCTGGTATAAGAGAGATGCCGTAATGAGGCTACCAGGTACACATAAAATTGGCCATTTTTATGCGCTAAAAGCTCTCATTTTTCATATTTCTAGTGCAGTAATGCAGTTCAAATTTCGTTTTTCAAGTTTGTACGTTCTAGCGCTGCAGTGTGCTGCCTTATTTACTTAACTATACACGAGTTGGCGACTCTAGGTTCAGCACCTGTTCACACCGAGTCTATGTTTGGATGTGCAGGTCAGGTTTTTGAAATGTATTCTCTAGCCTTCTGATCGTGCACTCCGCCTCCTAGCTTCAGGTGTTTTAATTACAGCAGGTCCAATACCCCTCCACAGAGAGAGAGAATTTTAGTCTAGTTAGAGGTTTTCACATGTACCCATTCAGATGGAGACGTTTATTCTCAGCGAGGTAAGGCAAGTTTAGGACCTGGTATAAGAGAGATGCCGTAACGGGGCTACCAGGTACACATAAAATTGGCCATTTTTATGCGCTAAAAGCTCTCATTTTTCATATTTCTAGTGCAGTAATGCAGTTCAAATTTCGTTTTTCAAGTTTGTACGTTCTAGCGCTGCAGTGTGCTGCCTTATTTACTTAACTATATACGAGTTGGCGACTCTAGGTTCAGCACCTGTTCACATCGAGTCTATGTTTGGATGTGCAGGTCAGGTTTTTGAAATATATCTCATGGTATGGACATTTAATTGGGAATTTTTATCACTAGTCATTTTGTCTGCCATGGGACAGTTGCGCTATACTGCACTGTAGCAGCATGACACAAAACCTATGCATATATGATATTTTCGTAATCGTACTGACCTAGAGAATTATATTGTACAGTAAAGTGAACTATGTAAATAAACAAAAAAAACAGTTGTGGAATTGCACTTTTTTTTGCAACAGTTGGTATTTGCTTCCCACTTTCCATTAGAGTATATGATAAAATATATGGTGTCTTTTAAACTTACAACTAGTCATGCTAAAAACAAGCCCTCACACATCTGTAACAACAGAAAAATATAAAAGTTATGGCTCTTGGAAAAAGGGGAGGAAAAAGCAAAAGCCAAAAATGAAAATTTTCCCAGTCCTTAACCCCTTCTTGGCCGATAACGTATAGTTCTCACTGGCCGTGTCCCTGCCTTTGATGCAGGCTCAGAAGCTGAGCCCACATATTTACTAACACTTGATGGCTGATCTAATCAACCATCAAGTGCCTACAATAGCCTGGGGTGGATCCGAGATTCACCTTCAGCTGTTAAATGCTACTATCAATCACAGACAGCAGCATTTAACACTTACAGATAGGAAGCAAGTAATTGATCCTGCCCATATGCCCATCTGCACGCCTGTTAAGTGATCATGGGATGCTGATGGGTTATCATCATGATGATCCTTGCCAGAGTTCATACAAGATTGTGATTTTGCCATATATAGCAGTACTGATATAATGTACAGGTGCTTCTCAAAAATTAGAATATCATCAAAATGTTAATTTATTTCAGTTCTTCAATACAAAAAGTGAAGCTCATATATTATATAGAGTCATTACAAACAGAATGATCTATTTCAAGTGTTTATTTCTATTACTGTGGATAATTATGGCTTACAGCCGATGAAAACCCAAAAGTCATTATCTCAGTAAATTAAAATAATTAACAAAAAACACCTGCAAAGGCTTCCTAAGCATTTAAAAAGGTCCCTTAGTCTGTTTCAGTAGGCTCCACAATCATGGGGAAGACTACTAACTTGACAGATGTCCAGAAGACAGTCATTGACACACTCCATAAGGAGGGTAAGCCACAAAAGGTCATGCTAAAGAAGCTGGCTGTTCAAAGAGTGCTGTATCCAAGCACATTAATGGAAGGTTGAGTGGAAGGAAAAAGTGTGGTAGAAAAAGGTGCACAAACAACCGAAATAAGAGTAGCCTTAAAAGAAAGAAAAGGCCATTCAAGCATTTGGGAGAGATTCTCAAGGAGTGGAAAACTCAGCTGTGCCACAGGATGGTCGCCTCCATGCCACGCCACACTGATGCAATAATTGATGCAAAAGGAGCCCCGAGCAAGTATTGAGTGCATTTACTGAATGTTCATTTTAGTAGGCCAACATTTCGGATTTTAAAATCATTTTTCAAGCTGGTGTTATAAAGTATTCTTATTTACTAAGATAATGACTTTTGCATTTCCACTGGCTGTAAGCCATAATCATCAACATTAACAGAAATAAATGCTTGAAATAGATCACTATGTTTGTTATGACTTTATGTGATATATATGCTTCACCTTTTGAATTTAAGAACTGAAATAAATTAACTTTTTGATGATATTTTAATTTTGTGAGAAGTACCTGTATATATAGCAAAGGCGATCGGACAATCGCAGCTTCAAGTCTCCTCACCAGCTTAGGATCAGTCGGTTGCAGGTTTGTCCACTTCTCTCTTGAATGGCCAAGAATTTTTGGTTGGTCTGGGGTCTTCTCTAAGCTTCTGAGCAATTAACAAAGCTGCAGCAAAATGCCTAAAATCTGTGATCTCATCATCCTCAAGTCCTTCATCTATGTCTGTCTTCGGTTCGGCTTGGGTGACTCGGGACAAGGCGTCTTCATGAGTATTCTGGAACTTAGACCAGTAGGAGATCTTATATTGGTATTATGACATCCTCGCGACCCACTGCTGTTCTAGCACACCCAGCTTCGCATTTTTTTTAGATGGGTCAAGGGGTGTAGTTCTGACCCCGACAAATATGCACACATCTTTGTACTTGCACAAGTCACATGTCAATCTTCTACAGTGCTTAGTGTTAGTCTACCCTGTAAATGTACGACAATTTGCACCTAGGTGTTAGAGAATATGATGTCTAGACTCTGCATAAAAAATGTCAGTTAATTTCTATAACTGAATCAGGCATATGCTACACTTAAAGTATGTTCAGATTTCTCTTTTCTCACTCTGAAAATGGAATTAACCCCATTGCTTGGGCATTCTAAATATTCCTTCCTAAATTTTTTCATATCATACACATCTCATCATTTTGGGTAGCTCAGGGCCTTGCATTGCAAAGATAAGTTTGAATCTGCCAGCTACCAGCTACAACATCTTTATAGAATAGGTTCTTTAATTATTCATGTGGGTTACAAACCTAGAGGAGAAATGGCATTGTATACAACATAGAATATTTCAGCAGTATATAAATATTAAAAAAAATCTATGATTATATACAGAACTACAAATATCAACTAAATCTCCATGTGGAGCATTATATTACTTTTGTGCAGGTAGGAAATATCCAATACTGTAGATTGCAAGCTTATAGCCTGCCAGATACGGTAATTATGCATAACTTTAATTTCACTTTTGAATAGTATATTTTTTGATTGAGCCTATACAACATTTTTTCAAGACTTCTGTTTCAGCTGTTCATTTTATAAAGTGAATATGTTTTTAAGTAGCTAATGTAATATGCATTTTCTGTTATTAAAAAAATTATAGTAACCCAGCTTAATCAGAAGAAACAGTAATGGCCTTTATATTCAGTTCATAGTCATTCAAAATGTTAATAGACTTGATAATGATACTTAATTGTAAATGACTGAATCCAAGAATATTATGCTTAATGAGAGTTTACCCAGCGGTTAAGGATACATTTTGCATGCTAATAATAAAACTATGAGTGGAATGTCTTAAACATATGCAGAATTTTGGCAGAATGGCAACAGCAAACTTGACATTGTCAGAAAAGATTTTCAGCAAACTCTTTAAAGAGTAAAGAAACTGTGACACTAGCATAAAAATAATTTAAAATGCAGCTCTCGATAATTGTGTGAGGAAAGCACCTCTGCTCATGAACTTCATTAAATGAATCTGCTATTCCTAACACCTAAGCATCCGTAAAATGTAAACTTTCTTTCTATATGTTCTGGTTCACTGTGAAAAATGTACAGGAGTAGCACAATTATAAAAAATTAAACTGAGACCACTCTTAAAAATATGAAAGTGTTGCTATTATTGCAGTAATTATTATACTGTACATTGTGTGCAGAATTAATAGGCAACTGAGTATTATGATGATTATTTCTATGCAGATTTTCCAACTCTAAGCTGAATAAACTTGAATGCTTATTGGATGAAGCAGATCAGATGATCTGTATTTTTGTAATGAAGGAGATTGTGGCCTAAGGATATCCGCACCTTTTATCAAAGTATGCAGAATTATTAGGCAGCTTGTTTTCCTTAGACAAAATGGGCCAAAAAAGAGATTAAATTGACTCTGAAAAGTAAATTGTGAAGTCCTACAGATTGATGCAGCACTCTTGAAACTTTTAATATATTGGGGTGTAATTATATAAAGTTTTGTGGCAAATTGTCAGCAGGGTCTCAAAAACGTGATGAGAAAAAAAGAAGCACATTAACTGCTAAATATTTGAAAATAATCAAATGTGACTCGACAAGGAAACAATTCTCCTCTGGTGCTGTCATATTCCAAAACTGCAACCTCCCTGTAATGCCCAGAAGTACAAGGTGCTCAGTGCTCAGAGACATTGCCAAGGTAAGGAAAGCTGAAACTCAGCCAGCACAGAACAAGACACATATGTTGAAATGTCAAGAAAGATAAGATTTGATGGATGTGCCTGTGGCAGAATCGGTAACAGGCACAGACCTCCACCTCGACTCAGACACCAGTAAGGTGGAGGTGAGATACTGATATGAGCCGATATTATTAAAGATGAGCTAGTTGGACCTTTTGGGGTTGAAGATGGTCTCAAAATCAGCTCCCAAATGTACTGCCAGTTTTTAGAAAATACTTTCTTCAAGCAGTGGTATAGTAAAGTCTGTATATTTCTAGAAAACCATAATTTTTATGCAGGATGTAGTGGACAGGGTGGTAAAACCACTGTGCAATGATCCGAGGAGATCCTGGAGGGGCGTGACTAGATGCTCCAACAAAGTCTGACCTCAGATGCATGGTGGCTGGTGATATCACGATCCAAGAAGGAAAGAGAGAGAAGCAACCAGGTGATACACCAGGACTGACCTCGAGTAGATCGCAGCTAACCCCCCAAGAGACAGGAGGCAGAAATGGTCAAAAATGATAGATTTAGAAAGTACTTGCTGGCGCAGTTGGTATAGTGACTGGCACAGAAGACACACAGGCATGCAAGTACTGATGTGCACGACTAGTATCCTGGCAGGCAGGCACAGCTGATATACAGACAGGCAGGTACAGCTGGTAGGCAGGCATATTGGAATAGGAGCACTGGGACCTGAGAACTAGCAATTATGTTAGAATCTAATTAAAATGTTGCACTGGCACCTTTATGCAGGTTGGAGGTGCCTTTAAAAAGTACTCTTCTCCCAGCCATTGGACGGGGACACTTTAGGACGGTGCGCACAGCACCTTTAAGAAGGATGGAGCACTCACATGCCCTAAACTCAGTGTCTGTGGATCTACACGCTATGCGCATTCCCTGGACATTAGCAGCAGGAGAGGAGGAAGGAAGTGTGAGACAGTGATGGTGAGTACTCCTCTCTGAGCAGTGAATCGGAGGCTGTGATTCATGCTGCCCAAAAAGTTGATTGTCAACAGAACAGGAAACTGACAGATTTCATAGATTGAAGGCTCAGTGTACGTGACCACGATCCAGAAGTAGCAGTGCTTTGAACGTGGCGTATGTTTGCTGCATCCAAAGCACTGCCTTCTATTGAACACATGCAAATCTTCATGCGTTCACTGAACCATGCGGATTTGCCACATTCAATACATTTTATTAGTGAAATTTCTGTTGCAGAGACTAGCATCTCCACAAGAAAAATCAAGAGAAATCACCCATTGTCCGTGGGTGATCCACAGTCGTAGGTGCACGCATAGTGGACATGGGCCTATATATTGAAAACTCTGCAGAAGTGATGCAATTTTAAAAATTGCACCTCTCATATACTTCCAAACTGCTGTCAGTACATTTTTAAGCCTTTAGCTGCTAGACAGGAATTAAGTTGAATGAAACAAAATTCTAAAAAGTTGCTATAGTCCCAACTTTTTCACTTTTAGGCTGGGGTCACACTTGCGAGAAAAAGACCTATAATAAAAGAATACAATATTGCTGAACCAAGCTGAGCACATAATTGGAATCTGCATTCCTTTCCCCAGAAGCCAATACCATGCAGCAACCTCTAGATCCCTGCATTATTGAGTTATAAATCATAGCTATCAGGAATTAAATACGGTAGCTGTATTTCATTTCCCTGCACAGATAAAATCCAGCAGAACCCAGTGGCGCCGCAGTCATCCCAGTTACAGTATCAGGTGGAAAGTTATGGGCATCCACAGTTTTGGGGGGGAACCATGCTCTCACATATGGGAGGAGAGAGGCTTCCCCTTGAGAAAGAAGTAACAACAAAAGGGAAACGCGCGTCGGGGGTCTTTGCTTCATCCTGGTTCCAGCCCGGTGTGCTCTATTGCCCTCTATTTCAGCGGTAAGCGTCGCATAATATGTGTTTATTACTAGAGACTCTGTGTCATTTTACTGGATTAATAATTATGGCGGCAATTTGCGGCTATCTCTACCACCAGTAAGCTGATTATATCAGACTGGTTTACACTCTGGGCACTGCACACCGGTGGATACCTGTTTCCTCAAAGCACCCTTATGCACTTCTATTTATGTCTTTTAAACATATTTCTGTTGTACTCTTTTTGATATTTGCTTATGATTATCTTGCATATTTAATAAATTTATATATTGTTATACCCGTGATACATCTTTTTCTCCTCGTCTCTCTCTCATAAGTATGGAGTGGGTTGCCTTCTCTTTAGGCTTTGGGTCTCTTACCACTATTTAGTGCTAATAGCCCCTTTTCTCTTCAAAACATGTGCTCTGGTTTTGTTGTACAGATACAATCCAGCAGAACCCAGTGGCGCCGCAGCCATCCCAGTTACAGTAACAGGTGGAAAGTTATGGGCATCCACAGTTTTGGGGGGGAAACCATGCTCTCAGATATGGAAGGAGAGAGCCTGCACAGTGCAAGAGTTGGCGCAGCATGTGGTAGGGAGCAGCCTAGGAGATAATAGGCAGCTCCTCATTTTGGAGTTTTTCTACTGGCAGGAGGCCCGTTAGCTGAATGGCCAGAGAATTTCTTCACAAAGATTTAAACCTGTGACTCATCAGCGCCTCCTTGTGGTCACATGCTGCATACAGTAACACGGTAATGTTACTGGGACTAGAGGTTTAAAATACAGTGAACACCCTGTGTTTACAGCAGGAGAATGAGGTATTGTATGCTCATCTTAATACTATAGTCATTTGTTTACACTGCAGGCATTGGGATACATTTTCTCAGTCAATTGGAACTGGGTGTGTTTAGTGGTTTATTGCTGCCTATTTATAAGGTCTGACACTCACACTTTGTCTTATCAGGAGGATAATTGCACCACTCTGTGTCCAAGCATCTAATTATTAGATATATGTCCCTGTTTGTTTCATAGATGTTATTGATCTATTGATTTATATATTGTGGCAATGAATTTATTCATGCATCATACACAACAACTTTCAGATCAGGAGGTTTATTTATATCTATAAATTGTTTTTACTTTTGAATCATTAGTATACATGGTTTTTGTTATTTAGCACTGGCATTCTGTTCAAACAATGAAGACCTTTAACCTATGGCTATGTATGTAATAGTGAATGGAACATAATTGTCTGATTTATTTCATGGGTGTCATTGATTGTCTATAACTAATTTATATTGATTTGCTGCATTGATTATATATAATTTTGCATTTTAGACAGTCGTTTACACCTAATTTAATACTATAGATAGCACTACTTTTTGGATTCGTAATATGTATACCTGCTGCATCTCGGCTTTGGGAAAATGGCCGCCGCGATCTCTAATGCGCACGCGCGGCTGCCCGCGGCCATTTTCCTGAAGCCCCGTGCAGCAGAGCACTCCATCTGCGCACGCGCGGCCACAGGAAGATGGCCGCCCCCACCGATGCAAGGGATTACAGCGCAGATCGCGCGCTGTGTCTTCACGTGGGCGCAGGGAAGTCGGAACTCTGGACATGCGCACACCACTACGCCACCAACGGAAAGCTGGGGAAGAAAAGAGCGCTGTGAACACGCCCACCTGACCAGACCAGCCTGATTGACAGGCGAAAACGGCGACTTTGGTAATGTATTTCTCAGCATACATGGGGAATCAGGGTACACTACATACACTATAGTAACGCACAGCGCAGGCCCTATTTAACAGTATTTATAGCTCAATCTCAAAAAACGGGGTGACAGGTTCCCTTTAACACATGTGGAATTATATACCCTATATACTCGAGTGTAAGCCGAGATTTTCAGCCCAAATTTTTGGGCTGAAAGTGCCCCTCTCGGCTTATACTCGAGTCATGGTCGGCGGCAGGGTCGGCGGGTGAGGGGGAGAGAGGTCTGTCACATACTCACCTGCTTCCGGCGCTCCTGGCGCTGTCCCTGCCTGTCCCATGGTCTTGAGGTGCCGCAGCTCTTTCCCTGTTCAGCGGTCACGTGGGACCGCTCATTAAAGTTATGAATATGGACCCCACTCCCATAGGGGTGGAGCCGCATATTCATTCCTCTAACGAGTGGTGCCAGTGACTGCTGACAGAGGAAGAGGCTGCGGCACCCGAAGACCATCTGTCCGGGATAAGGAGCCAGGGACGCCGGGAGCAGGTAAGTATGTCATATTTACCTGTCCGCGTTCCACCAGCCGGGCGACGCTCCGTCTTCCCGTCCTCTGGCAGTGACTGTTCAGGTCAGAGGGCATACTAGTGTGCGCGCCGCCCTGAACAGTCAGTGCGGAAAGACGCCGAGATGGGACGCTGAGGAGCTGCGGGCAGCAAGAGAGATGAGTATGTCATTTTTTTTCTTATTGCAGCAACAGCAACAGCATTATATATTGCACAGCTTTCTATGGAGCATCTATGGGGCCATAATGTATGGTGCAGAGCATTATATATGGCACAGCTTTCTATGGAGCATCTATGGGGCAATAATGAACGGTGCAGAGCATTCTATATGGCACAGCTTTATATGGAGCATCTATGGGGCCATAATGAACGGTGCAGAGCATTCTATATGGCACAGCTTTATATGGAGCATATGGAGCATCTATGGGGCCATAATGAACGGTGCAGAGCATTCTATATGGCACAGCTTTCTATGGAGCATCTATGGGGCAATAATGAAATGTATGGAGCATTATATGTGGCACGGTTTTATATGGAGCATCTATAGGGCCATAATGAAATGTATGGAGTAGAGTTGAGCGACCTTGACCTTTTTAGAGTCGAGCCGGGTTTCGCGAAACCCGACTATCTCAAAAGTCGAGTCGAGTGGAATCGGCCGATTATCGTGAAAAGTCGGGGATCGACCGAAACACGAAACCCAATGCAAGTCAATGGGGGAGCATAGTCGGCAGTGAGTAGAGGCCAGGAAAACATGTACAGAGCCCATTGTATTGGCAAAAACATCCATTCTTGCTACTGAAGCTTGTCAATCGTAATTTAGCTTATAATAATTGTAAGGCATTTGAAATTGGGGGTCATTTGGCTAAAGTTGTGGGGGGTAGGGCTGGTTCAAGCAATTAGTGGGCCAAGGACATCTGGACCACGTCACGGCAGTGGAGCAGGGAGAGGTAAGTATTTCAACTTTGCAAGTGCTGTGATCCTGAGCAAGCAGGGGGGGCCCACTCGTTGGCATTGGCACTGGCACAGGGCCCCTCAAAGTACAGCGGTGTGTTTGCACGGCGGGGGCGCCTCCCACCGGCAGCAACACTTTTGCGTACTATGAGAGGCCCTGTGCCAGTGACGTCGCCAACGAGTATTCCTTCCCCCACCGGATGGAGGAACCTGCACCTTCATCTGCACCTTCCTCTTTGTCCCCGTGTAATGTGGTATGGTATGCGGGAAGGGGGACCTGACTTTCAGCAGGGTCACAATCTTGCAGTGTAGCGTGCACGGGGAATGTTGCGTTATGGGTCAATGTACCAGCAGACTCATCTATCACTGGCTGGGCAATGGGCAGGATGAGGGGGAAACAGATATGGGCCCAAAGAATAAAGTGGGCTAAATGCAGTTCAAAATTGGTAACAGGACTAACCAGGAGGCATTGCTTTGTTCAGTGGAGGACAACTGGAATGAGAGGCTGACACAGAGAGTAGGCCCAAATCAGTAAGTATTCTAAATGCAGTTCAAAATTGTCAACAGCAGTAAACCGGCGGCACAGCTTTGTTCACTGTAAGAGAACAGCAAGGAGCGGCAGACACAGATAGAAGGCCCCAACCCAACTAGTAGGCCTAATGCAGTGTTGTTTTCAACAACTACTAAACGAGAGTCAGAAGATCGAAGCAATGGAGAGGAAACCTGGGGAACACCTTGGAGTGGAACACACCGTCTCTACACCCCATACCCAATTTGTAGGCCTAATGCAGTGTAGTTTTCAACAACTGCTAAACGAGAGTCGGAAGATCGAAGCAATGGAGAGGAAACCTGGGGAACACCTTGGAGTGGAACACACTGTCTCTACACCCCATACCCAATTTGTAGGCCTAATGCAGTGTAGTTTTCAACAACTACTAAACGAGAGTCGGAAGATCGAAGCAATGGAGAGGAAACCTGGGGAACACCTTGGAGTGGAACACACTGTCTCTACACCCCATACCCAATTTGTAGGCCTAATGCAGTGTAGTTTTCAACAACTACTAAATGAGAGTCGGAAGATCGAAGCAATGGAGAGGAAACCTGGGGAACACCTTGGAGTGGAACACACCGTCTCTACACCCCATACCCAATTTGTAGGCCTAATGCAGTGTAGTTTTCAACAACTACTAAACGAGAGTCGGAAGATCGAAGCAATGGAGAGGAAACCTGGGGAACACCTTGGAGTGGAACACACCGTCTCTACACCCCATACCCAATTTGTAGGCCTAATGCAGTGTAGTTTTCAACAACTACTAAACGAGAGTCGGGAGATCGAAGCAATGGAAAGGAAAGCTGGGGAACACCTTGGAGTGGAACACACCATCTCTACACCCCATACCCAATTTGTAGGCCTAATGCAGTGTAGTTTTCAACAACTACTAAATGAGAGTCAGAAGATCGAAGCAATGGCGAGGAAACCTGGGGAACACCTTGGAGCGGCAGACCCTGTTAGTAGGCCCTACCGAAGTAGTAGCCCCAATGCAGTTTTCAAATTCCTAGAGGCTGAAAACAAGACTATTGATGCTCAGCTTTTTTCAAAGGAGGACAGCTGTATTGAGTGGCGCAGACAGACACAGGTAGTAGGCCTTAAACCAAAAATGTGGCTCAATGCAGTTTAAAAAAGGTTACAGGGGTACACAGGCAGCATTGGTCTGGTCAGTGGAGGACAATTTCAATTATGGACCGCAGACAGACTTTGTACGCCTACTATTAAAAAAAGGATGCTCTATGCAATTAAAAATAGGTTCCAGGGGTCCACGGGCAGCAGTGGTGTGGTCAGTGGAGGAGTATTGGAAGGAGGGACCGCAGACAGGCGTAGTAGGCCTAACATAACAAAATTAGGCTGTAGGCACTTTAAAATTGGTTCCAGGGGTACACGGGCAGCAGTGGTGTGGTCAGCGGAGGACAATTTGAATTAGGGACTGCAGACAGACTTTGTAGGCTGTCCCCTGTGGACCATGCATCCAACACATTAACCCAGTGCGCCGTAATGGACACGTAACTTTTTGTGGACATGCCTACTGGTCCATGCGTCTCTTGTCAGGCGCACCTTTCTACTGTTTGATTGCCTGAGTGCTATGACAATGCAGACTTTTTCATGCCGGTGGAGGGCTGGGATGGCTTTTCTCGCAAAAGAAGTGTCGACTGGGTAGCTTGAACCGTGGTACAGCGTAGTTCATCTGGGCTTTATAAATATAAAACAAAGAAAAAAAGTAGGCTCCATGCACTTTCAGCTGTGTTCCAGGGGTACACGGCCAGCATTGGTCTGGTCAGTGGAGAACTATTGGAAGGAGGGGCCGCAGACAGGCTTAGAAGGCCTAACATAATAAAATTGGACTGTAGGCACTTTATAATTGGTTCCAGGGGTACACGGGCAGCAGTGGTCTGGTCAGTGGAGGCCTAGTGGAAGGAGGGACCGCAGACAGGCGTAGTAGACCTAACATAATAAAATATGGCTGTAGGCACTTTAAAATTGGTTCCAGGGGTACACGGGCAGCAGTGGTCTGGTCAGTGGAGGACTAGTGGAAGGAGGGCCCGCAGACAGGCTTTGAAGGCCTAACATAATAAAATTGGGCTGCAGGCACTTTAAAATTGGTTCCAGGGGTACACGGGCAGCAGTGGTCTGGTCAGTGGAGGCCTAGTGGAAGGAGGGACCGCAGACAGGCTTCGAAGGCCTAACATAATAAAATTGGGCTGTAGGCACTTTAAAATTGGTTCCAGGGGTACACGGGCAGCAGTAGACAGGTCACTGGAGGCCTAGTGGAAGGAGGGACCGCAGACAGGCGTAGTAGGCCTAACATAATAAAATTTAGCTGTAGGCACTTTAAAATTTGTTCCAGGGGTACACGGGCAGCAGTGGTCTGGTCAGTGGAGGCCTAGTGGAAGGAGGGACAGCAGACAGGCTTCGAAGGCCTAACATAATAAATTTGGGCTGTAGGCACTTTAAAATTGGTTTCAGGGGTACACGGGCAGCAGTAGACAGGTCACTGGAGGCCTAGTGGAAGGAGGGACCGCAGACAGGCGTAGTAGGCCTAACATAATAAAATTTGGCTGTAGGCACTTTAAAATTGGTTCCAGGGGTACACGGGCAGCAGTGGTCTGGTCAGTGGAGGCCTAGTGGAAGGAGGGACCGCAGACAGGCTTCGAAGGCCTAACATAATAAAATTGGGCTGTAGGCACTTTAAAATTGGTTCCAGGGGTACACGGGCAGCAGTAGACAGGTCACTGGAGGCCTAGTGGAAGGAGGGACCGCAGACAGGCGTAGTAGGCCTAACATAATAAAATTTGGCTGTAGACACTTGGAATTCTCTTGCAGGGGTACACAGGCAGCATTGGTGTTGTCAGCGGAGGCCGATTGTAATGAGTGTCTGCCAGTTAGTAGTCCCAAACAATAAATACATGTTAATGTCTCGCATTACAACAAAACGAAAACACAAAAGGGTGCAATCATTAGGTACAGGGATGGGCTCCTCTGCGTAGTTTCAGACCTAGTAATTTGGCGCAAAGTATTTACTTGGGTAAATATAGGACACTGCCCCTGACTATGTTAAGTACCATCATACATGTCAACACAATGGTATTGTCAGTGGCAGGAATTTAAGGATGTCAGCGCATAGACTAAACATTGGTGGAAGTGTGAGAGATAACTGTGCAAGTGGTAGAGCAATGTTTGAGCTGGGGGTGGGGGAACTCTCTTGTGGCCAGCGGTACAGGCCCAGGGCCCCTCATGTTACAACAGTGTGTCTGACATTGGGTGCGCACCACTACCGCCAGAGACACTTTATTGTACTATGAGGGACCCAGTGGCAGTGCCGTCGACCAAAAGCGGGCACACCCACCTCTTCAGACAAACAGCACTCTCACGGGTGCTTGCGCCAAGTGGCGATACCACGGCCCCGTGTGGGGAGTTTGGCCATTTAGGGAGGTGTAAACATGTCGTATGCTGGACAATCAGCTGCTGCAAATTACGAGATTGGTAAAGCCATTCAGAGTAGTCCACAGGCAAGACCTTTTCATAGGAAAGCTAGGTGTCGGCCGGGCAAGGTGGGGCAAAAGAATTCGAAATCCAGTTGTGGTTCATTTTAATGAAGGTTAGATCATCAACATTTTGGGTAGCCAGACGAGTCCTTTTTTCGGTTAATATTGAACCTGCAGCACTGAATACTCTTTCTGATAGGACACTAGCTGCCGGGCAAGCAAGCTCCTGCAATGCATATTCTGCCAATTCTGGCCAGGTGTCTAATTTGGATGCCCAGTAATCAAATGGGAATGACGGTTGAGGTAGAACATCGATAAGGGATGAAAAATAGTTAGTAACCATACTGGACAAATGTTGTCTCCTGTCACTTTGAATTGATGCAGCAGTACCTGTCCTGTCTGCGGTCATAGCAAAATCACTCCACAACCTGGTCAGAAAACCCCTCTGTCCAATGCCACTTCTGATTTCTGCACCTCTAACACTTCTGGTCTGCTGCCCCCTGCAGCTCGTGTGAGAACGATCACGGGCGCTGTGTGCTGGGAATGCCTGAAGCAAACGGTCAACAAGAGTTGATTGTTTGGTTGCTAATATTAGTTCCAAGTTCTCATGTGGCATAATATTTTGCAATTTGCCTTTATAGCGAGGATCAAGGAGGCAGGCCAACCAGTAATCGTCATCGTTCATCATTTTAGTAATGCGTGTGTCCCTTTTGAGGATACGTAAGGCATAATCCGCCATGTGGGCCAAAGTTCCAGTTGTCAAATCTGCGGTTGTGCTTGGTTGAGGGGCAGTTTCAGGCAAATCTACGTCACTTGTGTCCCTCAAAAAACCAGAACCCGGCCTTGCCACGCCACCAATTTCCAGTGGCCCCGGGGAAGCTTCCTCATTAAAAATATACTCATCCCCATCATCCTCCTCGTCCTCCACCTCCTCTTCGTCCGCTACCTCGTCCTGTACACTGCCCTGACCAGACAATGGCTGACTGTCATCAAGGCTTTCCTCTTCCTCTGCTGCAGACGCCTGATCCTTTATGTGCGTCAAACTTGCGATGTTGATGCCTGCTGCGGCCCCTCCTCCTCCGCTTCAGAACTACTGCCGCCTGCACCCTGTTCCCCCAATGGCTGCCAATCGGGGTCAACAACTGGGTCATCTATAACCTCCTCTTCTAGCTCGTGTGCAACTTCGTCTGTGTCACCGTGTAAGTCGGTGGTATAGCGTTCGTGATGGGGCAACATAGTCTCATCAGGGTCTGATTCTGGATCAGTACCCTGCGAGGGCAATGTTGTGGTCTGAGTCAAAGGACCAGCATAGTAGTCTGGCTGTGGCTGTGCATCAGTGCACTCCATGTCAGATTCAACTTGTAATGGGCATGGCCTGTTAACTGTTTCACTTTCTAAGCCAGGGACGGTATGTGTAAAGAGCTCCATAGAGTAACCCGTTGTGTCGCCTGCTGCATCCTTCTCTGTTGTTGTTTTTGCTTAAGAGGACAAGGAAGCGACTTGTCCCTGACCGTGAACATCCACTAACGACGCGCTGCTTTTACATTTACCAGTTTCAAAAGAGGAGGCAAAAGAGCTAGAGGCTGAGTCAGCAAGGTAAGCCAAAACTTGCTCTTGCTGCTCCGGCTTTAAAAGCGGTTTTCCTACTCCCAGAAAAGGGAGCGTTCGAGGCCTTGTGTAGCCAGACAACGAACCTGGCTCCACAACTCCAGACTTAGGTGCAATATTTTTTTTCCCACGACCACCTGATGCTCCACTACCACTACCATCATTACCAGCTGACAATGAACGCCCACGGCCACGACCTCTTCCACCAGACTTCCTCATTGTTTTAAAAACGTAACCAAAGTAACGGTATTTGTTGCTGTCAAACAACTTACACGGTGAGCTATAACTTCAGTATGATTTAGATATCCCTTTACAGGTGGGTGAGACCTCAAGGAAAATCAGGCACAATGTTACACACTCTGTTTTCGGTGGCACCAAATGAGAGAGATGCCACACACGCAGGACTGTCACTCAAGCACAAATGTCAATATTAATCTCCCACTGTTTTTTTTTATTTTTTCAGGGAGAATTTAGAAACCAAATAAAATAAAAAAATAGGCTTTCTATGGCCCACTATTTGAGAGAGATAGCACACCCAGGAGTCAGGACTGGCACACAAGCAGAAAGGCCAATATTAATCTCCCACTGTTTTTATTTATTTTTTTCTGGGAGAATTTAGAAACCAAATAAAAAAAAATAGGCTTTCTATGGCCCACTATTTAAGAGAGAGAGATGGCACACCCAGGAGTCAGGACTGGCACACAAGCAGAAAGGCCAATATTAATCTCCCACTGTTTTTTTTTATTTTTTCAGGGAAAATTTATTATTTATTATTATTATTATTATTATACATTTTTATAGCGCCATTTATTCCATGGCGCTTTACATGTGAATACGGGGCAAATATAGACAATTACATTAAACATGAGCAGATAACAAGGCACACGAGTACATAAGGAGGGAGGACCCTGCCCGCGAGGGCTCACAGTCTGCAGGGGGTGGGTGAGGATACACTAGGAGAGGGAAGAGCTGGCTGTGCGGCTGTTCAGTAGGTTGAGGATCACTGCAGGCTGTAGGCTTGTCGGAAGAGATGAGTCTTCAGGTTCTTTTTGAAGGTTTCTATGGTAGGCGCAAGTCTGATGTGTTGGGGTAGAGAGTTCCAGAGTATGGGGGAAGCACGGGAGAAGTCTTGGATGCGGTTATGGGAAGAAGAGATGAGAGGGGAGTAGAGAAGGAGGTCTTGGGAGGATCGGAGGTCACGTGTAGGTAGGTACCGGGAGACCATGTCACAGATGTATGGAGGAGACAGGTTGTGGATGGCTTTGTATGTCAGTGTGAGGGTTTTGAACTGGAGTCTCTGGGCGATAGGAAGCCAGTGAAGGGCTTGACACAGGGGAGAGGCTGGGGAATAGCGGGGGGACAGGTGGATTAGTCGGGCAGCAGAGTGTAGGATGGATTGGAGTGGTGCCAGAGTGCTAGAGGGGAGTACAGAGAGTAGGAGGTTGCAGTAGTCGAGGCGGGAGATGATAAGGGCATGCACTAGCGTTTTTGCAGTGTTGCGGTCAAGGAAAGCACGAATCCGGGAAATATTTTTGAGTTTGAGACGACAGGAGGAGGCAAGGGCTTGGATATGTGGCTTGAAAGAGAGGGCAGAGTCGAGGATCACCCCGAGGCACCGGGCGTGTGGGACTGGGGATAGTGAGCAGCCATTGACATTGATGGATAGATGTGGTGGAGGGGTAGCGTGAGATGGGGGAAAGATGATGAATTCTGTTTTGTCCATGTTCAGTTGTAGAAAGCGAGCAGAAAAGAAGGCTGAAATGGCAGACAGACAGTGCGGGATTTTGGTAAGCAAGGAGGAGAGGTCAGGTCCGGAGAGGTAGATCTGCGTGTCGTCGGCGTAGAGATGGTACTGCATACCGTGGGATTCTATGAGCTGTCCCAGGCCGAAAGTGTAGATGGAGAAGAGTAGGGGTCCTAGAACAGAGCCTTGAGGAACACCGACTGCCAAGGGGCGAAGTGAGGAGGTGGTGTGGGGGAGGGAGACACTGAATGTTCGGTCTGTCAGATATGACGAGATCCAGGAAAGGGCCAAGTCTGTGATGCCAAGGGATGAGAGGATTTGTAGCAAAAGGGAGTGGTCAACAGTGTCAAAGGCAGAAGACAAGTCCAGGAGAAGGAGGACAGAGTAGTGTCGCTTGCTCCTGGCAGTTAGTAGGTCGTTGGTGACTTTAGTTAGGGCAGTTTCAGTTGAGTGATGGGAACGGAAGCCTGATTGTAACCGATCAAAGAGGGAGCAGGAGGAGAAGTGGGAGGACAGTTTAAGATGGACGTGTTGCTCCAGCAATTTGGAGGCATAAGGGAGAAGAGATATTGGGCGATAGCTAGACACAGAGGATGGGTCGAGGGAGGGCTTTTTGAGGATGGGTGTGATCTTGGCATGCTTGAAGGATGAGGGAAAGACACCTGTTGTGAGTGAGAGGTTGAAGAGGTGCGTTAGGGTTGGGATGAAGACCGTGGAAAGGTTAGGGATGAGGTGGGATGGGAGCGGGTCAAGCGTGCAGGTGGTGAGGTGTGATCTTGACAGGAGGGTGGAGAGCTGATCTTCTGTCATGGTGGAGAAGCTGGTTTTGGAGGAGCAGGGTTGAGCAGCTAAGAGGGGCAGTGGGCGCTGTGGGCCAAAGCTTTCTCTGATCGTATCGATCTTCTGTTTAAAGAAAGAGGCGAAGTCATCAGCAGAAATGAGGGGGGAGGGAGGAGGTGCGGGGGGACGGAGTAGAGAATTGAAAGTGTTGAAAAGCTGTTTAGGGTTGTGGGACAGGGAGGATATGAGGGATGAGAAGTAAGTTTGTTTTGCGGCAGTGAGCGCAGACTTGAAGCTGGCGAGGGACTGCTTGTATGCAGTGAAGTGGTCGGCAGAGTGGGATCGCTTCCATCTCCGCTCAGCAATCCTGGAAGCCCGTCTCAATTCTTTGGTCAGGCTGGTCAGCCAGGGCTGCCTGTTAATTGTACGAGTTTTACTATGCATGAGTGGGGCGGCCGAATCGAGTGTTGTTGTTATTGTGGTGTTATGAAAAGTGGCAGCAGCATCTGTGTCATGAAGGGAAGCTATGTCTGTGAGAGGGAGAAGGGACTCAGAGAGTGATTGTAAGTTGAGATGTTTGAGATTTCGGCGAGGGTGAGTGAGTTTGTGGAGTGGGGGTTGCACACTAGGAGAGGAGAGGGACGAGAATGTCAGTAGGTTGTGGTCAGACAGGGGGAGGGGTGTGTTAGTGAGATTAGTAAGGGAGCAGAGGCGGGTGAAGATGAGGTCCAGCGTGTGGCCATCTTTGTGAGTGGCCTCAGAGGACCATTGAGTGAGGCCAAAGGAGGCAGTCAGTGATAAAAGTTTAGAGGTAGCTGAGGTGAAAGTGTCAATGGGGACATTGAAATCACCCATGATGATAGTGGGGATGTCAACAGAGAGGAAATGAAGTAGCCAGGTGGTGAAGTGGTCGAGAAAGGTGGAGATGGCTAGTTCTGGGGGGCGGTAGATGACAGCCAGCTGGAGGTTGGAGGGGGAATAGATGCGGACAGAGTGCACCTCAAACGAGGGAAGAGTAGCGGAGGGTGGTAGCGGGATTGGAGTGAAGGAGCAGGTGTCGGACAGGAGCAAGCCAACTCCTCCACCGCGTTTGTTGCTGGGGCGAGGGGTGTGAGAGAGGTGGAATCCGCCATAGGAGAGCGCAGCTGGAGAGGCCGAGTCAGAGGGGGTGAGCCAGGTTTCAGTGAGGCCGAGGAAGGAGAGTTTGTTGGTGATGAAGAGGTCATGGATAAATGTCAGTTTGTTGCAGATGGAGCGTGCGTTCCATAGTGCTCCAAGTAGGGGGAGCTGGGGAGTGGGGGCTGGATGAATGGGTATGAGGTTGTCGTGGTTGGGAAAACGTGCGGAGGATCGTGGCAGGGGGTTAGAAACGAGTGTGGGGATGAATTGAGGAGGGCCAGGATTTGGGGATATGTCACCAGCAATGAGGAGTAACAGACAGATCATTAGAAGGTGGGAGCAAACCAAATTAAAAAACCTAATTAAATTAAAACCAAATTAAAACCAAATTTAAAAAAATAGGCTTTCTATGGCTCACTATTTGAGAGAGAGAGATGGCACACCCAGGAGTCAGGACTGGCACACAAGCAGAAAGGCCAATATTAATCTCCCACTGTTTTTTTAAATTTTTTCAGGGAGAATTTAGAAACCAATTAAAAAAACATATAGGCTTTCTATGGCTCACTATTTGAGAGAGAGAGATGGCACACCCAGGAGTCAGGACTGGCACACAAGCAGAAAGGCCAATATTAATCTCCCACGGTTTTTTGTTATTTTTTCAGGGAGAATTTAGAAACCAAATTTAAAAAAAATAAATAAATAGGCTTTCTATGGCCCACTATTTGAGAAAGAGATGGCACACTCAGAACTGGCACACAAGCCCAAAGGCCAATATTAATCTCCCACTGTTTTTTTTTTTTTCAGGGAGAATTTAGAAACCAAATAAAATAAAAAAAATAGGCTTTCTATGGCCCACTATTTGAGAGAGATGGCACACCCAGGAGTCAGGACTGGCACACAAGCAGAAAGGCCAATATTAATCTCCCACTGTTTTTATTTATTTTTTCTGGGAGAATTTAGAAACCAAATAAAAAAAAATAGGCTTTCTATGGCCCACTATTTGAGAGAGAGAGATGGCACACCCAGGAGTCAGGACTGGCACACAAGCAGAAAGGCCAATATTAATCTCCCACTGTTTTTTTTTATTTTTTCAGGGAGAATTTAGAAACCAAATACAAAAAAAAATAGGCTTTCTATGGCCCACTATTTGAGAGAGAGAGATGGCACACCCAGGAGTCAGGACTGGCACACAAGCAGAAAGGCCAATATTAATCTCCCACTGTTTTTTTTAATTTTTTCAGGGAGAATTTAGAAACCAATTAAAAAAACATATAGGCTTTCTATGGCCCACTATTTGAGAGAGAGAGATGGCACACCCAGGAGTCAGGACTGGCACACAAGCAGAAAGGCCAATATTAATCTCCCACGGTTTTTTGTTATTTTTTCAGGGAGAATTTAGAAACCAAATTTTTAAAAAAATAAATAAATAGGCTTTCTATGGCCCACTATTTGAGAGAGAGATGGCACACTCAGAACTGGCACACAAGCCCAAAGGCCAATATTAATCTCCCACTGTTTTTTTTTTTTTCAGGGAGAATTTATAAACCCCCCCCCCAAAAAAACTGAAAAATAAAAAGGTTTTCTATGGCCCACTATGTGAGAGAGATGGCACACACAAGGATGGCACTCTAGCAGAAATTCCAATCTTAATCTCCCACAACTTATTTTTTTAGGGAGAATTAAAAAAAAAAAAAAACAAGGACTGTCCTACAATTACTATCTCCCTGCAGTAATCTCAGCCAGGTATGGCAGGCAGCAATAAGGAGTGGACTGATGCACAAATTAAATAAAAAGTGTGGACAAACAAACAAGATAGCTGTGCAGAAAGGAAGGAACATGATTTGTGCTTTGAAAAAAGCAGTTGGTTTGCACAGCGGCGTACAAACAGCAATGCAGCTATCAGGGAGCCTTCTAGGGCAGCCCAATGAGCTACAGCGCTGAGGAAAAAAAATGTACCCTCCACTGTCCCTGCAAACAAAAGGTGGTGTTGGACAGTGGAAATCGCTACAGCACAAGCGGTTTGGTGGTTAATGGACCCTGCCTAACGCTATCCCTGCTTCTGACGAAGCGACAGCAACCTCTCCCTAGGCTCAGATCAGCAGCAGTAAGATGGCGGTCAGCGGGAACGCCTCTTTATAGCCCCTTTATAATAAATGAAATGTGGATTACATCTGCGCTGCTGCGACAAATAATAGATCCAGATATACTGTTAGGGTGTTCGGGTGGTTTATTCAACGCGTTTCGAAGCTCAAAGGCTTCTTCTTCAGGAAGTTTCCACACAAAGATATCTTTATAGCCCCTGTGACGCCGCAGACAGCAAGCCAATCACTGCAATGCCCTTCTCTAAGATGGTGGGGACCAGGACCTATGTCATCACGCTGTCCACACTCTGCGTCCACCTTCATTGGCTGAGAAATGGCACTTTTCGCGTCATTGAAACGCGACTTTGGCGCGAAAGTCGCGTACCGCATGGCCGACCCCACACAGGGGTCGGGTCGGGTTTCATGAAACCCGACTTTGCCAAAAGTCGGCGACTTTTGAAAATGAACGATCCGTTTCGCTCAACCCTAGTATGGATCATTCTATATGGCACAGTTTTATATGGAACATCTATGGGGCCATAATGAAATGTATGGAGCATTATATGTGGCACAGCTTTATATGGAGCATCTTATGGAGCAATAATGAACAGTATGGAGCATCTATTTTTATTTTTGAAATTCACAGGTAGCTGCTGCATTTCCTACCCTAGGCTTATACTCGAGTCAATAAGTTTTCCCAGTTTTTTGTGGCAAAATTAGGGGGTCGGCTTATACTCGGGTCGGCTTATACTCGAGTATATACAGTACTTAACAAAAAAGTGTGAAACAACTGAAAATATGTTTTATATTTTAGGCTTTTCAAAGCAGCCACCTTTTGCTTTGATGACTGCTTTGCACACTCTTTCATTCTCTTGATGAGCTTCAAGAGGTAGTCACTAGGGTTGAGCGACTTTTAATTTTTTAGGGTCAAGTCGGGTTTCGAAAAACCCAACTATCCCAAAAGTCGAGTCGAGTGAAATCGGCCGATTATCGCAAAAAGTCGGGGATCGACCGAAACACGAAACACAATGCAAGTCAATGGGGAAGCATAGTCGGCAGTGAGTGGAGGCCAGGAAAACACCTACAGTGCCCATTTTAATGGCAAAAACATCAATTCTTGTTACTGAAGCTTGTCAATCTTAATTTACCTTATAATAATAGTTAGGCATTGGAAATTGGGGGTCATTTGGCTAAAGTTGTGGGGGGTAGGGCTGGTTCAAGTATTTAGTGGGCCCAGGAAATGTGGACTACATCACGGCAGTGGAGCAGGGAGAGGTAAGTATTTCAACTTTGCAAGTGCTGTGATCCTGAGCAAACAGGGGGGGCCCACTGGATGGCATTGGCACTGGCACAGGGCCCCTCAAAGTATGGTGGTGTGTTTGCACGGCGAGGGCGCCTCCCACCGGCAGCGACACTTTTGCGTACTATGAGGGGCCCTGTGCCAGTGACGTCGCCAACGAGTATTCCCCCCCACCTGATGATTAACCTGCACTTTCATCTGCACCTTCCTTTGTCCCCGTGTAAGGTGGTATGGTATGCGGGAAGGGGAACCTGACTTTCAGCAGGGTCACATTCTGGCTGTGTAGCGTGCACGGGGAATGTAGCATTCTGGGTCAATGTACCAGCAGACTCATCTATCACTGGCTGGGCAATGGGCAGGATGAGGAGGAAACACAGATATAGGCCCAAATAATAAAGTGGGCTAAATGCAGTTCAAAATTGGTAACAGGACTAACCAGGGGGCATTGCTTTGAGAGGCTGACACAGTGAGCAGGCCCAAATCAGTAAACAGGCGGCACTGGTTTGTTCAGTGGAGGAGAACATCAAGGAGCGGCAGACACCGTTAGTAGGGCCAACAAAACAAGTAGGCCAAATGCAGTGTTATATTAAAAACAATTTAACGAGAGCCTGAAGATAGAAGCTAGGTAAAGGCAACCTGGAGAACACCTTGGAGCGGCAGACACCGTCTCTACAACCCAGACCACACTTGTAGGCCAAATGCAGTGTTGTTTCAGGGCCTGGCAGATGGAACCTGCTGCGGCTCCTCCTCCTCCGCTTCAGAGATACTGCCGCCTGCACCCTGTTCCCCCAATGGCTGCCAATCGGGGTCAACAACTGGGTCATCTATGACCTCCTCTTCTATCTCGTGTGCAACTTCGTCTGGGTCACCGTGTAAGCCGGTGGTATAGCGTTCATGATGGGGCACCATAGTCTCATCAGGGTCAGTTTCTGGATCAGTTCACTGCGAGGGCAATGTTCTGGTCTGAGTCAAAGGAACAGCATAGTAATCTGGCTGTGGCTGTGCATCTGTGCACTCCATGTCCGATTCAACTTGTAATGGGCATGGCCAGTGAGCACAATGCTTTCCAGTTTGATGACCAGTGGTACCTGCAGATGGTGGGTACCGCGATGGGTACCCCTGTCGCATGTACCCTGGCTAACCTCTTTCTTGCCAGGTTTGAGGAGGAATATATTAATTCCTCAAATAACCCATTTCTTAAGCATATCAAGCTTTATGCTAGATATGTCGATGACATATTCATGGTGTGGGACGGGCACCAGGATACTGTCGCGGAATTCGTAAGGTGCCTGGGGACGTCCAACACCATGATTTTGGGGTTTACCTCGCAATTTGGAGGTGCTAGTCTGGTCTTCCTAGATGTCAAACTGCAAGTGAGGGACAGTAGGATTAACACGGAGGTGTACCGAAAACCATCGGCATCAAATTCCTTATTACACTATGATAGTGCCCACCCCTTCTACACTAAATGTTCGTTACCATACAGTCAATTTTTGAGGGTGAAAAGAATCAATAGTGACCCAGATGGCTTTGCACAACAATTGGTTGAGCTTTTTGATAGTTTTAAAAAACGGGGGTATCCCCGTTCGATTCTAAATAGTGCCCATGATAGAGCGGTCTCGGCAGATTTAAAATCTCTTAGGCAGAGGAAACAGGAGAAAAAATTCGTATTTAGTTTTAAATTTGGACCACTAGACAATCAAATTAGAGCAGCAATTCGTAAAAATTGGCAGATTTTGCGACAAGACAGTGATCTGAAGGAAATAGTAGATAGGGGACCGCTGTTTGCTAGCCGCCGCAGTAAAAACATTGAGGACTGTTTGGTCCGTAACCGTTTTATATCCGATCGGGGCAACTGGCTGACTCAGAATATTCCAAAAGGTAATTTCAAGTGCGGACGTTGTAATTTCTGTCCTTATCATCAGATTGGCAGCATGATTAAAGTGGGGCATGTACAGCACGTAGTGCGCGATTTTATATCCTGTAGAACTACGTACGTGGTTTACGTCATTTTTTGCCCTTGCGGCTTCTTTTACATTGGCAAGACTATTCGGCCGATGTTTGTACGTGTTAGAGAGCATTTTAACTCTGTGAGGACAGGCAAGGGGGCTCCCAGGTTAATAGACCATGTTAGAACTCACCACACAGGTAATGTTCAGGTGTTACGGTTCGCTGGATTGGAACAGGTTTCTCTGCCGGAGGGAGGTGGAGACTTGCACCGCCTCCTTCTGCGCAGAGAGGCCATGTGGATCCTCCGCACAGACGCGGCGGGACCGCTTGGTATGAATGAAAAGCTCGACATGTCAGTTTTCCTTGAGGCAGTTAATCTCATTGCAGGTAATGTTTAATTCCGCTTCAAGCTTTGTTCACAGAGATTGTTTTTAATTGTGTTTGTTGTTTTTAATGCACTAATGTTCATGTTTCTATCAGTGGTGGTTACTCCCACCCATATGCTGCATGAGGGGAGGAGCTTGAGGCTTATTTTGTCTACAAAATCCTCCCTGCGTTCATTCAGCTTTAGGACCTGTTGAAGTGCCGTCTTGCACGAAACGGCCGTCGTCCGATTTTTGTCTACTCCCTTCCCTGCTTTTTGTATAAAGTCCTAATAAAGTGGTGACCATTTTACCTGGGTAAGTGCGCTCCAATTTTTTCTTGTTTTTTCTTCCATGGCCTGTTAACTATTTCACTTTCTAACCCAGGAAGGGTATATGTAAAGAGCTCCATGGAGTAACCCGTTGTGTCGCCTGATGCATCCTTCTATGTTGTTCTTGGTGAAGACAAGCAAGCGACTTGTCCCTGACCGTGAACTTCCACTGACGACGCGCTGCTTTTACATTTAGCAATTTCAGAAGAGGAGGCGAAAGAGCTAGAGGCAGAGTCAGCAAGGAAAGCCCAAACTTGTTCTTGCTGCTTCGGCTTTAAAAGCGGTTTTCCTACTCCCAGAAAAGGGAGTGTTCGAGGCGTTGTGTAGCCAGACGATGAAGCTGGCTCAACAACTCGAGACTTAGGTGCTATATTGCTTTTCCCACGACCACCTGATGCTCCACCACCACTACCATCATTACCAGCTGGCAATGACCGCTCACGGCCACGATCTCTTCCACCAGACTTCCTCATTGTTTGAAAAACGTAACCAAACTAACGGTATTTGTTACTGTAAAACCAGTTACAAGGTGAACTCAAACTTCTGTTAGATTTATATATCCCTTTATAGGTGGGTGAGACTGCAGGGACAATCAGTTCCAATGTATAACAGTACACAGCTTCAGTGGCAGACAGATATGCCACTAACAGGACTGACGCAGATGCACACACTACCAATAAAAATCTCCCCCTTTTTATTTTTTCAGGGAGAATATTGAAGAAATGTGGCCCACTCTTATACAGTATATGTTCTGTGGCATCAAATGAAAGACAGATGCCACAGATAGGACAGGCACTGAGGCAGAAATGCCAATCTTAATCTCCCACTATTTTTTCTTTCCTGGGAGAATTGTTGTGAATTCTGTGGCTGAGTTCACTTCTGTGGTCACAAGTGGTATTGCAGTCTCTGGGCTTCCTCCCTCAGGTGTTTTGGTGAGCTCGTTGGCTGTCTTGCTATTTAGCTCCACCTGAGTCTGTCTTCCTTGCTCCTTGTCAATGTTCCAGTGTTGGATCTGAGCTACTGCATCTTTCCTTGGGCCTGCTGCTCTGCTAGATAAGTGCTTCTAGTTTGTTTTTCTGTTTTTTCTGTCCAGCTTGCTATTAACTTTTGCTGGAAGCTCTGAGAAGCAAAGGGGTGCACCGCCGTGCTGTTAGTTCGGCACGGTGGGTCTTTTTGCCCCTTTGCGTGGTTTTCGTTTTAGGGTTTTTTGTAGACTGCATAGTTCTCTTTGCTATCCTCGCTCTGTCTAGAATATCGGGCCTCACTTTGCTGAATCTATTTCATTCCTACGTTTGTCTTTTCATCTTGCTAACAGTCATTATATGTGGGGGGCTGCCTATTCCTTTGGGGTATTTCTCTGAGGTAAGTCAGGCTTGTATTTCTATCTTCAGGCTAGTCAGCTCCTCAGGCAGTGCCGAGTTGCATAGGTAGTGATAGGCGCAATCCACTGCTGCTTATAGTTGTGTGAGGATAGATCAGGTACTGCAGTCTACAGAGATTCCACGTCTCAGAGCTCGTCCTATTGTTTTTGGTTATTGCCAGATCTCTGTATGTGCGCTGATTACTGCACGCTGTGTTGCCTGATTGCCAGCCATAACAGTACAAGGAGCCAACCAATGATTCCCAATAGAGGGAAAAAAGAAATCCTGACATCATTTTTTTTTCTTAGCTCTTTCTTCAGTCTTTTTTTTCCCCTAGACATTAGAGTGCTTCAGGACACAGCTGTGGACATGGATATTCAGGCTCTGTGCTCCTCAATGGATAATCTCGTTGTAAATGTACAAAAGATTCAAGATACTATTGATCAGAAATCGATGCTAGAACCAAGAATTCCGATTCCTGATTTGTTTTTTGGTGACAGAACTAAGTTCCTGAGCTTCAGAAATAATTGTAAGCTATTTTTGGCCTTGAAACCTCATTCTTCTGGTAATCCTATTCAACAGGTTTTGATTATTATTTCTTTTTTGCGCGGCGACCCACAGGACTGGGCGTTTTCTCTTGCACCAGGAGATTCTGCATTGAGTAATGTTGATGCATTTTTCCAGGCGCTGGGATTGCTTTACGATGAGCCTAATTCAGTGGATCAGGCTGAGAAAAATCTGCTGGCTTTATGCCAGGGTCAGGATGATGTAGAAGTATATTGTCAGAAATTTAGGAAGTGGTCAGTACTCACTCTGTGGAATGAATCTGCACTAGCGGCTTTGTTCAGAAAGGGTCTCTCTGAAGCTCTTAAGGATGTAATGGTGGGATTTCCTATGCCTGCTGGTTTGAATGAGTCTATGTCCTTGGCCATTCAGATCGGTCGTCGCTTGCGCGAGCGTAAATCTGTGCACCATCTGGCGGTATTGTCTGAGAGTAAACCTGAGCCTATGCAGTGCGACAGGACTATGACTAAAGTAGAACGGCAAGAACACAGACGTCTGAACAGACTGTGTTTCTATTGTGGTGATTCTACTCATGCTATTTCTAATTGTCCTAAACGCACTAGGCGGTTCGATAGCTCTGCCGTTATTGGTACTGTACAGTCCAAATTCCTTTTGTCCATTACCTTAATGTGCTCTTTGTCATCGTATTCTGTCATGGCGTTTGTGGATTCAGGCGCTGCCCTGAATCTGATGGATTTGGATTATGCTAAACGTTGTGGATTTTTCTTGGAGCCTTTGTGGTGTCTTATTCCGTTGAGAGGAATTGATGCTACACCTTTGGCCAAGAATAAGCCTCAGTACTGGGCCCAGCTGACCATGTGCATGGCTCCTGCACATCAGGAAGTTATTCGCTTTCTGTTACTGCATAATTTGCATGATGTGGTCGTGTTGGGGTTGCCATGGCTACAAACCCATAATCCAGTATTGGATTGGAACTCTATGTCGGTAACCAGCTGGGGTTGTCAGGGAGTACATGGTGATGTTCCATTTTTGTCTATTTCGTCATCCATTCCTTCTGACATCCCAGAGTTCTTGTCTGACTTTCAGGATGTATTTGAAGAGTCCAAGTCTGATGCCCTACCTCCGCATAGGAATTGTGATTGTGCTATCGATTTGATTCCTGGTAGTAAATTCCCTAAGGGTCGTTTATTTAATTTGTCCGTACCTGAACACACCGCTATGCGCAGTTATGTGAAGGAGTCCCTGGAGAAGGGACATATTCGCCCATCGTCGTCACCTTTGGGAGCAGGGTTCTTTTTTGTAGCCAAGAAGGATGGTTCGCTAAGACCGTGTATTGATTACCGCCTTCTTAATAAGATCACTGTTAAGTTTCAGTATCCCTTGCCATTGATTTCTGACTTGTTTGCTCGGATTAAGGGGGCTAGTTGGTTTACTAAGATTGATCTTCGTGGTGCGTATAATCTGGTGAGAATCAGGCAGGGAGATGAATGGAAAACGGCATTTAATACGCCCGAGGGTCATTTTGAGTATCTGGTGATGCCGTTCGGACTTGCCAATGCTCCATCTGTTTTTCAGTCTTTTATGCATGACATTTTCCGTGAGTATCTGGATAAATTCTTGATTGTTTACTTGGATGACATTTTGATCTTCTCAGATGATTGGGAGTCTCATGTGAAGCAAGTCAGAATGGTTTTCCAGGTACTGCGTGCTAATTCCTTGTTCGTGAAGGGATCAAAGTGTCACTTCGGTGTGCAGAAAGTTTCATTTTTGGGGTTCATCTTTTCCCCTTCTACTATCGAGATGGATCCGGTTAAGGTTCAGGCCATCCAGGATTGGACTCAGCCGACATCTCTAAAAAGTCTGCAGAAATTCCTGGGCTTTGCTAATTTTTATCGTCGCTTCATCTGTAATTTTTCTAGCATTGCCAGACCATTGACCGATTTGACCAAGAAGGGTGCTGATTTGGTTAATTGGTCTTCTGCTGCCGTGGAAGCTTTTCAGGAGTTGAAGCGTAGTTTTTGCTGTGCCCCTGTGTTGTGTCAACCTGATGTTTCTCTTCCGTTCCAGGTCGAGGTTGATGCTTCTGAGATTGGTGCAGGGGCGGTTTTGTCACAGAGAGGTTCTGGTTGCTCAGTGTTCAAACCATGTGCTTTCTTTTCCAGGAAATTTTCTGCTGCTGAGCGTAATTATGATGTGGGCAACCGAGAGTTGCTGGCCATGAAGTGGGCATTCGAGGAGTGGCGTCATTGGCTTGAGGGTGCTAAGCATCGCGTGGTGGTTTTGACTGATCATAAGAACCTTACTTATCTTGAGTCTGCCAAGCGCTTGAATTCTAGACAGGCCCGTTGGTCGTTATTTTTTGCTCGTTTTGATTTTGTGATTTCATACCTTCCGGGCTCTAAAAATGTGAAGGCGGATGCTCTGTCTAGGAGTTTTGTGCCCGACTCTCCGGGGTTATCTGAGCCGGCGAGTATCCTCAAGGAAGGAGTCATTGTGTCTGCCATCTCCCCTGATTTGCGGAGAGTGTTGCAGAAATTTCAGGCTAATAAACCTGATCGTTGTCCGGCCGAGAAACTGTTCGTCCCTGATAGGTGGACTAGTAAAGTTATCTCTGAACTTCATTGTTCGGTGCTGGCCGGTCATCCAGGAATCTTTGGTACCAGGGAGTTGGTTGCTAGATCCTTCTGGTGGCCATCTCTGTCACGGGATGTGCGTGCTTTTGTGCAGTCCTGTGGAATTTGTGCTAGGGCTAAGCCCTGCTGTTCACGTGCCAGTGGGTTGCTTTTGCCCTTGCCGGTCCCGAAGAGGCCTTGGACACATATTTCGATGGATTTAATTTCTGACCTTCCCGTTTCTCAAAAAATGTCGGTCATTTGGGTGGTCTGTGATCGCTTTTCTAAAATGGTCCATCTGGTGCCCTTGGTTAAATTGCCTTCCTCCTCTGATTTGGTGCCTTTGTTCTTCCAGCATGCGGTTCGTTTACATGGCATTCCTGAGAATATTGTTTCTGACAGAGGTTCCCAGTTTGTCTCGAGGTTCTGGCGAGCCTTTTGTGGTAGGATGGGCATTGACCTATCTTTCTCCTCGGCCTTCCATCCTCAGACTAATGGCCAGACCGAACGAACCAATCAGACCTTGGAAACATATCTGAGATGTTTTGTTTCCGCTGACCAGGATGATTGGGTGTCATTTTTGCCGTTGGCTGAGTTCGCCCTTAATAATCGGGCCAGCTCGGCTACCTTGGTCTCTCCATTTTTCTGTAATTCTGGGTTCCATCCTCGTTTCTCTTCAGGACAGGTTGAGTCTTCGGACTGTCCTGGTGTGGATTCTGTGGTGGACAGGTTGCAGCAGATCTGGACTCAGGTTGGACAATTTGACCTTGTCCCAGGAGAAGGCTCAGCTTTTCGCTAATCGCAGACGCCGTGTGGGACCCCGACTTCGTGTTGGGGATCTGGTTTGGTTATCTTCTCGTCATATTCCTATGAAGGTTTCCTCTCCTAAATTTAAATCTCGTTTTATTGGTCCGTATAGGATTTCTGAGATTCTCAATCCGGTGTCTTTTCGTCTGACCCTCCCAGACTCCTTTTCCATACATAATGTATTCCATAGGTCGTTGTTGAGGAGATACGTGGCACCTATGGTTCCATCTGTGGAGCCTCCTGCCCCTGTTTTGGTGGAGGGGGAATTGGAGTATATTGTGGAGAAGATTTTGGATTCTCGTGTCTCTAGACGGAAACTCCAGTATCTGGTCAAATGGAAGGGTTATGCTCAGGAAGATAATTCCTGGGTTTTTGCCTCTGATGTCCATGCCCCAGATCTTGTTCGTGCCTTTCATGTGGCTCATCCTGGTCGGCCTGGGGGTTCTGGTGAGGGTTCGGTGACCCCTCCTCAAGGGGGGGGTACTGTTGTGAATTCTGTGGCTGAGTTCACTTCTGTGGTCACAAGTGGTATTGCAGTCTCTGGGCTTCCTCCCTCAGGTGTTTTGGTGAGCTCGTTGGCTGTCTTGCTATTTAGCTCCACCTGAGTCTGTCTTCCTTGCTCCTTGTCAATGTTCTAGTGTTGGATCTGAGCTACTGCATCTTTCCTTGGGCCTGCTGCTCTGCTAGATAAGTGCTTCTAGTTTGTTTTTCTGTTTTTTCTGTCCAGCTTGCTATTAACTTTTGCTGGAAGCTCTGAGAAGCAAAGGGGTGCACCGCCGTGCTGTTAGTTCGGCACGGTGGGTCTTTTTGCCCCTTTGCGTGGTTTTCGTTTTAGGGTTTTTTGTAGACTGTATAGTTCTCTTTGCTATCCTCGCTCTGTCTAGAATATCGGGCCTCACTTTGCTGAATCTATTTCATTCCTACGTTTGTCTTTTCATCTTGCTAACAGTCATTATATGTGGGGGGCTGCCTATTCCTTTGGGGTATTTCTCTGAGGTAAGTCAGGCTTGTATTTCTATCTTCAGGCTAGTCAGCTCCTCAGGCAGTGCCGAGTTGCATAGGTAGTGATAGGCGCAATCCACTGCTGCTTATAGTTGTGTGAGGATAGATCAGGTACTGCAGTCTACAGAGATTCCACGTCTCAGAGCTCGTCCTATTGTTTTTGGTTATTGCCAGATCTCTGTATGTGCGCTGATTACTGCACGCTGTGTTGCCTGATTGCCAGCCATAACAGAGAATTGTCAAAAAATCTGGCCCAGTGTTACACACTAGGTTTTCTGTGGCACAAAATGAGAGAGGGATGCCACACACAGGACTGGCACTGAGGCAGAATTGCCAATCTTAATCTCCCACTAGTTTTTTTTTCCTGGGAGAATTGTCAAGAAATCAGGCCCAGTGTTACACACTAGGTTTTCTGTGGCACAAAATGAGAGACAGATGCCACACACAGGACTGGCACAGAGGCAGAAATGCCAATCTTAATCTCCCACTTGTTTTACTTTATTGTGGGAGAATTGTCAAAAAATCTGGCACCGCATAACACACTAGGTTTTATGTGGCACAAAATGAGAGACAGATGGCACACACAGGACTGGCACTGAGGCAGAATGGCCAATCTTAATCTCCCACTATTTTTTTTTCCTGGGAGAATTGTCAAAAAAATCTGGCACCGTGTTACACACTAGGTTTTATGTGGCACAAAATGAGAGACAGATGCCACACACATGACTGGCACAGAGGCAGAATGGCCAATCTTAATCTCCCACTATTTTTTTTTCTGGGAGAATTGTCAAAAAATCTGGCCCAGTGTTACACACTAGGTTTTCTGTGGCACAAAATGAGAGACAGATGCCACACACAGCACTGGCACTGAGGCAGAATTGCCAATCTTAATCTCCCACTATTTTTTTTTTATTTATGGGAAAATTGGCAAGAAATTAGACTGTATGTTTTCTGTGCCAGAAAATGAGACACAGATGCCACACACAGGACTGCCACTGATGCAGATTTGCCAATTTTAATCTGTACCCTTTTTTTTTCTTCAGGGAGACTAGTGAATAAATCTGGGCCACTGTATTAGAGTATATTTTCTGTGGCAGAAAGTGGCTTGAAGAGATATAACGAAAAAAATAAAAAAAAAGGGACTGTACTACAATTACTATCTCCCTGCAGTAATCTCAGCAAAGTATGGCAGGCAGCAATAACAAGGAGTGGACTGCTGCACAAAAAAGTCAAAAGTGTGGACAAACAAACAAGATATCTGTGCAGAAAGGAAGGAGCAACAGGATTTGTGTTTTGAAAAAAGCAGTTGGTTTGCACAGCGGCGTACAAACAGCAATGCAGCTATCAGGAAGCCTTCTAGGGCAGCCCAATGAGCTACAGCGCTGAGGAAAAAAAATGTACCCTCCACTGTCCCTGCAAACAAAAGGTGGTGTTGGACAGTGGAAATCGCTATAGCACAAGCGGTTTGGGGGTAAATGTACCCTGCCTAACGCTATGCCTGCTTCTGACGAAGCGACAGCAACCTCTCCCTATGCTCAGATCAGCAGCAGTAAGATGGCAGTCGGCGGGAACACCCCTTTATAGCCCCTGTGATGCCGCAGAAATCAAGCCAATCACTGCCATGCCCTTCTCTAAGATGGTGGGGACCAGGAACTATGTCATCACGCTGCCACACTCTGCGTCCACCTTCATTGGCTTAGAAATGGCGCATCATGGAAACGCGACTTTGGCGCGAAAGTCGCGTACCGCATGGCCAACCTCACACAGGGATCAGGTCGGGTTTCATGAAACCCGACTTTGCCAAAAGTTGGTGACTTATGAAAATGACCGATCCGTTTCGCTCGACCCTAGTAGTCACTGTAAATGGTCTTCCAACAATCTTGAAGGAGTTCCCAGAGATGATTAGCATTTATTGGCCCTTTTGTCTTCACTCTGCGGACCAGCTCACCCCAAACCATCTCGATTGGGTTCAGGTCTGGTGACTGTGGAGGCCAGGTCATCTGGGTAGCACCTCATCACTCTCCTTCTTGGTCAAATAGCCCTTACACAGTCTGGAGGTGTGTTTGGGGTCATTGTCCTGTTGAAAAATAAATGATGGTCCAACTAAACGCTAACCGGATGGAATAGCATGCCGCTCCAAGATGCTGTGGTAGACATGCTGGTTTCAGTATGCCTTCAATTTTGAATAAATCCCCAACAGTGTAACCAGCAAAGCACCCCCACACCATCACACTTCCTCCTCCATCCGTTCACCTTTTCTACATCTCACAAAGACACGGTGGTTGGAACCAACGATCTCAAATTTGGACTCATCAGACCAAAGCACAGATTTCCACTGGTCTAATATCCATTCCTTGTGTTCTTTAGCCCAAACAAGTCTCTTCTGCTTTTTGCCTGTCCTTAGCAGTGGTTTCCTAGCAGATATTTTACCATGAAGGCCTGCTGCACAAAGTCTCCTCTTAACAGTTGTTGTAGAGATGTGTCTGCTGCTAGAACTCTGTGTGGCATTGACCTGGTCTCTAATCTGAGCTGCTGTTAACCTGCGATTTCTGAGGCTAGTGACTCAGATGGTCTTCCTTTCCTGGGGTGGTCCTCATGTGAGCCAGTTTCTTTGTAGCGCTTAATGGTTTTTGCCACTGCACTTGGGGACACTTTCAAAGTTTTCCCAGTTTTTCAGACTGACTGACCTTCATTTCTTAAAGTAATGATGGCAACTCGTTTTTCTTTACTTAGCTGCTTTTTTCTTGCCATAATACAAATTCTAACAGTTTATTCAGTAGGACTATCAACTGTGTATCCACCAGACTTTTGCTCAACACAACTGATGGTCCCATCCCCATTTATAAGGCAAGAAATCCCACTTATTAATCTTGACAGGGCACACCTGTGAAGTGAAAACCATTTCCGGTGACTACCTCTTGAAGCTCATCAAGAGAATGCCAAGAGTGTGCAAAGCAGTCATCAAAGCAAAAGGTGGCTACTTTGAAAAACCTAGAATATAAGACATATTTTCAGTTTCACACTTTTTTGTTAAGTATATAATTCCACATGTGTTAATTCATAGTTTTGATGCCTTCAGTGTGAAGGCATGGTCATAAAAAAATACAGAAAAATCTTTAAATGAGAAGGTGTGTCCAAACTTTTGGTCTGTACTGTATATACCTGTATCTTTCTAGAGCATCTTTCTGTGATTAAATATAAAATTAATTTTGGGCTGATCTTTTATTTCGATTCACGAATCCCCACGTCCACATGCTTGGTTGGTTATTATACGCTAACCGGGGTTGTTTTCTGACGTTATATAAGCCTGCTGTCAGACAGGGCTTATATCTAAAAAAGAACTGGTGGCAGTATACTGTACTGTGCTGGTGAGGAGTTTTGCTCACTGGGAGCGCCTCAATAGCTCGTACCTATAAGGGAAGCCTTTCCGGTGACTATTTGCCCTCGGCGCAGTTCCTTGACTGACCTGGGATTAGTGTCGGTGCCAAAGAGCCGATCCCTGCTGGGTCATTCTCTCCCTCTACAGAGGTGAGTGAAGTCACCACACCCCTTCCCCTGTACGATCCGTTATAGTGATTTTCTGTTTTTTAATTTTAGATTTTGTCTCACAGTTCAAGTGAACCTATGATAAAAGTTACAGTTCTCCCCATTCTTTGTAGGTGGGAAAGCTTGAAAAATTGGCAGTGTGTCAAATACTTATTTTCCCTACTGTATGTCTTCCCTGCTGTTCTTTTTGTCCACATAATTGGAGAAGACATCTGTGGAGTCCTGATGGGGAGGCAGGAGGATAAGAGACAGTGAATGCAGAGCAGAAGTTTCTGAGAAGGTGATTGAGGCGGGATTTTGAAGCAGTTATATAAACAAGATGGTCCCCACTTGTCGATTTGGTAGGTTGAGCAGTTCATGGCTATGGCTATGCACTTTGGTCATTAAGTCCCAGAAGTACCGATGAACCATAAAGTGGTAAACTAAAAAAGTAATATCCTCAACGTACAGTGGGTACGGAAAGTATTCAGACCACTTTAAATTTTTCACCTTTTGTTTCATTGCTGCCACTTGGTGAATTCAAAAAGTTCATTTTTTTTCTCATTAATGTACATGCTGCAGCCCATCTTGACTGCAAAAAACAGAAATGTAGAATTTTTTGCAAATTTATTACAAAAGAAAAACGGAAATATCACATAAGTAGTCAGACCCTTTGCACAGACATTCATATTTAAGTCACATGCTGTCCATTTCCTTATGATTCTCCTTGAGATGGTTCTGCTCCTTCATTGGAGTCCATCTGTGATTAACCTCTTCCCAACCTGTGACACAGTATATATGTCATGAAAGTCGGTGCCAATCCGACCTGTGACAAATATGTTGTGTCACAGAATGATCGCGTTCCTGCAGATTGGGTGAAAGGGTTAACTCAAATTTCACCCAACCAGCAGGAACAGGGAGACTTGTACTTTAGCCCGGGGGGGGGGGGGGGGGGGTGGCTTTGGCTATGATCGCTCTGGTGACCCTTTTTGTCACCACCCTCTAGATCTGATTGGAGCTAGCGTCCATGTGACGCTATCTCTCCATTCAGATGTGGAGGGGCGGAGTGAGCGATGGCTGCCTTGCTGTCCAACTTTATGGTGTCCGTGGAAGCTAAACAGTGAGGTGCCTGCTGGCTTCCCTGCCACATACTCACCTTGATCACCGTCATTACCACCGCCGCCGCTGCCACCAGGTACTCCCCTCTGCTGCCTCTGTTGTCCAATTCCACGCTCCCTCACCGTGACCTCTGCTTTCTCCTGAGCTCTGCTCCCTCCCCCTGTGCCTCTGATCACCCCCTCCCCCTGACCCGGTGTTCATACCCAGCTGCTGCTGCTGCTGCTGCCGGCTCCATCTCTTCCTGCATATCCTCAGCCCCCCTGCACCTGATAGCCCCCTCGTGCCCCTGGTGATCACCCCCTGCCCCCTAATCGCCCCCTGCCCCCCTGATCTACCCCTGTGACGCTGATCACCCCCTGTGACGCTGATCTCCCCCCTCCCCCAGACCCACCCCTGCGATGCTGATCTCCCCCTGCGATGCTGATCTCCCCCCTGCGATGCTGATCTCCCCCCTGCAACACCAATCTCCCCTTACGAAGCTGATCTCCCCCTGTGACGCTGATCTCCCTTATGATGCTGCTCTACCACCTGCCCCGCTGTACTTCCCCCGAGATGAAGTCACTTAGGTGACGATACGCGTTGGGTGGGCTATTTTGGAGCTGACTTTCCCTCTTTTCGCCTCAAACCCCTCAGCCCTATGCAGTATGTGAGCTGGCCTATTAGGAACCATTTGTTGGGTAAATGTATCTTTTTCCCTGATTAACCCTTTGGGGTCTTTTTGCTCAACCATGCTATGTATCTATTGAGATTCCTATTTAGATTTGGTGCCAAACTGTTATTTGTGCTTTTGGGTTATTTAGCTACATGTGTCCATTATTATTATTATTATCATTTATTTTTATTTATTTTTATTTATTTATTATTTATTATTATTTATTTATTTTATATTCCAGTTGTGTGGTTAAAAGACATTAAATAAAACATTATATGTTTATATATTATATACTGTCTTGGTGATCCCTGCGTTTGTGCATGTTTCTTTTCTCTTTTTTTGTATAGTCTGTATTTTGACATGCTGTAGGTTGAGCACATTAGACATTATTGTTGATGATGCCTTCTATATTTAAATGGTCTGTTGCCCTGCTGATCTCCCCCACAAAGATCATCTCCCCCTGGGATGCTGATCTCCCCCTGCGACGCTGATCTCCCTCCTGCCCCGCTGATCTCCCCGATGACCTGCTGATCTCCCCCTGCGATGCTGATCTACCCCTGTGACGCTGATCTCCCTTATGATGCTGCTCTACCACCTGCCCCGCTGTACTTCCCCCGAGATGAAGTCACTTAGGTGACGATACGCGTTGGGTGGGCTATTTTGGAGCTGACTTTCCCTCTTTTCGCCTCAAACCCCTCAGCCCTATGCAGTATGTGAGCTGGCCTATTAGGAACCATTTGTTGGGTAAATGTATCTTTTTCCCTGATTAACCCTTTGGGGTCTTTTTGCTCAACCATGCTATGTATCTATTGAGATTCCTATTTAGATTTGGTGCCAAACTGTTATTTGTGCTTTTGGGTTATTTAGCTACATGTGTCCATTATTATTATTATTATTATTATTTATTTTTATTTATTTTTATTTATTTATTATTTATTATTATTTATTTATTTTATATTCCAGTTGTGTGGTTAAAAGACATTAAATAAAACGTTATATGTTTATATATTATATACTGTCTTGGTGATCCCTGCGTTTGTGCATGTTTCTTTTCTCTTTTTTTGTATAGTCTGTATTTTGACATGCTGTAGGTTGAGCACATTAGACATTATTGTTGATGATGCCTTCTATATTTAAATGGTCTGTTGCCCTGCTGATCTCCGCCACAAAGATCATCTCCCCCTGGGATGCTGATCTCCCCCCTGCGACGCTGATCTCCCTCCTGCCCCGCTGATCTCCCCGATGACCTGCTGATCTCCCCCTGCGATGCTGATCTACCCCTGCCCCACTGATCTCCCCCGTGACGCTGATCTCCCCTTCGACACTGATCTACCCCTGCGACGCTGATCTCCCCCCTACCCCGCTGATCTCCCCGCGATGCTGATCTCCCCACTGCAATGCTGATCTCCCCCCAGTGATGCTGATCTCCCCCTGCCACGCTGATCTGCCTCCTGCCCCACTGATCTCTCCTGTGACGCTGATCTCCCCCTTCGACCCTGATCTACCCCTGCAATGCTGATCTCTCCCCTGCCCCGCTGATCTCCCCGCAATGCTGATCTCCCCCTGCGATGCTGATCTCCCCTGCCCCACTGATCTCCCCCGTGATGCTGATCTCCCCCTTCGACACTGATCTACCCCTGCGACGCTGATCTCCCCCCTACCATGCTGATCTCCCCACGATGCTGATCTCCCCACTGCGATGTTGATCTCCCCCCAGTTACGCTGATCTCCCCCTGCCCTGCTGATCTCCCCCTGTGAAGCTGATCCCCTTCTGTGATGCTGATCTCCCCCCTGCCCTGCTGATCTCCCCCTGCGATGCTGATCTCCCTCCTGCCCCACTGATCTCCCCGTGACGCTGATCTCCCCCTTTGACACTGATCTACCCCTGCGACGCTGATCTCCCCCCTGCCCAGCTGATCTCCCCGCGATGCTGATCTCCCCACTGCAATGCTGATCTCCCCCCAGTGACGCTGATCTCCCCCTGCCCTGCTGATCTCCCCCTGTAAAGCTGATTCCCTCCTGTGATGCTTATCTCCCCCCTGCCCCGCTGATCTCCTCCTGCGACGCTGATCTCCCTCCTGCCCCACTGATCTCCTCCGTGACGCTGATCTCCCCCTTCGACACTGATCTACCCCTGCGATACTGATCTCCCCCCTGCCCCGCTGATCTCCCCGCGATGCTCATCTCCCCACTGCGATGCTGATCTCCCCCCAGTGACGCTGATCTCCCCCTGCCCCGCTGATCTCCCCCTGTGAAGCTGATCCCCTCCTGTGATGCTGATCTCCCCCCTGCCCCGCTGATCTCCCCACTGCAATGCTGATCTCCCCCTTGCGACATTGATCCCCCCTGCGGCGCTGATCTCCCCCTGTGATGCTGATCTCCCCCCTTCCTGCTGATTTCCCCCACCCCGCAGATCTCCCACCCACCCCGGTAATCACACCCCTGCCCCATTAGGGTTAAAGTTGGGGCTAAAATTAGGGTTAGGGGTAGGGCTGGGATTAAGGGTAGGGTTAGGGATGGGGTTGGGAGTAGGGTTGGGATTAGGGGTAGGGTAAGGGGTGGGGTTAGGCTTTGGGTTAGGGTTGGGATTAGGGTTAGGGTAAGATTAGGGTTAGAGTTGGGATTAGTGGTAGGGTAGGGGTTAGGGATGGGGGTAGGGTAGGGTGGGGGTTAGGGTTGGGATTAGCGTTAGGGGTAGAGTTAGGGTTCAGATTAGGGTTAGGATTAGGGTTGGGATTAGGGGTAGGGTTAGAATTAGGGTTGAGATTAGGGGTAGGGTTAGGGGTGTGTTGGGGTTAGGGTTGGAGTTAGAATTGGGGGTTTTAGGTACATCAGGGGTTTCCAAACACGACATGACCCCCGCAGACCATTCCATCAAAGTCTCAAGGGTGGATTAAGGGTAGCCAGGTCCCCGGGCTGTTCAGACACTGTGGGCCCCCCGGTCATGTGACAGGGGTCATGTGACGGGGGTCATGTGACGGGGGTCATGATGTACCCGAACCAGATTATTCCAGAAAAATGGCCGGGCCCTACTCTACTGTAACCTATTAAATATTTGTTAAAATCTGCAATACAATTCAGGTATATTTTGACCAATAATATCACATACAAGGAATAAATACCACCGCACCATGACCAGACCACAAATTACAACCACAGTGATCGAATAATATCACATACAAGGAAAAAATACCACCGCACCATGACCAGACCACAAATTACAACCAGAGTGATCGAATATTATCACATACAAGGAACAAATACCACCGCACCATGTCAAGACCACATATTACCACCACTTGGTGACCAAATAGCACATACAAGGGACAAATACCACAACACCATTTCCAGACCACATATTACCACCACATAGTGACTGAATACTACAGTACTGATCAGTAATAATAAAAAAAAAACACAATACTATCACCATAAGTGCCAGTATTCACAGGAGATCTGTACTTAGTATGCAGTGTCTGTGTAGAGGTAATACAGAGATCACTGGTGGTATTATACACAGGAGCTCTGTATATAATGTATAGGTAATACAGTGATCACTGGTGACATTGTACACAGGACCTCTGTATATAGTATACAGTGTATAGTGTCAGTGTATAGGTAACACTGACTCACCAGTGACGTCTCTAGGTGAAGTCCTTCATCTTTCATCCAGCACAGACCGCCATCATTTCTTCCAGCCAGGACTCGTTTCTGCAGGAAATAACACAGTTATCTCGAGCTCCGCTTGTAGAACACATTACTTAATTTTGCATAACTTCTACATTACACCACATGAAGAAAAAAAGGTGATATAGTGTCATTCTGCACACTAACAGGACCGCCCCCCCATTTAAAACAGTATACTCAAAAAATAAAATAAATACATCACTGCAGTAATAATACCCCCTAATTAGCCCCTATGGTAATTCCCCACCCTGGCCCCGTGTGTCTCATTCCTGGCTCCAGCCATATGTTCTCCCATCCTGCACTCATGAGTATCCATTCTACACCATATGATCTCCGCATCCTGCCCCATCTGTCTCCATCCTGCCCCATGATCCAATCCTGCCCCATGTCTTTCATTCTGCCCCGTGTCTCCAATCATGGCCCGTGTCTACATTCTGCCCATGCCTCCAGTCCTGCCCCCAGTGTGTCCAGCAATCTGCCCCAGTGTCTGACTCCAGCATATTGCCCCAGTGTGTCCAGCAATCTGCCCCAGTGTGTACAGCATTGCCCCCAGACAGTGTGACCAGCAATCTGCCCCAGTGTGTCCAGCAATCTGCCCCAGTGTCTCCAGCATATTACCACGAGTGTGTCCAGCAATCTGCCCCAGTATGTCCAGCATATTGCTCCAGTGTGTCCAGCATTGCCCCCAGACAGTGTGTCCAGCAATCTGCCCCAGTGTGTCCAGCATATTACCACCAGTGTGTCCAGCAATCTGCCCCAGTATGTCCAGCATTGCCCCCAGTGTGTCCAGCAATCTGCCCCAGTATGTCCAATTGTCCAGCATTGCCCACAGTGTGTCCAGCATTGCCCCAGTGTCTCCAGCATTGCCCCAGTGTCTCCAGTAATCTGCCCCAGTGTGTCCTCCAGCATTGCCCCAGTGTGTCCTCCAGCATTGCCCCAGTGTGTCCTCCAGCATTGCCCCAGTGTGTCCAGCAATCTGCCCCAGTGTCTCCGGCATTGCCCCAGTGTCTCCAGCATTGCCCAAGTGTCTCCAGCATTGCCCCGGTGTCTCCAGCAATCTGCCCCAGTGTCTCCAGCAATCTGCCCCAGTGTCTCCAGCAATCTGCCCCAGTGTCTCCAGCATTGCCCCAGTGTCTCCAGCAATCTGCCCCAGTGTCTCCAGCATTGCCCCAGTGTGTCCTCCAGCTATCTGCCCCAGTGTCTCCAGCAATCTGCCCCAGTGTCTCCAGCATTGCCTCAGTGTGTCCTCCAGCATTGCCCCCCCCCCCGTGTGCCCACCGTTAACCGATCAAAAAACAAAGCAAAATAAAAAAACAAACCGCGTCTCCTCACCTGACTGACGCTCCAGCGGCGAGCTCCCTCCAGCAGCGCACACTCGCCAGCGACTGACAATGACGTCAGACGCCGGCGACATGTGCGCTGCGGCCGACTTCAGCTGCCAGCCTCCAATTGGCTGGCGGCTGTTGTTAACTATTGACGCACGTCAATAGGAAACCGCCGCAGCGCCGGAAGGGGCCCGGTGAGCAGATGAGAAGGGGCCCGATGCGGGCCCCTCTCTCTGCCCACCGGGTCCGGGGGCACATAAACGCCACCTGGCGGGCACAGTCACACTTAGGCGGATTATCAGAGGGTCAATCTGTGCGGTAGCCCAGGGCCCCCCCACACCACTGGGCCTTGGGCTAGCACCCACATTGACCCTCTGATAATCCGCCCCTGCAAAGTCTGCATTCCAAAACGTCACTACTTCCCTTACGAGCCCTGACGTGTGACCAAACAGTGGTTTACCCTCACATATCGGGTATCGGCGTACTCAGGACAAACTGGACAACAACTTTTGTGGTCCAATTTCTCCTGCTACTTTAGTGAAAATAAAAAATTTCGGGCTAAAAAAATCATTTAAAAAAAAAACATTTTTTATTTTCACGGCTCTGCGTTATAAACTTCTCTGAAGCACTTGGGGGGGTAAAAAGTGGTCACCACACATATAGATAAGTACCTTGGGGGATCTAGTTTCCAAAATGGGGTCACTGTTTAGGCACATCAGGGGCTCTGCAAATGCGACATGATGCCCGCAGGCCATTCCAGCAAAGTCTGCATTCCAAAACGTCACTACTTCTCTTCCGAGCCACGACGTGTGCCCAAACAGTAGTTTTCTCCCACATATGGGGTATCAGCGTACTCAGGACAAATTGGACAACAACTTTTGGGTCCAATTTCTCCTGTTACCCTTGGGAAAATACAAAACTGAGGGCTAAAAAAAATCATTTTTGTGGAAAAAAAAAGATTTTTTATTTTCACGGCTATGCAATATAAGCTTTAGTGAAACACTTGGGGGTTCAAACTTCTCACAACACATCTAGATAAGTTCCTTGGGGGGGTCTAGTTTCCAATATGGGGTCTCTTATATGGGGTTTCTGTTTAGGTACATCAGGGGCTCTGCAAACGCAATGTGACGCCCGCAGACCATTCCATCAATGTCTGCATTCCAAAACGTCACTACTTCCCTTCCGAGCCCCGGCGTGTGCCCAGACAGTGGTCCCCCTCACATGTGGGGTACCCACTTACTCAAGACAAACTGGACAACAACTTTTGGGGTCCAATTTCTCTTGTTACCCTTGTGAAAAAAAATGCGGGCTAAAAAATAATTTTTGAGGAAAGAAAAGATTTTTTATTTTAATGGCTCTGCGTTATAAACTTCTCTGAAGCACTTGGGGGCTCAAGTGCTCACCACTCATCTAGATTAGTTCCTTGGGAGGTCTAGTTTCCAAAATGGGGTCACATGTGGGGGAACGCCAATGGTTAGGCAAAAAATTGAGGCTAAAAGGAAAGGTTTGTGAAAAAAAGTACTTTTTCATTTTTACGGATACATTTGTGAAGCACCTGGGGGTTCAAAGTGCTCACTATGCATCTAGATAAGTTCCTTGGGGGGTCTAGTTTCCGAAATGGGGTCACTTGTGGAAGGGCTCCAATGTTTAGGCATGTAAGAGGGTGAACTGTAGTCCCACTGAGAGGGCACTAGGACCCTGTGGTTTTTGCCTGTTGCAGCAGAAGACAGACTGTGCAAAACTCCCAGAGACAATGTGTGCTGGGGGGTGGGGTCTAGTGTCTCGTGTGTAAAGTGAAACTAGGAAGTGAGAGCTGAGAGAGAAAAGGCGGGAAGCAAAGGAGAAGCTGCTGTGAGATCTTAAAAAGAGACTGTGTGTGGATTTACTGCAAGTGTTTTTGGAGGAAAAGAAGCTTTTGAGAGTAGTGTTGAGCGATACCGTCCGATACTTGAAAGTATCGGTATCGGATAGTATCGGCCGATACCCAATACAAGTCAATGGGACACCAAGTATCAGAAGGTATCCTGATGGATCCCAGGGTCTGAAGGAGAGGAAACTCTCCTTCAGGCCCTGGGATCCATATTAATGTGTAAAATAAAGCCGCGACGTCATTCCTCAGGTCCTAAAGGCGCTCATTTTAAACAAAGAAGCCTGCCGGACGCCGGTGACTCGCGGTGATGTTCCAGGGGCCGCCGGAGAGGTGAATATAACAATATTTTTTATTTTAATTCTTTATTTTACACCTCCGATACCGATACCCGATACCACAAAAATATCGGATCTCGGTATCGGAATTCCGATACCGCAAGTATCGGCCGATACCCGATACTTGCGGTATCGGAATGCTCAACACTATTTGAGAGACTTTTTGTTGCTAACGTTCCCCTGGAGAAGAGCTAACCTTTTGTTTAACTCTGTGAGAGACTTGTGTTGCTAACGTTTCTTGGAGAGGAGCTAACCCTTTATCTAAGAAAAGACTGAGACTTTACTAAGAACCCAGTACGAATTTGGAAGTCTGTGGATTCCCTGTGCGTTGAGTGGAGAAACAAGTCTGGACAGACTGCTGATACAGAGACGGACGGATTGTCGTGGAAGCATTCCTAGGAGCTACAGAAGCAGAGACAACATCGTGACACAACTAACTAAGTCCCCGGCGTTTGGGCTCGGCATCGGCCGACAAGACAAGAGGAGCTTGCTGTAACTTATTGGCGCTGAAGATATGGACTGGCTGCAGCCTGTGCGGATTCCTGCCTGAGAGGAAATCCATCTCAGGATACGGTACCATAGTTATAGATACCCGGGTATCTCTGCTCAGAGTGTTAAATTGTTACTTTAGAGGTGTATCTTATATTAGAGTTGTGTAAGTTATACTCAGTGTGCCAATCCAGGGGCTCCCTTGATAACACTACATTCAATTTACACTTGTTCCTGTTTTTAGTTGCCTGTTAGGTAAATTTCTTACTAGTCTGTTGTAGTATACAGTTCTCAGGAGACCTTGGAGTGGCACAGTGATTTCAGCTGCTGCTGAGCTAGTGTATCTTTGGGGTGCATCTGCCTTAATATTCTCCATATTACCTTGATTATTTTGCCTTTGAGTAAATACTGTTGGAGATTTCTGCCTTGGTCTTGGTTTGTGACTCACTGGATCTTATTCGGACCTCTGGTCATTACAGGCACACAGGGGCTCTCTAAACCCGACATGGTGTTCGCTAACGATTGGAGCTAATTTTCCATTCAAAAGTCAAGTCCTTCTGAGCCCAGCTGTGTGCCCAAACAGTGGTTTACCCCATATTAGGTATCAGTGTACTCAGGAGAAATTGCAAATTTTAGGATCCATTTTATCCTGTTGCCCATGTGAAAATGAAAAAATTGAGGCTAAAAGAAAATTTTTGTGAAAAAAACTACTTTTTCATTTTTACAGATCAATTTGTGAAGCATCTTGGGGTTCAAAGTGCTTATTATGCATCTAGATAAGTTCATTGGGGGGGTCTAGTTTCCAAAATTGGGGTCACTTGTGGGGGTCCTTCAATGTTTAGGCACAAAGCGGCTCTCCAAAAACACAGCGGCTCTCCAAACGCGACATGGTGGCTGCTAATGATTGGAGCTAATTTTCCATTCAAAAAGTCAAATGGCGCTCCTTCCCTTCTGAGCCCTGCCGTGCGCCCAGTGGTTCCCCCCCACATATGGGGTTTGAGCGTACTCAGGACAAATTGGACAACAAATTTTGGGGTCCACTTTCTCCTTTTACCCTTGGGAAAATAAAAAAAAGATTGTTTCTAAAAGATATTTTTTGTGACTAAAAAGTTAAATGTTCATGTTTTTCTTCCATGTTGCTTCTGCTGCTGTGAAACATCTGAAGGGTTAATAAACTTCTTGAATGTTAAAAAAAAAAGAGCATGAACCGCACATCCCAAAATCATACGTTGATCTAAAGCCGCTAGGCAAAAATTAATATAACTGAATATGAGGTTTTCAGTTTAACATTCTGATCAGACTGTATGAAGCCCACTGCCCCTTCACGGCAAACCTCATAGTGGGTCCTATCGCCCTAACGGAGCGGAGCCGTGTGGCGCCCACTGCCACAGCGGCCATGCACCAGCAGGGCGGACGGCCTGTTGCCCCACAGCACCCATGCTGTAAGACTGATTCCCCAAGACTCCAGACCACGCCGCCCCGCCAGCACAAAGCCACAGCAACAATGGCCGCCACACAGCACCAACACCAAAATGAAAGGAGCACTTAAACTCACCTTCCTCAAGGTGTTCAGTGAGAGCCAAAATGGGCTAGACCCCTTACTTTGCAGTCTCCTGCTAATTAAAATCACCTGAGCCAAATGGGAGGAGTGCTGGTCCAAGAAGAAGACTAGAACATGCTTTGCAAAAAAGAAAAAAAAAAAAAGAGCATGAACCGCACATCCCAAAATCATACGTTGATCTAAAGCCGCTAGGCAAAAATTAATATAACTGAATATGAGGTTTTCAGTTTAACATTCTGATCAGACTGTATGAAGCCCACTGCCCCTTCACGGCAAACCTCGTAGTGGGTCCTATCACCCTAACGGAGCGGAGCCGTGCGGCGCCCACCACCACAGCGGCCATGCACCAGGAGGGCGGACGGCCTGTTGCCCCACAGCACCCATGCTGCAAGACTGAGTCCCCAAGACTCCAGACCGCGCTGCCCCACCAGCACAAATCCACAGCAACAATGGCCGCCACACAGCACCAACACCAAAATGAAAGGAGCACTTAAACTCACCTTCCTCCAGCTCTTCAGTGAGAGCCAAAATGGGCTAGACCCCTTACTTTGCAGTCTCCTGCTAATTAAAATCACCTGAGCTAAATGGGAGGAGTGCTGGTCCAAGAAGAAGACTAGAACATGCTTTGCAAAAAAGAAAAAAAAAAAAAGAGCATGAACCGCACATCCAAAAATCATACGTTGATCTAAAGCCGCTAGGCAAAAATTAATATAACTGAATATGAGATTTTCAGTTTAACATTCTGATCAGACTGTATGAAGCCCACTGCCCCTTCAGGGCAAACCTCGTAGTGGGTCCTATCGCCCTAACGGAGCGGAGCCGTGCGGTGCCCACCGCCACAGCGGCCATGCACCAGCAGGGCGGACGGCCTGTTGCCCCACAGCACCCATGCTGCAAGACTGAGTCCCCAAGACTCCAGACCGCGCCGCCCCACCAGCACAAAGCCACAGCAACAATGGCCGCCACACAGCACCAACACCAAAATGAAAGGAGCACTTAAACTCACCTTCCTCCAGCTCTTCAGTGAGAGCCAAAATGGGCTAGACCCCTTACTTTGCAGTCTCCTGCTAATTAAAATCACATGAGCCTAGCGGCTTTAGATCAACGTATGATTTTGGGATGTGCGGTTCATGCTCTTTTTTTTCCTTTTTGCAAAGCATATTCTAGTCTTCTTCTTGGACCAGCACTCCTCCCATTTGACTCAGGTGATTCTAATTAGCAGGAGACTGCAAAGTAAGGGGTCTAGCACATTTTGGCTCTCACTGAAGAGCTGGAGGAAGGTGAGTTTAAGTGCTCCTTTCATTTTGGTGTTGGTGCTGTGTGGCGGCCATTGTTGCTGTGGCTTTGTGCTGGTGGGGCGGCGCGGTCTGGAGTCTTGGGGACTCAGTCTTGCAGCATGGGTGCTGTGGGGCAACAGGCCGTCCGCCCTGCTGGTGCATGGCCGCTGTGGCGGTGGGCGCCGCACGGCTCCGCTCCGTTAGGGCGATAGGACCCACTACGAGGTTTGCCGTGAAGTGGCAGTGGGCTTCATACAGTCTGATCAGAATGTTAAACTGAAAACCTCATATTCAGTTATATTAATTTTTGCCTAGCGGCTTCAGATCAACGTATGATTTTGGGATGTGCGGTTCATGCTCTTTTTTTTCTTTTTTGCAAAGCAACTTCTTGAATGTGCTTTTGAGCACCTTGGGGGTGCAGTTTTTAGAATAGTGTCACTTTTGGGTATTTTCTGTCATATAGACCCCTCAAACTGACTTTAAATGTGAGGTGGTCCCTAAAGAAAAGATTTTGTAAGTTTTGTTGCAAAAATGAGAAATCGCTGGTCAACTTTTAACTTTCAACTTATCGCTTACTAACAAGAAAAAAATTTTGTTTCCAAAATTGTGCTGATGTCAAGCAGACATGAGGGAAATGTTATTTATTAACTATTTTGTGTCACATAAGTCTCTGGTTTAACAGAATAAAAATTCAAAATTTAAAAATTGTGAAATTTTCAAAATTTTTGCCAAATTTCAATTTTTCTTTATAACTAAACGCAAAAACTATCAATCTAAATTTATCACTGGCAGGAAGCCCAATATTTCACGAAAAAACTGTCTCAGAATCTCTAGGATCTGTTGAAGCGTTACCTCATAAAGGGACACTGTTCGGAATTGCAAAAAATGGTCAGATCATTAAGGTCAAAATAGGCTGGGTTATGAAGGGGTTAATTAAACTGATAGGACTTGATTTGGAAAGGCATACACCTGTCTATATAAGACCTCACAGCTCACAGTGCATGTCAGACCAAATGAGAATCATGAGGCCAAAGGAACTGGCCAAGGAGCTCAGAGACAGAATTATGGCAAGGCACAGATCTGGCCAAGGTTTCAAAAGAATTTTGCCAGTATTCAAGGTTCCTAAAAGCTATGGAGTGGCCTCCATAGTCCTTAAATGGAAGAAATCTTGGACCACCAGAAGACTTCCTAGACCTGGCCATCTGTTATGACCTGGTGGTTAGGAGCACCCGGCACGACCTGATAGTTAAACTCACACAGGACAAGCTCTGGGATGTGGGAGCTCTGCTGACCGCAGGCCCTAATCCTATCACAACAACTAGAAATAGCCGTGGAGCGTTCCTGACTCTCCCTAGACGCCTCTTCACAGCCTAAGAGCTAGCTAGCCCTAGAGATAGAAAATAAAGCCTACCTTGCCTCAGAGAAATTCCCCAAAGGAAAAGGCAGCCCCCCACATATATTGACTGTGAGTAAAGATGAAAGTCACAAACGCAGAAATGAAACAGGTTTCAGCAAAGGGAGGCCAGACTTACTAAACAGACAGAGGATAGGAAAGGTATCTTTGCGGTCAGCACAAAAAACTACAAAAGACCACACAGAGTGTGCAAAAAGACCTCCGCACCGACTAACGGTGCGGAGATGCCACTCTGCATCCCAGAGCTTCCAGCTAGCAAGACAAAATCATGATAACCAGCTGGACAAGGAAACAATGAACAAATAATAACTATCAGGAACTTAGCTTCTGCTGGAGAAGACAGGTCACCAGAAAGATCCAAGAGCGAACTGAACCAATGCAGGAACATTGACAGCTGGCATGGAGTAACGATCTGAGTGGAGTTAAATAGAGCAGCCAACCAAAGGATAAACCACGTCACCTGTGTAAGGAACCTCAGAAGCAGCAGCTTCACTCACAGCCACCAGAGGAAGTCCATGGACAGAACTCGCCGAAGTACCATTCACGACCACAGGAGGGAGTTCGACAACAGAATTCACAACAGTACCCCCCATCCTTGAGGAGGGGTCACCAAACCCTCACCAGAGCCCCCAGGCCGATCAGGATGAGCCAAATGAAAGGCACGAACTAGATCGGCAGCATGAACATCAGAGGCAAAAACCCAGGAATTATCTTCCTGACCATAACCCTTCCACTTGACCAGGTACTGGAGTTTCCGTCTCGAAACACGAGAATCCAAAATCTTCTCCACCACATACTCCAACTCCCCCTCGACCAACACCAGGGCAGGAGGATCAACGGAGGGAACCATAGGCGCCACGTATCTCCGCAATAACGACCTATGGAACACATTATGAATGGCAAAAGAAGCTGGAAGGTCCAAACGAAATGACACAGGATTAAGAACTTCAGAAATCTTATATGGCCCAATGAAACGAGGCTTAAACTTAGGAGAGGAAACCTTCATAGGAACATGACGAGATGACAACCAAACCAAATCCCCAACACGAAGTCGGGGACCAACACAGCGCCGGCGGTTAGCGAAACATTGAGCCTTCTCCTGGGACAATGTCAAATTGTCCACCACATGAGTCCAAATCTGCTGCAACCTGTCCACCACAGTATCCACACCAGGACAGTCCGAAGGCTCAACCTGCCCTGAAGAGAAACGAGGAGGGAAACCAGAATTACAGAAAAAAGGGGTAACCAAAGTAGCCGAGCTGGCCCGATTATTAAGGGCGAACTCAGCCAAAGGCAAAAAGGACACCCAATCATCCTGATCAGCAGAAACAAAGCATCTCAGGTATGTTTCCAAAGTCTGATTAGTTCGTTCGGTTTGGCCATTAGTCTGAGGATGGAAAGCCGAAGAAAAAGACAAATCAATGCCCATCTTAGCACAAAAGGACCGCCAAAACCTCGAAACAAACTGGGAACCTCTGTCCGAGACGATGTTCTCTGGGATGTCATGCAAACGAACCACATGCTGGAAAAACAATGGCACCAAATCAGAGGAGGAAGGCAATTTAGACAAGGGTACCAAATGGACCATCTTAGAGAAGCGATCACAAACCACCCAAATGACCGACATCCTTTGAGAAACAGGGAGATCAGAAATAAAATCCATGGAAATATGCGTCCAGGGCCTCTTCGGGACCGGCAAGGGCAAAAGCAACCCACTGGCACGAGAACAGCAGGGCTTAGCCCGAGTACAAGTCCCACAGGACTGCACAAAAGAACGCACATCCCGTGACAAAGAAGGCCACCAAAAGGATCTAGCCACCAAATCTCTGGTACCAAAGATTCCAGGATGACCAGCCAACACTGAACAATGAACCTCAGAGATAACTCTACTAGTCCATCTATCAGGAACAAACAGTTTCTCCGTAGGACAACGGTCAGGTCTATCAGCCTGAAACTTCTGCAGCACGCACCGCATATCAGGGGAGGTGGCAGACAAAATTACCCCCTCTTTAAGAATACCCGCCGGCTCCGGAACACCCGGAGAGTCAGGCACAAAACTCCTTGACAGGGCATCAGCCTTCACATTCTTAGATCCCGGAAGGTATGAAACCACAAAATCAAAATGGGAGAAAAAGAGCGACCATTGAGCCTGTCTAGGATTCAACCGTTTGGCAGACTCGAGATAAGTCAAATTCTTGTGATCCGTCAAGACCACCACGCGATGTTTAGCTCCTTGAAGCCAATGTCGCCACTCCTCGAATGCCCACTTCATGGCCAACAACTCTCGATTACCAACATCATAATTGTGCTCAGCAGGTGAGAATTTTCTAGAAAAGAAGGCACATGGTTTCATCACCGAGCCATCAGAACTTCTTTGCGACAAAACAGCCCCTGCTCCAATCTCAGAAGCATCAACCTCGACCTGAAACGGGAGCGAAACATCTGGCTGGCACAACACAGGGGCAGAAGAAAAACAACACTTCAACTCCTGAAAAGCCTCTACAGCCGCAGAGGACCAATTGACCACATCAGCACCATTCTTGGTCAAATCAGTCAACGGTTTAGCAATACTAGAAAAATTAGCGATGAAGCGACGGTAAAAATTAGCAAAGCCCAGGAACTTCTGCAGGCTCTTCGCAGATGTCGGCTGAGTCCAATCATAAATGGCCTGAACTTTGACAGGGTCCATCTCGATAGTAGAAGGGGAAAAAATGAAACCCAAAAATGAAACCTTCTGAACTCCAAAGAGACACTTTGACTACTTCACAAACAAGGAATTCGCACGAAGGACCTGGAACACCATTCTGACCTGCTTCACATGAGACTCCCAATCATCCGAAAAGACCAAAATGTCATCCAAATATACAATCATGAATCTATCCAGGTACTCTCGGAAGATGTCGTGCATAAAGGACTGAAACACAGATGAAGCATTAGAAAGCCCGAATGGCATAACCAGGTACTCAAAATGGCCCTCGGGCGTATTAAATGCTGTTTTCCATTCATCGCCCTGTTTAATTCGCACAAGATTATACGCCCCTCGAAGATCTATCTTGGTGAACCAACTAGCCCCCTTAATCCATGCAAACAAATCAGACAGCAGCTGCAAAGGATACTGAAATTTGACTGTGATTTTATTAAGAAGGCGTTAATCAATACAAGGTCTCAAAGAGCCATCCTTCTTGGCCACAAAAAAAGAACCCTGCTCCCAATGGTGACGACGGCGGGCGAATATGACCCTTCTCCAAGGATTTCTTTATATAACTCCGCATAGCGGCGTGCTCTGGCACAGATAAATTAAACAGACGGCCCTTAGGAAACTTACTACCAGGAATCAAATTAATAGCACAATCACAATCCCTATGAGGAGGTAGGGCACCGGATTTGGGCTCTTCAAATACATCCCGGTAATCTGATAAAAACTCAGGGACTTCAGAAGGAGTGGAAGGCAAAATTGACAACAATGTAACATCACCATGTACCCCCTGACAACCCCAGCCGGACACAGACATAGATTTCCAATCCAACAGTGGATTATGGACCTGTAGCCATGGCAACCCCAAAACGACCACATCATGCAGATTATGCAACACCAAAAAGCGAATATCCTCCTGATGTGCAGGAGCCATGCACATGGTCAATTGAGTCCAGTACTGAGGCTTATTCTTGGCCAAAGGCGTAGCATCAATTCCTCTCAATGGAATAGGATACTGCAAGGGCTCCAAGAATAAACCACAGCGCCTGGCAAACTCCAAGTCCATCAAATTCAGGGCAGCGCCTGAATCCACAAATGCCATAACAGAATAGGATGACAGAGAGCAAATCAGAGTAACGGACAAAAGAAATTTAGACTGTACCGTACCAATGGTGGCAGACCTAGCGAACCGCTTAGTGCGCTTAGGACAATCGGAGATAGCATGAGTGGATTCACCACAGTAAAAACACAGCCCATTCCGACGTCTGTGTTCTTGCCGTTCAGCTCTGGTCAAAGTCCTATCACACTGCATAGGCTCAGGCCTATGCTCAGAGAATACCGCCAGATGGTGCACAGCTTTGCGCTCACGCAAGCGCCGATCGATCTGAATGGCCAAGGACATAGACTCATTCAGACCAGCAGGCGTGGGAAATCCCACCATGACATCCTTAAGGGCTTCAGAAAGACCCTTTCTGAAAATTGCCGCCAGGGCACACTCATTCCACTGAGTAAGCACAGACCACTTTCTAAACTTCTGACAGTACACCTCCGCTTCATCCTGACCCTGACACAAAGCCAGCAAGATTTTCTCTGCCTGATCCACTGAATTTGGTTCATCATAAAGCAATCCAAGCACCAGAAAAAACGCATCAACATCACGCAATGCAGGATCTCCTGGTGCAAGGGAAAATGCCCAGTCTTGAGGATCACCACGCAACAAAGAAATAATGATTTTTACTTGTTGAACGGGGTCACCAGAGGAGCGGGGTTTCAAAGCTAGAAACAGTTTACAATTATTCTTGAAATTCAGAAACTTAGATCTATCCCCAGAAAATAAATCAGGAATAGGAATTCTAGGCTCTAACATAGGATTCTGAACCACAAAATCTTGAATGTTTTGTACCCTTGCAGTGAGATGATCCACACAAGAGGACAGACCTTGAATGTCCATAACTACACCTGTGTCCTGAACCACCCAAAGGTTTAGGGGAAAAGAAAGACAAAACACAGTGCAAAGAAAAAAAAATGGTCTCAGAATTTCTCTTATCCCTCTATTGAGATGCATTAATACTTTGGGCCAGCTGTACTGTTCTGACCTGGTGGTTAGGAGCACCCGGCACGACCTGATAGTTAAACTCACACAGGAAAAGCTCTGGGATGTGGGAGCTCTGCTGACCGCAGGCCCTAATCCTATCACAACAACTAGAAATAGCCATGGAGCGTTCATGACTTTCCCTAGACGCCTCTTCACAGCCTAAGAGCTAGCTAGCCCTAGAGATAGAAAATAAAGCCTATCTTGCCTCAGAGAAATTCCTCAAAGGAAAAGGCAGCCCCCCACATACAGGGCAACGAAGGAGTGGCTTCGTAAGAAGCATTTCAAGGTCCTGGAGTGGCCTAGCCAGTCTCCAGATCTCAACCCTATAGAAAACCTTTGGAGGGAGTTGAAAGTCCGTGTTGCCAAGCGAAAAGCCAAAAACATCACTGCTCTAGAGGAGATCTGCATGGAGGAATGGGCCAACATACCAACAACAGTGTGTGGCAACCTTGTGAAGACTTACAGAAAACGTTTGACCTCTGTCATTGCCAACAAAGGATATATTACAAAGTATTGAGATGAAATTTTGTTTCTGACCAAATACTTATTTTCCACCATAATATGCAAATAAAATGTTAAAAAAACAGACAATGTGATTTTCTGGATTTTTTTTTCTCAGTTTGTCTCCCATAGTTGAGGTCTACCTATGATGTAAATTACAGACGCCTCTCATCTTTTTAAGTGGTGGAACTTGCACTATTGCTGACTGACTAAATACTTTTATTGACTGTGAGTAAAGATGAAAGTCACAAACGCAGAAATGAAACAGGTTTCAGCAAAGGGAGGCCAGACTTACTAAACAGACAGAGGATAGGAAAGGTATCTTTGCGGTCAGCACAAAAAACTACAAAAGGCCACGCAGAGTGTGCAAAAAGACCTCCGCACCGACTAACGGTGCGGAGATGCCACTCTGCATCCCAGAGCTTCCAGCTTGCAAGACAAAATCATGATAACCAGCTGGACAAGGAAACAATGAACAAATAATAACTATCAGGAACTTAGCTTCTGCTGGAGAAGACAGGTCACCAGAAAGATCCAAGAGCGAACTGAACCAATGCAGGAACATTGACACCTGGCATGGAGTAACGATCTGAGTGGAGTTAAATAGAGCAGCCAACCAAAGGATAAACCACGTCACCTGTGTAAGGAACCTCAGAAGCAGCAGCTTCACTCACAGCCACCAGAGGAAGTCCATGGACAGAACTCGCCGAAGTACCATTCACGACCACAGGAGGGAGTTCGACAACAGAATTCACAACAGCCATCCAGCCAACCTGAGCAATCATGGGAGAAGAGCCTTGGTGAGAGAGGTAAAGAAGAACACAAAGATCACTGTAGCTGAGCTCCAGAGATGCCGTAGGGAGATGGGAGAAAGTTCCACAAAGTCAATTATCACCACAGCTCTCCACCAGTCAGGCCTCTATTGCAGAGTGGCCCAAAGGAAGCCTCTCCTCCTTGCAAGACATGTGAAAGCCCGCATAAAGTTTGCTAAAAAACACATGAAGGACTCCCAGACTATGAGAAATAAGATTCTCTGGTCTGATGAGATGAAGATAGACCTTTTTAGTGATAATTCTAAGCGGAATATGTGGAGAAAACTAGGCACTGCTCATCACCTGCCCAATACATTCCCAACAGTGAAACATGGTGGTAGCAGCATCATGCTTTAGGGGTGTTTTTCAGGTGCAGGGACAGGATGATTAGTTGTCATTGAAGGAAACATGAATGTGGCCAAGAACATATCCTGGAGATATCCAGGATGAAAGCCTCTTCCAGAGTGCTCTGGACCTCAGACTTTGCCAAAGATTCACTTACCAACAAGACAATGACCCTAAGCACACAGCTAAAATAACAAAGGAGTGGCTTCAGAATAGCTCTGTAACCATTCTTGACTGGCCCAGCCAGAGCTCTAACCTCAACCCGTTTAAGCATCTCTGAAGCGATAGTAAAAATGGCTGTCCACCAACGTTCACCATTCAACCTGACAGAACTGGAGAGGATCTGCAAGGAAGAATGGCAGAGGATCCCCAAATCCATGTGTGAAAAACTTGTTGCATCATTCCCAAGAAGACTCATGGCTGTACTAGCTCAAAAGGGTGCTTCTATTCAATATTGAGCAAAAGGTCTGAATAATTATGACCATGTGATATTTCAGTTTTTCTTTTTTAATAAATTTGCAAAAATTTCTACTTTTTTTTCAGTCAAGATGGAGTGCAGAGTGTACATTAATGAGAAAAAAATGAACTTTTTTGAATTTACCAAATGGCTGTAATGAAACAAAGAGTGTAAAATTTAAAGGGGTCTGAATACTTTCCGTACCCACTGCATAGTGCACCAATCTGAAAATTTACCTTAACTGTCCAGAATTGGATACAACTACCAGAAATTGTTGAGCCATTCACTGAGGTCTGCAAAGAAACTAAAGGAATTTTCAGTCTTTTTTGGCCAGAGAACATAGTCCATAAAATTTTCTGCTGCTTGAATCAATAAGCGCTCATCCTAGGAGCACAAAACTGTAGAAAACATATATAAGCACAAGTAATTTATCTTTTGCAGTGGAAAGAGTTAATCGAAGGGGACTTTATCAGTGACCCACTCTTATGGGTCTCAGCATTTCTATTCTGTGGTTAAGACTGCTTAAGGATCTTTAGTGACATCACGGTCACATGACCATTATGTCACTAAAAGTTATTAAACTGCAGGAGTCTAGAAGAACTGATGAGGCAGTCTAGTTTGTAGAGGATGTGCAGTGTGTATATTTACATGTATGTGTGCAGTGTGTACATACATGTGTATGTGCAGTGTGTGTCTGATGACATGATTATATTTCAATAAATGTTGATGTTTTGTTCAAGAATAATTATGGATCGTTGTTAAGGAAAAAATATAAGACGTTCCTTGAAAACAAGCCCTAACCTATCAAAAATGAATATTACACTATTTTATTTTTGGGAAAAAAAACATATTTATTACATAGTTTAATCTCATTATATATAGCTTAATCTCTTACAAAATAGTGCCCTTTCTTATTATGTATACACCAGCCATCGGTCCCTTCATATCAGATTCTCTTGTTATTTTTGTTATCTATAGCGTATTCTTTATTTCATAGCATCCGCTCTTGTTAGATATGAAATTAAATGACTGCTGATGACATATGGTAAAACTTATTTTTTTTCTTCTAATGGCTGAGGCTGATGGACTGGACTTCTTCTCAAATGCTTCTCCATCATTAGTTATCTTATTATATACTTACCTTGTAATGTCTTCACATCCTGTTCTGTCCAGATGTGTCCGGATCCCAGAATTCCAAGATGCGGAAGTTCACCGACCTCTTTATTGGAACACCCAAGTGATGGATGTCTCAATATGGAAACTGCTGGTGGTACCAGCCTCTTGCTTGGTACCACCAGCAGAATACCATTGCACCACACACACACGCACTGTATACGCCGTACACACCACACACGCACTGTATACGCCATGCACACCACACACACACACACACACACTGTATACGCAGCCACCAGGATTAGCCAAATGATTCACTGATCGCCGCCATCTTTGCACAGGATGAGCAGATGCACAGTTTTAATGTGACCGCCGCTATGTCTGCACAAAGATGGCGGTGGTCTGATTTACTGCATCTGCGTGAATTATGCGCATGTGCAATTAATCATTTGGCTGATCCCAGCTGCAGATGGGTGACACATCTACAGGCAGAGGAAGCCGGTCACATTAAAGGGGTTTTCCCACCAACGAAAGTTCATTTTAAAAATTGCCTGTGGCTGACCGTGTATGGAGCATACCACATCTCCTGGGCAGGGGAAGAAGCAAAAGGTAATACTGACATTACAGCAGGGGATCACAGAGGATTTCTTTTGTCAGGTAAAATATTTCACTGACTGTTTTCAAACAATATTTTACCTCACAAAATGTATCCTCTGCGATCTCCTGCTGTGATGTCAGTATTGACTTTTGCTTCCTTCCCTGCCCAGGAGCTGTGGTATGTTCGGTACACGGTCAGACACAGACAATTTTTAAAATGAAATTCCGTTCGTGGGAAAACCACTTTAAAAAGCAAATATCAACGCCAACATGGCTCCTCCTAAAAAGTATGCCAATGACAATGAAAGGAAAGCAGCAAAGGCACAATGTCGAAGACAAGAACGGGCAAATGAGACTCTTCAAGAGCAACAGCATCGCTGGAACAAAAACAATGCATATAAGCACAACGGGATAGCACATGTGGGGAGAACACAGCACAGGAAGGAGAGAGACAGTATACAAGGGGAGAGCACACGGGGTGGACAGGTCAGAAAAGAGCACAGACAGCAGGAGTCAGCACATGGGGAAAGAGGGAGTGGATAGGTGGGTGAGCACATGGGGGGAGAGATTCTCAACACTGCAAAGCCTGCCCCCATCGTGACATTACTGCCCTCCCGATGCGATAGCATCAGGCCTCCATCTAGTTTTACTTTATATTTAACAAAATAAAACTCTACGAAATAGAGAGGGTGCCATGAATAACAAAAATAATGACAATATGTTATGTAAGGGATGGTGCTATGGAGGCACATAGTTGCCACTAGGCACCAAAGGTTTGCTGCCTCGGGTGGCGCCTTGCAGGAGGCAGAGCCTGGGGCGAGATTTAAATACTACATTTTTTAAAAATCTCCCTCCCACCTACAGGCTCTTTAAAAAAGCTGGCATCTTTCAGAAACCGGCATCTTTCTGGAGAAGGGAGGGGGCAAGCTGCATTCATTTGTATTCACGTTATCAAGACACAAAGACACAAACACAAATTATCCTTCGTGCGTATCAGCACATCCGGGTCAGTGGGGTTCTAGTCAGCTCCCTGACCTGACGTGCTGCGGCATGCGCACCCTGCTAACGTCACTGCAGCGTGATGAGACCTCATCATGCTGCTGACATCAGTGCAGAGTGCTATTGAAGACAAGCTGGAGCCTGGAGCAGGTAAGCGCTCACAGAGACGAAGATAAAGCCGAGGGGTGGAGAGGGTCCCGGAGAACATTGGTAGGGGGTGAAACACCTTATGGAGAGAATGGAGGGAAGAAGCTATATGGAGAACCTGGGGAGGGGGATAGAAGATATATGGTGTTCCTGGGGAGGGGGAAAGCTGTATGGAGAACCTGGGGAGGGAGGAGATGCTATATCGAGAACCTGGGGAGGAGAAGCTATATTGAGAACCTTGGGAGGCAGGGGGAAAGCTATGTGGAGATCCTGGGGAGAGGGAGAAGCTATATGGAAAACCTGGGGAGGTGGGGGGAAAGCTATGTGGAGAACCTGGTGAGAGGGGAAAAGTTGTAAGGAAAATTTGGGGAGGGGTGAATGAGCTGTGTGGAGAACCTGGGGAGAGGGAAAAAATATATGGAGAACCTGGGGAGGGGGCTCTGTGTGGACAATGGAGATGATAGTGTAGTGATTTTCGCTTGAGGGTGTGCTTTGACTGTCATATTTCACTAGGGCAGTTTTATGGGAATATTTAACCCCTTTACCCCCAAGGGTGGTTTGCACGTTAATGACCGGGCCAATTTTTACAATTCTGACCACTGTCCATTATGAGGTTATAACTCTGGAACACTTCAACGGATCCCAGTTATTCTGACATTGCTTTCTCGTGACATATTGTACTTCATGATAGTGGTAAAATTTATTTGATATTCCCTGCGTTTATTTGTGAAAAAAATGGAAATTTGGCGAAAATTTTCAAAATTTTGCAATTTTCCAACATTGAATTTTTATGCAATTAAATCACAGAGATATGTCAATTTTGGAACAATAATTTTTTTTGTTAGGGAGTTATAAGGGTTAAAATTTGACCAGCAATTTCTCATTTTTACAACACCATTTTTTTTTAGGGACCACATCTCATTTGAAGTCATTTTTTTAGGGGTCTATATGATAGAAAATACCCAAGTGTGACACCATTCTAAAAACTGCACCCCTCAAGGTGCTAAAAACCACATTCAAGAAGTTTATTAACCCTTCAGGTGTTTCACAGGAATTTTTGGAATGTTTAAATAAAAATGAACATTTAACTTTTTTTCACAAAAAATTTAATTCAGCTCGAATTTGTTTTATTTTACTAAGGGCAACAGGAGAAAATAGACCCCAAAAGTTGTTGTACAATTTGTCCTGAGTACGCTGATACCCCATATATGGGGGTAAACCACTGGGCGCAAGAGAGAGCTCGGAAGGGAAGGAGACTTTTCAATGCAAAATTGACTGGAATTGAGATGGGACGCCATGTTGCGTTTGGAGAGCCACTGATGTGCTTAAACAATTGAAACCCCCCACAAGTGACACCATTTTGAAAGTAGACCCCCTAAGGAACTCATCTAGATGTGTTGTGAGAGCTTTGAACCCCCAAGTGTTTCACTACAGTTTATAACGCAGAGCCATGAAAATAATAATAATAATCTTTTTTTTTCCACAAAAATTATTTTTTAGCCCCCAGTTTTGTATTTTCCCAAGGGTAAGAGAAGAAATTGGACCCCAAAAGTTGTTGTCCAATTTGTCCTGAGTAAGCTGATGCCAAACATGTGGGGGGAACCATCGTTTGGGTGCATGGCAGAGCTCGAAAGGGAAGGAGCGCCATTTAGAATGCAGACTTAGATGGATTGGTCTGCAAGCATCGCGTTGCATTTGCAGAGTCCCTCATGTAAACAGTAGAAACCCCCCACAAGTGACCCCATATTGGAAACTAGACCCCCCAAGGAACTTATCTAGATGTGTTGTGAGAACTTTGAACCCCCAAGTGTTTCACTACAGTTTATAACGCAGAGCCGTGAAAATTAAAAACCTTTTTTTTCCCACAAAAATTATTTTTTAGCCCCCTGTTTTGGATTTTCCAAAGGGTAACAAGAGAAATTGGACCCCAAAAGTTGTTGTCCAATGTGTCCTGAGTATGCTGATACCCCATATGTTAGGGTAAACCCCTGTTTGGGCGCACGGGAGAGCTCGGAAGGGAAGGAGCACTATTTTACTTTTTCAACTCAGAATTGGCTGGAATTGAGATCGGACGCCATGTCGCGTTTGGAGAGCCCCTGATGTGCCTAAACACGAAACCCCCGAATTATAACTGAAACTCTAATCCAAGCACACCCCTAATCCCTAATCTCAATGGTAACCCTAAACACACCCCTAACCCTGACACACTCCTAACCCTAATCCCAATCCTATTCCAAACCGTAAATGTAATCTAAACCCTAACCTTAACTTTAGCCCCAACCCTAACCCTAACTTTAGCCCCAACCCTAACTGTAGCCTTAACCCTAGCCCCAACCCTAACCCTAGCCCTAACCCTAGCCCTAACCCTAACCGTAACCCTAGCCCTAACCCTAGCCCTAACCCTAACCGTAACCCTAGCCCTAACCCTAATAGGAAAATGGAAATAAATACATTTTTTAATTCTTCCCTAACGAAAGGGGTGATGAAGGGGGGTTTGATTTACTATTTATAGCGGCGTTTTTTTCAGATTTTTATGACTGGCAGCAGTCACACACTAAAAGACACTTTTTATTGCAAAAAATATTTTTTGTGTTACCACATTTTGAGAGCTATAATTTTTCCATATTTTGGTTCACAGATTCATGTGAGGTCTTGTTTTTTGCAGGACAAGTTGATGTTTTTATTGGTAACATTATCGGGCATGTGACATTTTTCGATCGCTTTTTATTCCGATTTTTGTGAGGCAGAATGACCAAAAACCAGCGATTCATGAATTTCTTTTGGGGGGGCGGCGTTTTTACCATTACGAGTTTGGTAAAATGGATAAAGCAATTTTATTCTTCGGGTCAGTACGATTACAGCGATACCCCATTTATATCTTTTTCAAGTCTTGGAGCTTTTATACGATAAAAACTATTTTATAGAAAAAATAATTATTTTTGCATCGCTTTATTCTGAGGACTATAACTTTTTTAATTTTTCGCTGATGATGCTGTATGGCAGCTCGTTTTTTGTGGGTCAAGATGACGGTTTCAGCGATAGCATGGTTATTTATATCCCTCTTTTTGATCGCGTGGTATTCCACTTTTTGTTTGGCGGTATGATAATAAAGTGTTGTTTTTTGCTTTGGTTTTTTTTTTTACGGTGTTCACTGAAGGGGTTAACTAGTGGGACAGTTTTATAGGACGGGTCGTTACGGACGCAGCAATACTAAATATGAGTACTTTTATTGTTTTTTTTATTATTTACATAAAGGAATGTATTGGAACAATATATTTTTTTTATTATTTATTTAGGGTTTTTTTCACACATGCAAAAAAATTTTTTTTAACTTTTTTACTTTGCTGGGGGGGGGGGCATCAAATTTTATTGACAGATCGCTGATCTGACACTTTGCTTTGCACTGTGTCAGATCAGCAATGACACAGGCACAGCAGGGACGCTTATCAGTGCTTGCTCTGAGCAGGCGCTGGTAAGCTACCTCCCTGCAGGACCCGGATGCAGCCCTGCGGCCATTTTGGATCCAGGCCTGCAGGGAGGAGGAGGTAAGAGACCCTCGGAGCAACGCCATCACATCGCGTTGCTCTGAGGGTCTCAGGGAGGCACGCAGGGAGCCCCCTCCCTGCGCAATGCTTCCCTATACCGCCGGAACACTGAGATCATGTTTGATCTCAGTGTGCCGGGGGTTACTGTGCCGGGGGTGGTCCGCGATCACTCCTGGCACATAGTGCCGGATGTCAGCTGCGATAGTCAGCTGACACCCGGCCACGATCGGCCGCGCTCCCCCTGTTAGCGCGGTTGATCGCTCTGGACGTACTGTTCCCTCCTTGGGAAATAGGGCCCACCCCACATGGACGGAATAGTATGTCCAATGGTAGAAAGGGGTTAAAGGAGACCGTGTATGATATGTGAGACAGTGTGCGGTCATTTTTTTGTGTAGGTAGCAAAGCGAGGGGCAATTATTTATTCAGGGGCACAGCATAGGGAATATATAGGGGCACAGTATAGGTGGTTATTCTTATTTTGGAACATTATGACGCTGTTTTTTTAAGGACAGCATTGCAGGATGTACTGCAGAAGATTGGAGAAGATGGAAGCCTGCAGAAACGAGCTGTGGTTGTGAAAAGTCATGAAGTAGTCCGGTACTTGGAGCTAAGGTGCATTTACTGTACATTGGTCAACTGCAGCTTTTAAATTACTACTGATCTGCTATATGAAGTCAATCAGCAGCTGCTTAGCAACCTGTTTACTCAGGATGTGTCTTCACGTTCATGTACACAGAACAAACGTTAACATGATCATCTTGTGGAAATAAAAAAGCATTGTTATCAGCAGCACATGTGTACACAATGTGTTGATGAGAACGATGATGTATAAAGGGAGTTATTTACCCCAAAATGCCAATTAATCTGCATAAAAATCCGTGAAAGTAGCGATCATTCGGGAGCGCCAGGAAAGTGGTGAATGAGGTAACTTAAATTAATGAGCGGTCCAATGCAGCTCCAGCCGTAAACCTCCAATGGAGGATAGTATCTGGGACAATGTAGAAAACGGTCAAAGGAGCGCAAAGAACACAAGGACAAGGTAGTCATTTCTTGAGCCCACAACGCTTTTCGAAATGCGTTGTGGGCTTAAGAAATGACTACCTTGTCCTTGTGTTCTTTGCGCCCCTTTGACCATTTTCTACATCGTCCCAATTAATCTGCAGAAACATTTTTATAGAGGACATAGTCCAGGCATATAGAATTTTAACTTAGCTTACCATTTTATTTTTTACATCTAAATATGTGCCCCCTTCGCGTGGCCTACACCTTGGTGCAATTTTACACCCTCCTATTTGCATATTAGAGCCATTTCCCTGTTATAATTCAGAGGTCCTTTGGTGAGAGTAATTGCTGTCTAAAATAACTACCACTCCGACTGTTAGTATGAAAGTGCACACAATGTGACTGCAGGTACATTCTGATGCCTGGTTGCTGCCTGCTTTTGTCAGCGGACTCAATGAGGAGGAAGACAGCACATCACAACTCCTTGCCCCTCTCCTCACTGGAGCCATTCGCTCACTACTTCCAGCTGCACCCAGGGGAAGCCACAGACAGACAGAATCCAAGAACATGCCCACAAAGAGTGCACACCCTCACTGACAGAGGGTGCTGCTGTGCTCCCCCAGTGTGGGTGCGCAAGCGCAGACAGGTGAACCGATGTTAGACTGTGCTCACTCTTTCCAACGGATCACTATCAAGACAAGGGAATGGTTTTAAAGGGAACCTGTCATGAGGTTTTCACCATACATAGTACAGCCAGCACCTTAAAGCTTCTGTTACAACATTCTCCTATGCAAGATGCAATAATTAGCTTTTATAATGCCCACAAATGCGGCGTCTCTAGTATTGATCTGGTGCCTCATCTATGCTAACAGTCAAGCTCCTCTATCCCTGTTTCGTGTGGATGATGTGTCCTATGTTATCCGCACAGTGTCCCCATCACGCTCCTACCAGAGGCAGATCAAGGTAGTAGTGCGCATGCGCCAGCTTTACTTACATGTGATCAGTGCTCTTCTGCCTTTCCTGGCTCATGCACACTACAGTACATTGCTCTGCACTCGGCCTGCCAGGGAGAGGTTCACCTGCGCAGGAGTGCTATTAGATGACACATAATGATATGGACGGATCATCCACATGAAGCCGGGAAGGAGGATGATGATTGTAAGAAGAAAGGAGGCATTGGATCAAGACCAGAGAAGCCCATTAGACTGTGCCATCTAAGGCCGGGTTCACATTAGCGTTTCTGTGCACTGCATATAATGCACATACATCCGCTTGCGTCATGCGTACATATCTTTAACATGCTATCAAGAAGGCAGTACTATAAAGTAGCATATTGTGAGTCCAAATAGTCAAACACTTAGCTGCTACTCACTTGTCGGACTATTCTTACACCAGTCGTAAGAGGATAATATAGGAGGAATGTGGAAACCACAAGAAAAACGACCATACGGCAAAAAAGCTATAAACAATAAAAACAACTCTTTATTAAATACAAACATTAAAAATGAACGGACAAAAATGGAACACAGATGTGGGAATGTTATAGGTCACGACACAAATACTACCACGTACGTATAAGACTTGCAGGCCCAACATAGACTCCCTAACTAGAAAGATGTAAGTATGGTGAGTGGACACCACTAAGGCAGGGTGGCTGTGATGAACATAATTGTACAATATAGACACATAATGCCCGAAACACCCTACAGATGGCATATATCTCTCATTAAGAGGAGGCTACTATGCCCATATATATATAAGGAGTGCAAGTGCACTAATGCGGATGTACGGGTAAAATGAACGAAATTCATCATCAGAACGCAGCCATAGCTGCATAAGTCTCATAAACCCAGGACAGATGTAGGGTCACATGCTCAGGTACTGCAGCAACTTCCATTGGTCCTTCTTGGAAGGTCCTTGTAGGTGCTAGGACTAAGTCCTGCTTCGCACTCTGAGCATCCCCAGGGCAAGATCTCTCAGTGGAGATTTAGGGTCACATGCTCAGGTACTGCAGCAACTCCATTGGTCCTTCTTTGAAAGCCCTGAACGTGCTGCAACTATTTAAGGCTTGCATGGCCGCACGGCCATGCGCTAGTATCTTCATAAGTTATGTGCTTTGCGCCAGTGTGGTCATGCATTTGTATGTGTTCAGGGACCCAGCTGAAATAAGCCCCTAGAATGCTGGCACCTCCGGTGAGAAGATTGTGTTTGTGTGTATTTAGGGACCCGGCTGAAATAAGCCCCTAGAATGCTGGCACCTCCGGCGAGGAGTTTTGTGTGCATGCATGACCACTGACTGCTCTCATTTGGGTAGTTAGCTCGTGCCTCTGTGAAAGTCTAAAAGGGCACAGAGCTTTGCTTTTTCGGCTGCTCTGTGAAGCTAACAGAGCTGGTTCATACCGCCATATAGTGCCGCCATTTACTTAGCAGCAGGTTCTTTCCTGCATGGTGGATCCCGGGTTGTGAATGCACCAATCCCATCTAATAAATATATTCGATGCATTCCGCCAACCCTAACAGTGTTACATCATGTATTTTCTTTACAGGTACCTGACAGTGCAGAAGAGCAGGAGTAGTCTAGTGGAAATGATTCTTCCCAGGGTCGTCGGCCTCAAGTTGTTGAGGAGGAAAGATGGGGTGTAAGTAGCCTTTATCATAGTTGTAATTTAATTTGTTTTCAGTTTTACTTACAACATTTTTTTTTGTATTCCATCTATAAGTTCCACAACGTTAGGAAGGACAACTGGATATCGATAATGATGTCCTTATTCAAGCTGTGCAAAAGCGAGCAGCGTTGTGGAACCCCCGTGATCGGAATCATTTCGACTCAGCCTTGATCTGATGACTCTGGGAAGAGTGACCAGATCGCTGTTGGATGATTGGGACCATGCAAGGCCACAAGTCAGAAAGTATTTTTGTAAGTATTGCAATGTGGTCTTGCGTCAGTTTTGCTGTAAATGTTGGTGTCTTTTTACAATTTTTATTATTTTTTTCTTCCCCCTTCACAGTGAAGAGAGTTAAAGTTTGTTCGCCTTCGATGAAGGATCGCTTCAATAAGTACATGAGAGAGGAGATTCGGGTTCGAAGTGGTGCTGTCCAAAAGTGAGAAATATAAGCGCCATCAGCGGAATTTTTTTCTGAGGCCTGCAATTGCTCAGCGAACATGAGTATCTTCTGTGTCGTCTTACTATTATTTAAACTTTAAATTTTTTTACAAATGTTTTTCATTTATTTTCCACACAAAACCTGGTGCAGCACCACAGAACCTGGATCGTCCTCTTTGGAGCGGCCCGTCATCGACCAGCCAACCAACGTGCCCAATCCCAAACATCAACCAGCGATGGAGCAACCAGGCAGGCTACACAGCCTGGGGAACAGGAAGCTGGTCCATCTGGTTTTCCCCTTTCACAGCCCTCTGCCACTATTTCACTTGGGTCTGCTTGCCAGCAGCAGAGGGCATGGGAGAGGTCAGACATGTCCGAGTTTATTCACTTAAGCTCGGTCTTCCAGACTTGGATGAAGGCAGATGTAGAAAGACTGGATAGTGGGTTCACTCACGTGAACACACTTTTCCAGGACGTCCAAAGACACCTTGAGTGCCTGGAAGCCGACCTTAATAGACCAGCATGACATTATTTTTCCGCTATAGAACAGGGCGTGAAGGAAAACCTTAGTCCTAATCTCCAGTTCTATGTGATGAAGGCCTGTCAGGTTGCTTACACTGAGGCCATGCAGCGGACCTGATATCAGCAGCAGGCACAAACTTCATTCCCTGCAGGGCAATAAACTCTTGGACAGCATCAGTGGCAGAATTTGCCAGCACCTTTCCCAATCTATCCACCCTCAGCACAACCACCCCTTGGCATTTGGACTGTTCCACAGTACCCAGCTACACTATGCAGCCGAGTGCAGCAGCCCAGCCTTCCACTTCAACCATGCAGCCAAGTGCAGCAGCCCAGACTTCCACTCCCATCACACAGCATCAGGAAGCAAAAGGCTGAGGAAGCAGCAAAACAAAGTCCAGGAAATGAAAAACTGCTAAAAACATTAAGCACCCCCTCCACCCTCACCTTTGAATGTGTTCTTTTCCAGTCTGTCCACACCTTCCCTTGGTGCTTTCCCATCCAATGTGTCAATCTCTTCAAACTTGTTTTCCACTCCTAATGTGTCCTCTTCCCCAATGTGTCCTCTGCCAATATTTCTAACCCAATCCTCCAATTGTCTGCCACTTCCCCAACCACTCCAAGCCTACCATCACAGCCCGACACCCCCCAGGTCCACAATGTAACTCCTTACTGCAGAACCCGAAAGTAAATCACATTTTTTTTTATTTAAAATTGTTTTATTGTTGATAATAAAAATTCTTTTGATTCACAATAACTATCTCACTGTGTTTTCTTTAGCTCTTTATTTAACATGTGTGTATTGTGTTGAGTGTATTGTTGAGTGAAGTATTAATGGGTGTTACCGTTAAGGTGTTTATTATTAAAGTTACATTCAAGTTGTCAATATTACAGTCAGAAAAAAGTACAGGTACATAACATGACAGGTATATTTGACTTATTTACAGCTTAAACCATTTCATCTTGCCATGACACACGTCCAATATCAGAGACAAAGTGGGCAGCCAATTTATCCCTCAAGTTTGAAGTGGGGTTGCTCTTTTGCCAGGATGTAATTATGCAGAACAACACACACTTTCACAACCTCATAAATTTTCTCTATTTTAAGATTGATTGGTGTTCCCAAAAATGCGCCATTTAAGTGCCAGCAAACCAAAGGCACACTCCACACTTCTTTGTGCCCTTGTCAGTCTGTAGTTGAAAAATTCTTTTGGTGTAATTCAAGTCCCGACTTGAGTATGGTTTTATGAGATTGGCACACATGTGAAATCAGGAAAATGATGAGGAATCCAGCTCAACGAGATAGTGAAAAACTCTTATCTTTATTCACTTAAAAATGTGTTCAGTGGAGGATAAAAACATCGGCAGTTACAGAGAATAAAATGCGATATCAATGCGTTTCTGGCGACCAAGCACCCTTAGTCATGATATATATCATATGTCATGTAACAGAGGACATATAGGTGCAATCTGTACGTTATATGAGGAAAACCTGGTGAAAGGTTCCCTTTAATTTTTAAATGTTAGGTGATAATGGTGCACAAAGGCTTAGGACACGCCAAAAATGCACAGAAGGGTCTTCATGTGCATATTAAATAAATGTTGCTTTTTCATAAAATATTATGCAAAACTGTATAGGCCTGGAATTATTTAATTCGGGCCTATAACCCCTATGTAAAGCTTTATGCAGTCTAATTGTCATTTTGGGTGAAAATCTCTTTCAGTAAGCTTAAAATGTATTTCACCCAACGAATGAACATTTTGCTCTTTCATTGGATGATTGAGAGCCAGTTAATATACATTGATAATCAGTTTCCCATGATCGGCGGGCAAGACGTTTGTGGACTACTGACTTGTGAATCCTCACATTGCGCACTGCTTGCTGTGAGGATTCTCTGGCATCAGTGTTGGGTCATGCGACTGCAAGTAAGTCATTTCCATACTTTTGGCCAAACTCCGACTATGCAAGTAAATTGAGCAAGATTTGCAGCAGATTCAAATCTGTAGCATGTTAATTCTTTCAGTGTTTTTCAAGTGTATTTTATCCATACTAATGAGTGATGACAAGTATGCAACACAAAACATTTCAAAAACGCATATTTTACAGTTCTTCCTCATTATATCAGGATTTGCAAAAGTGTTCTCTGTTGCAAATTCTGAACATGTACAAGTATACTTACTCCGTTTCCTATGTCCTCCCCCACAATTCATTATAACTTCCTGTATATTGTACCCCCTCATTTGTTATAGATCTATAATAGCATCATAATGAATTTGTGGATGAGAGAAGAAATAATCAGGGTCTTATAATTAATTGCTGGATGTGGGAGAATGCCATCAGGCACTTGGCATCCTCACCCACCTCCCAATTCATTATAAGTCCCTGATAACCTCTTCTCTCACTCCCCAATTCATTATAAATTTGTGTGTAATGTTCTCCCCCACATGTTCATTACAAGTACCTGATAGCATCCCCCCTCCCCCCAACTCACTACAGGGTGTAAAATCCCCCTTATCTCTACCTCTGCCTCGCTCAATGAATAGGGGAATAGGAGAAGACACGATCTGGACTATATAATGAATTGGGTGATGGGAAAGGATGCTTTTCAGGGCATTATAATGAATTGGTGGGTAAGAAAGCACATGATGTAAATAGAAAAGGATAAACATGATGGCATTGTCAATTTTCTATCCTATAATACCATTATGATAACGTCTTATGTAGGGTTGAGCGAAACGAATCGGACAAATTCAAAAATCGCCGACTTTTGGCCAAGTCGGGTTTCATGAAACCCAACCCGATCCTAGTGTGGGATCGGCCATGAGGTCGGCGATCTTCGCGCCAAAGTCGCGTTTCGCATGACGCTTTCAGCGCCATTTTTCAGCCAATGAAGGAGGACGCAGAGTGTGGGCAGCGTGATGACATAGGTCTCGGTCCCCACCATCTTAGAGAAGGGCATGACAGTCATTGGCTTGCTTTCTGCGGTGTCACAGGGGCTATAAAGGGGTGTGCACGCCAACTGCCATCTTACTTCTGCCGATCGTAGCATAGGGAGAGGTTGCCGCAGCTTCATCAGAAGAAGGAATATAGTTAGGGAGGGAAGACCCCCAAACTGCTTGTGCTGTAGCAATTTCCACTGTCCAACACCACCATTTGTTTGCAGGGACAGTGGAGGCTATATTTTTGTGCATCAGCTCTGTAGCTTATTAGGCTGCCTTATAATGCTCCCTGATAGCTGCATTGCTGTTTGCACGCCGCTATGCAAACCAACTGCTTTTTTAAAAGCAAAAATCCTGTTGCTCCTTTCTGAACAGTTATCTTGTTTATTTGTCCACACTAGGGTTGAGCGAAATGGATCGGACAATTTCAAAAATCGCCGACATTTGGCAAAGTCGGGTTTCGTGAAACCCGACCCGATCCTAGTGTGGGATCGACCATGAGGTCGGTGATCTTCGCGCCAAAGTCACGTTTCGTATGATGCTTTCAGCGCCATTCCTTATCCAATGAAGGTGGACGCAGAGTGTGGGCAGCGTGATGACATAGGTCTCGGTCCCCACCATCTTAGAGAAGGGCATTAAAGTGATTGGCTTGCTTTCTGCGGCATCACAGGGGCTATAAAGGGGCGTGCACACCGACCGCCATCTTACTTCTGCCGATCGTAGCATAGGGAGAGGTTGCCGCAGCTTAATCAGAAGAAGGGATATAGTTAGGGAGGGAAGATTAACCCCGAAACTGCTTGTGCTGTAGCGATTTCCACTGTCTAACACTACCTTTTGTTTGCAGGGACAGTAGAGGTTTTTTTTTGTGCATCAGCGCTGTAGCTTATTAGGCTGCCCTATAAGGCTCCCTGATAGCTGCATTGCTGTTTGTACGCCGCTGTGCAAACCAACTGCTTTTTTAAAAGCAAAAATCCTGTTGCTCCTTTCTGCACAGTTCTCTTGTTTCTTTGTCTGCACTTTTGTGTGCAGCAGTCCTTTTTATTGCTGCCATACGTTTCCTGAGATCATTGTAGGGAGATTGAAATTGTACTACAGTCCTTGTATTTTTTCATACATCTTCCAGCCACTTTCTGCCACTTACATTGTGTTGCTTTATACACTGGGCCTGAGTTTTGATTCAGTCTCCCCCCAAAAAAGTGAGATTCAAATTCTCACAAAGTGGATATACTTCTGTCCTGTTAGTTTGTCGTATATCAGCCAGCCACTTTCTGCCACTTAGATTGCGTTGTTATATACACTGGGCCTAAGTTGTGGTTCAGTCTCCCAAAAAAAAGAGGGAGATTCAAATTCTCACAAAGTGGATATACTTCTGTCCTGTTAGTTTGGCGTATATCAGCCAGCCACTTTCTGCCACTTAGATTGCGTTGTTTTTTGCACAGGGCCTGATTTTTTGTTCAGTCTCCCAAAAGACTTTTAAAATCTCAACACGTTTATATACACCTTCTACCTTGTTTTACAGTACCATATAACGGTTGTTATTTTGGATAGATCTTCCAAAAAATGAGGAAGTCAGGTGGAAGAGGCAGTGGGCAGTGGTTGCGAGCTGGTACTGATGGTGACGGTGGTGCATCTGGTGGTAGTGGCAAAAGCACAATAGCACCTAAGGCTGGAGGTGTTGAGCCAGCTTCATCGTCTGGCTACACAAGGCCTCGAAGGCTCCCTTATCTGGGAGTAGGTAAGTGGCTTTTAAAGCTAGAGCAGCAGGAAAAAGTTTTGGCTTTCCTTGCTGACTCAGCCTCTAGCTCTTTCGCCTCCTCTTCAGAAAGTTCCAAATATAAAAGCAGCGAGTCGTCAGTGGATGCTCCCGGTCAGGAACAAAATGTTTCCTTGTGTCCTTTACCCAAATCAAAAGTGAAGGATGCGTTAGGCGACACTACAGGTTACTCCATGGAGCCTGGGTTAGAACGGGAAATTGTTAACTGCCCATTACAAGATGAATCGGACATGGAGTGCACTGATGCACAGCCACAGCTAGATTATAATGCTGTTCCATTGACTCAGATCACTACATTGCCCTCTCAGTGTACTGAGCCAGAATCTAACCCTGTTGAGACTATGGTGCCCCGTCCCGAACGCTATAGCACGTTACACGGTGACACAGAGGAAGGTGCACATGACATTGAAGAGGAGGTGATAGATGACCCAGTTGTTGACCCAGATTGGCAGCCATTGCAGGAAGAGGGTGCCGCTGCCAGTAGCTCAGAAGCGGAGGAGGATGATCCGCAGCAGCCATCTACATCACAACAGCTGTCATCTGGCAGGCCTGTATCAGGCCAAAAACGTTTGTCAAAAACAAAAACAGTTTTAGGACAGCGTGGCCATCCGGTGATAATAGCACAGCGTGCAATGCCTGAAAAGGTATTCCATAGTAGGAAGAGTGCAGTGTGGCAAATTTTTAACCAAGATCCGAATGATCAGTCAAAAGTTATCTGTAACAAATGCTCAAAGACCTTTAGCAGAGGGAAGAATCTTCAAAATTTAAATACAACGTGCATGCTTAGACATTTAACCAGCATGCACTTGCAAGCCTGGACTAACTACCAAACGTCCAGTACTGTTGGTGCACCTGCTCAGAATGAAGGTAGTCAGCAACGCTACATTGCTTCCCTCACTGTAAGCCCACCGGTTAGGATGACACCAGCAGCAAATGTGGCGATATCGTCGCAAGGCCAAAGCAGTCAGGGAATCACAAGGTTATTGGTAGGAAACACTGTATGTAGGCCAACATCGAGAATACCATCACAAACCCTCTCTCAATCCGCCATGTCCACCACCACCACCCCCGCTTGTTCCACCAAATGCACCTCTCTAGTCCAGCTCATCCTACAAGAGACTCTCGTTAGGAAAAGAAAGTACTCATCCTCTCATCCGCGTACACAGGGTTTGAACGTCCACATTGCTAGACTAATCTCATTAGAGATGATGCCTGTTATGGACCTGGTGGTTAGGAGCACCCGGCAAGACCTGATAGTTAAAGTCACACAGGACAAGCTCTGGGATGTGGGAGCTCTGCTGACCGCAACCCCAAATCCTATCACAACAACTAGAAATAGCCGTGGAGCTTTCCTGACTCTCCCTAGACACCTCTTCACAGCCTAGGAGCTAGCTAGCCCTAGAGATAGAAAATAAAGCCTACCTTGCCTCAGAGAAATTCCCCAAAGGAAAAGGCAGCCCCCCACATATATTGACTGTGAGTAAAGATGAAAGTCACAAACGCAGAAATGAAACAGGTTTCAGCAAAGGGAGGCCAGACTTATGAAACAGACAGAGGATAGGAAAGGTATCTTTGCGGTCAGCACAAAAAACTACAAAAGACCACGCAGAGTGTGCAAAAAGACCTCCGCACCGACTAACGGTGCGGAGATGCCACTCTGCATCCCAGAGCTTCCAGCTAGCAAGGCAAAATCATAATATGCAGCTGGACAAGGAAACAATGAACAAATAATAACAAGCAGGAACTTAGCTTCTGCTGGAGTAGACAGGTCACCAGAAAGATCCAAGAGCGAACTGAACCAATGCTGGAACATTGACAGCTGGCCAGGAGTAACGATCTGAGTGGAGTTAAATAGAGCAGCCAACCAAAGGATAAACCACGTCACCTGTGCAAGGAACCTCAGAAGCAGCAGCTCCACTCACAGCCACCAGAGGAAGTCCATGGACAGAACTCGCCGAAGTTCCATTCATGACCACAGGAGGGAGTTCGACAACAGAATTCACAACAGATGCCCTATCGGTTGGTTGAAAGCGAAGCTTTCAAAGCCTTGATGGCCTACGCAGTACCAAGCTATGACCTACCCAGTCGACACTTCTTTGTGAGAAAAGCCATCCCAGCCCTCCACCAGCATGTCAAAGACCGCATTGTCCATGCACTGAGGCAATCAGTCAGTAGAAAGGTGCACCTCACAACAGATGCATGGGCCAGTAGGCATGGTCAGGGACGTGTCCATCACGGCACACTGGGTTAATGTGGTGGATGCAGGGTCCACAGGGGACAACCATAGTGGGACAGTTCTGCCTAGCCCACGGTCTAGGAAACAGTTGGCTGTAGGCATTCGCCACCCTTCCTCCTCCAGAAGTGAAAGCTCGTCCACAGAGCGCAGTTGCATGACCACTCCATCCGCAGCTGCCCATGTTGCACACGAGGTGTCCCATCATCGAACAGCTAGTGGTAAGCGTCAGCAGGCTGTGTTAGAAATGAAGTGTTTGGGTGACAACAGACACACCGCGGAAGTACTGGCTGAGTACTTGCAGCAACAAACTCAGTCATGGCTGCGCAGTGTACATCTTGAGGCAGGCAAAATAGTCAGTGATAATGGAAGGAATTTTATGGCCACCATAGCCCATTCAGAACTAAAACACATACCTTGCCTGGCTCACATCTTGAACCTGGTGGTGCAGTGCTTCCTGAAAAATTATCCGGAGTTACCAGCCCTGTTCCTGAAGGTGCGAAGACTTTGCTCGCACATCCGCCGGTCGCCCGTACACTCCAGCCGTATGCTGAACCATCAGCGATCGCTGAATCTTCCCCAGCACCACCTAATAATCGACGTTGCAACAAGGTGGAACTCCACACTGCACATGGCTCAGAGGCTGTGCGAACAGAGGTGTGCTGTAATTAATTTGTGGGAGGATACACATACACGGGCAGGCAGTTGGATGGTAGACATGGAGTTGTCTGGTGTGCAGTGGTCGAAGCTCCAAGACCTCTGTCAAGTCCTTCAGTGTTTTGAGGAATGCACTTGGCTGGTAAGTGCAGACGACGCCATCATAAGCATGAGCATCCCACTAATGCATCTGCTGATGCAAAGTTTGAGGCACATTAAGGAGCTGGTGTCTGCAGCCGAGGAGGAGGGAAGCCTTGATGACAGTCAGCCATTATCTGCTCAGGGAACTCTCCTGGATGAGGTGGCGGACGAAGAGAAGCATGATGGGGATGAATATTTATGGGAGAAGGATGCTTCACAGAGAGCAATAGAAAATGGTGGCGTTGCAAGGTCAGGTACAGGGTTTTTGCGGGACACAAGTGGTGTTGATTTGCAAGAAAGTGCTCCTCAACCCAGCACAAGCCGTGATTTGACACCTGGAACATTGGCCCACATGGCTGAGTGTGCCTTGTGTATCCTAAAAAGGGACCCCCGCATTAGTAAAATGATGACCGATGACGATTACTGGTTGGCCTGCCTCCTGGATCCACGATATAAAGGAAAATTACAAAATATCATGCCACATGAGAACCTTGAGCAAATATTGGCTACCAAACAAGCAACTCTTGTAGACTGTTTGGTTCAGGCATTCCCAGCACACAGCGGCAGTGATGGTTCTCACACGAGCTGTAGGGGGCAACATGGCAGAGGTGTTAGAGCTACACAAATCCGAAGTGGCGTTGGACAGAGGGGTTTTATGACCAGGTTGTGGAGTGATTTCGCAATGAAACCTGACACGACAGGTACTGCTGCATCATTCCCCTTTGATTACTGGGCATCTAAAATAGACACCTGGCCTGAATTGGCAGAATATGCATTACAGGAGTTCGCTTGCCCTGCTTCTAGTGTGCTATCAGAAAGAGTCTTCAGTGCTGCTGGTTCAATACTGACCGAAAAAAGGACACGTCTGGCTACCCAGAATGTTGATGATCTAACCTTCATTAAAATGAACCAATCATGGATTTCAAATTATTTTGCCCCACCTTCTCCTGCTGACACGTAGCTTGCCTGAAAAATGTCTTGCTTTTGACCTCCTCTTACTGACTTCTCCAATTCCGCCATTTGCAGCAGCTGAATGTCCACCGTAGGCCATTTTTATACCTCCCTAAATGGGCTTACTCCCACCACAGGGCCGTGGTCACCAGCTTACGCAAGCACCCATGTGAGTGCCGTTTGCCTGGACAGGTGGGTGCGCCCACTCTTGGGCGACGGCACTGGCACAGGGTCCCTCATAGTACAATGAAGTGTCTCTGATGATGGTGGTGCACAACCAACGTCAGACACACCTTCGTAATATGAGGGGCCCTGTGCCAGTACCACCGCCCACGAGGGAGTGTTCCCCCAAGCTCGAACAGTGCTCTACCACTTGCAATACTTACCTCTCCCTGCTCAACCACTGTGTAGTCTGTGCTGTTAAATCCTTCAATGGCACTGCCAATACAAATTTGTTGAAATGATAGATGATAGTTAAAATATACAGGGGCCCTGGCCTCCATTTAGACCAGTTAATACTTTGCGCCTACTACCACTGTCTGCTACTAAGCAGAGGAGCCCACCCCAGTACCTAGCTATGCCGCCTGTTTAGTCCTGTTACCAATTTTGAACTGCATTTAGCCTACTTTTGTATTTGGGCCTACTAAACGTGTCTGTGCCACTCATTACAGTTGTCCTCCACTGAACAAAGCTAGGTCGCCTGTTTAGTCCTGTTACCAATTTTGAACTGCATTTAGCCAACTTTTTTATTTTGGGCCTACTAACTGTGTCTGCGCCACTCATTACAGTTGTCCTCCACTGAACAAAGCAATGCCGCCTGTTTAGTCCTGTTACCAATTTTGAACTGCTCTTAGCCTACTTTTTTATTTTGGGCCTACTAACTGTGTCTGCGCCACTCATTACAGTTGTCCTCCACTGAACAAAGCTATGCCCCCTGGTTAGTCCTGTTACCAATTTTGAACTGCATTTAGCCTACTTTATTATTTGGGCCTATATCTGTGTTTCCTCCTCATCCTGCCCATTGCCCAGCCACTGCTAGATGAGTCTGCTGGTACATTGACCCAGACCACTACATTCCCCTTGCACACTAGACAGCCTGAATCTGACCCTGCTGAAAGTCAGGTCCCCTTTCCCGCATACTATACCACCTTACACGAAGACAAAGAGGAAGGTGCAGATGAAAGTGCAGGTTCCTTCATCAGGTGGGGGGGGCATACTCATTGGCGACGTCACTGGCACAGGGCCCCTCATAGTACGCAAAAGTGTCTCTGGCAGTGGGAGGCACCACTCGCCATCAAACACACTGTTGTACTATGAGGGGCCCTGTGCCAGTGCCAAGTGCCAACGAGTAAGCCCCCCTGCTTGCTCAGGATCACAGCACTTGCAAAGTTGAAATACTTACCTCTTCCTGCTCAACCGCCGTGACGTATTCTGTGTTTCCTGGACCCACGAACATCTTGAGCCAGCCCTACCCCCCCACAACTTTAGCCAAATGACCCCTGTTTTCAATGCCTAACTATTATTATAAAGTAAATTACGATTGACAAGCTTAAGAAATAAGAATTGATGTTTTTGGCATTAAAATGGGCACTGTAGGTGTTTTCCTGTCCTCCACTCACTGCCGACTTTGATTCCCCATTGACTTGCATTGGGTTTCGTGTTTTGGTCGGCCCCCAAATTTTCGAAATAATCGGCTGATTTCACCCAACCCGACTTTTGACAAAGTCGAGTTTTGCGAAAGCCGACTCGATCCTAAAAAAGTAAAATTCGCTCAACTCTAGTCTTATGTTTTATGTAATGGTGCTGATTTTGCCAAACTATGATCTTTATTACAATTTTGTTTTACCATAGTAAAATGTACATTTATTTCAGATGCCATATTGTATTTTGGAGGTAACTTTTCCCATTCAAATATCTGTCTAGGTAACAATAAATTAAATATTACATTCTTGTAAGACACAAAAGGAAGCTTCGGTGCTAAACAGCGTTGTCCCACCTCATCAAAGCATGTTTTTCATTATCTGGTAAAACTAACAGTTCATTAAACTGTAACAGCAAATGAAGCAAACAACCACCACAGCAGACTTCAACTGAGCAAGTATTTTCAGCAATTTGTTGAAGTCATAAATAAGAAACTCAAGTAAATCACTGGAGCAGACTTTATGCTTTGAAGCAGCAGGATTCTGCTAGACTACAGGTCAAAATCAGATTCTTATGAATCATACTGTTTGGCTTTATTAGGAACACAACCTTTGCCCTTTCATTTTCCAGATGGTAATATACTGGGTAATGGTCAAAACAGATTTGTATCTCATATTAAATGCTGAACGCAGGCCAATTTTTAAGTTAATACTCAATGTATTATCTACAGTTGTGTGAAAGTAAAAAAAGACGTATTGAACGCAGCAATAGATGTATACCACTAATAATATAAAATAGATCAATTAGATAATGTGTGATATATACCTTTGCCAGTTGTGTGAAAGTGTTTGCCCCTTCCTGATTTTCTCTTCTTTTGCATATTTGTGATGCTTCAATGTTTCAGATCACCAAACAAATTTAACCCTTTAGTGTCAGAGCCAATTTGGTACAATTCTGACCTCTGTCAGTTTATGAGGTTATAGCTCTGGAACGCTTCAACATACTCCACTGATTCTGAGGTTCTTTTTATGTGGCATATTTTACTTCATGGTAGTGGTAAAATTTCTTCAATATAACTCGCGTTTATTTCTGGAAAAAATGAAAACTTGGCAAAAAATTTGAACATTTTGCAATTTTCAAACTTTTAATTTTTGTACCCTGAAATCAGAGAGTGGTGTCACACAAATTAATTAATAAATAATATTTCCCACATGTAAACTTTACATCAGCACAATTTTGGAAACATAATTTTTTTCGTTAGGACGTTATAAGGGTTAAAAGTTGACCAGCAAATTCTCATTTTTCCAACAAAATTCACAAAACCATTTTGTTTAGGGTCCACCTCACATTTGAAGTGAGTTTAGTCCAGCCCTAACCTTAACTATATCCCAACTAACTTTAGCCATCCCCTAACCCTAACCCCAACCCTAACCATAAACCTATCCACAAACCTTATCTTAACACACCACTAACCCTGATCCAAACCCTAACTGTAATCCCAACCATAACCACAACCCTAACCCTAGCCCAACCCTAACCCTAACTTTAGCCCAACTCACTTTAGCCCAACCCTATCCCTAACTTTAGCACAACTCACCTTAGCCCAACCCTAACGCTAACTTTAGCTCAAATCACTTTAGCCCAACCCTAACCCTAACTTTAGCCCAACTCTAACCATAATGGAAAAATTGAAATAAATATTTTTTTTATTTTATTTGTATTTTAATCTTTTTAGCTAACTAAGGGGGTGATAAATGGGAGTTAGATTTACTTTTTTTGAATTTTGATCACTGTGATAGGGTCTATCACAGTGATCAAAATGAACCAGCAAGAAATTATGTCCTATAGACAATGGAGGTACTGGGGGGATCGGGGTACCCAATTTCTCTCTCCTCTGATGTGCGATCACATCAGAGGAGAGAAATTTAAATGTAAAATTGGACCTTTTTTTGCGGTCGCCATTATACCATTAATAACGACAATCGCAGCACCGGGGTAGGTAAAAACTAACCCGAATCATGTTCTCTGGGGTCTCCCCTATCTTGTGACTCTTGGGGGCACTATACTCATTCCTCAGCACCGTTCAAAAGTGGCGCTGTGGTTTATTTACCATTAACTGCGGTCATTAAGGGGTTAAATAATACCCAAAGATATCACAAGTAAACACAAAATGCAGTTTTTAAATGAAGGTCTTTACTATTAAGGGAAAAACAAACCTATAGAGCCCTGATTACTGTCACACCCATTCTCAATCAAAAAATCACTTAAAGAGAACCTGCCTGACAAAGTGAAATAGACCAAATGATCCTCAAAAGCTAGATATTATTCTGTGATCCAAAGAAATTCTAGAACAAATGATAAATAAAGTAATTCAAATCTATCAGTTAGAAAAATGTTATAAAGTCATTTCTAAAGCTTTGAGACTTCAACGAACAACAGTTATAGCCATTATCCACCAATGGTGAAATCACCCCACAACAACATCCAAAGAGCTTCAGAACTCACTTGTCTCAGTTAAGGTCAGTGCACATGACTAAACAATAAGAAAGACTAGGCTAAAATGACTACTTATTTTTTGGCTGTGTGATACTCATATTCTATACAGCGCTATTCAGCCTAAAAAAAATTGGAAAGCCCACAGATTTGCCAGTGTGGTATTTCTGTTACCGCAGTCATATATCTCTGCTTCAAGTTTTGGCATTGGAGGCCGGTGTACTTATTTTTGGGCTGTGTGATACTTAAATTCTATACAGCGCTATTCAGCCTAAAAAAAATTTGAAAGGCCACAGATTTGCCAGTGTGGTATTTCTGTTACAGCTGTCTTATATCTCTGCTCCAAGTTTTGCCATTGGAGGCCGGTGTACTTATTTTTTGGCTGTGTAATACTCAAATTGTATACAGCGCTATTCTGCCTAAAAAAAATTGGAAAGGCCACTGATTTGCCAGTGTGGTATTTCTGTTACATCCGTCATATATCTCTGCTCCAAATTTTGGCATTGGAGGCCAGTGTACTTATTTTTGGGCTTTGTGATACTCAAATTGAATACAGCGCTATTCATCCTTAAAAAAAACTTGAAAGGCCACAGATTTGCCAGTGTGGTATTTCTGTTACAGCCGTCATATATCTCTGCTCCATGTTTTGGCATTGGAGGCCGGTGTACTTATTTTTTGGTTATGAAATTCTCAAATCCTATATAGTGCTATAATTCGCATAAATTAACTTTAAAAAACTAAAAAAAATTGAATACAGTTTGTTAGGTCAGGATGAGGCTTGCCTGGTGTTTGGGTTTGAAAAATTGTAGATTTGCAGGCATACTGATCACATATTATTTCGCTACTAATAAAGACATTTGTGTTGAGCATTTGAAATAGTGCAGTAGTCCATTTAAAATGGGCAAGGCAAGGGGCAAGGGATGGGGAAGTGGACGTGATGCTGATGGTGCATCCAGAGGACGAGGCCGTGGGCAAGGTGAAAGTGGGCAACAACAAAGACCCACATCTTCTCGCTCGACCTTCCTGTCCCAGTTTCTAGGGGACCGCAGCACACAACTGCTGAAGCCAGACCAGTGTGAAACGGTTGTTGGTTGGATAGCGGATAATGCTTCCAGTCACTTAGCCACCACCACCAGCTTGTCTTCCACACGGTCAAGTCTGAGTAGCCGTGAGTGTGGCCAGGATATTCCTCACCCTGATCCTCCTTCCTCCCACCATGCCGAGTGCCCTGAGATAACTGATCCCACACTTGGACACTCTGAAGAGCTGTTCAGTTTTTCATTTCAAGATTCAGAAATCTCTGCCTGTCAACTGGAAGTGGGGAAAGATGAGATCGCATGTAGAGCTGCCCAAAGATTTGACCAGCCCCGGTCACACGAAGGCGATGGTGGGAAAGTTTCACAAGAGGTGGACGATGATGAGACACAATTTCCAGAAAGTCAGGAGAAGGAACAGGGTGCGGATGTGGAAGACGAGGTGGTGAATGACATAGTGACTGACCCAACCTGGCAGGAGAACATACATAGTGAGGACAGCAGCACAAATGGGGAAGGAGGCATATCCCCTCAACAGGCAGGAAGAAGCAGTGTGGTGGCAACAGACAGAAGGCGTGCATCCATTCCCCATAGCACCAACATGATGTCATGTCGGACGCTATTCACACTAGGGCATCTGACAGACAGCAGTAATTCCACATTTGTCCACTATATGCTCAGTGGCGCCAGCTAGATTTTATCCAGGTTATCCGGGGTTAATCTGGCTGGTAATCTGGTTGGAGGCTGGGTCACGCCCGTGGCCTTTAAATAGTCATTCTGGACTTTGGGCGTCGCCGATTATAGCTTGTGTCTTGCGCCTGGTGATCTCGGTCTGGAGTGGTGGTCTAGGAGAAGAAATATCGTATTTGGTGGTGTATTAATCTTTTGTCATATTTCTCCTTCCTATATTTGTGTTTGTTTTGCACTGTGCACATTAAAGTGTTTTCCTGTGTGTCTGCGGCGTGGTGCATTTTTTAGTTTTCCCTGTCTGTGCTTTCTGTGGAGGTTGGTGTGTGGTCTTATCACTGGGTGGCAGGTGGAGGTTTCAGCATAGGGCTGAAACAGGAGTCAGGGTCAGGCCTGGCAGCCCAGACAAGCACACCATCAGTGTAAATTGTGGGAGAGGGACAGACAGGGTTTTCCCTAGTCTGAGGGATATCGCAGAGGCCCGGGTAATCAGCTGTAGTCTACCCGGTACCCCTGTGACACATGAGTGAAGTTGCCATTTCACCTTTGAGATCTTCCTGAGTCTGACTATTTTTTAAAGACTCTGCCAATAACCCCAAAAAAAGGCCATTTGCAGCACCTGCCATGCCCGCATCAGCAAGTGTAGCAAAACAACCAGCCTGACCACCACCAGCATGATCAGGCACATGCAAGCAAAGCACACGACTTTGTGGGCCAAACCCCAGGCTCCAGGATCACTGCCTGCTGGTCACACCACTGCTTCTTCCACTGTTTTGCATAGAAACCAATCCCCAGTACACCGTGCATGTGAAGATGCCTCTAGCCCTGCACCTTTTGTGGCCCACAGTCAAGCAGCACCATCAGCAAGCGCTTCACGTCCTTGTCCCAGCACAGCATTCAGTTGTCTATGACCCAGTCTTTGGAACGCAAGCGGAAATACCCAGCCAACGCCCCACAGGCCACAGTCCTCAATTCTAATATTTCTTTTGTGGTTGAGCTAAAAATGCTGCCTTTTAGGCTTGTTGAGACGGAAGCCTTCTGCAACCTGATGGCGGCTGTCCCAAGGTACTCGGTCCCCTGTTGCCACTATTTCTCCCGGTGTGCCATACCGGCATTACACCAGCATGTGTCCCACAACATTAGACATGCCCTCATCAATGCTGTTACCGGGAAAGTCCACATAAAGACAGACACGTGGACAAGTGCTTGTGGTCAGGGGTGGTACCGCTCACTGACAGCACACTGGGTTAGCATAGTGGAAGCCGGGAACCAGTCGGACCTTGGGATGGAACACATCCTCCCCACGCCGAGGATTGCTGGCCCTATGTCAATCAGGGTTGCCCCCACAGTCTACAGCTCCTCCACCTCCTCCTCTTCATCCTCCTTCTCTGAAATCAGCACATCAGTCAGAAGCTGGAAGCACTGCAGCACTGCCTCAGCCAAGCGTCAACAGGCTGTGCTGAAGCTAATCTGCATAGGTGACAAACCGCACAATGCAGAAGAGTTGTAGACAATGCTTAAAGAGAAGTCAGATGTTTGGATGACACCGCCTAACCTACAGCCATGCATGGTTGTGTGTGACAATGGGCGTAATCTGGTGGCGGCTCTGAGGCAAGGTGAGCTCACACACATAATTTGCTTGGCCCATGTGCTTAACCTCGTGGTTCAATGCTTTCTGAAAAGCTACCTGCAGCTGCCGGATCTGCTAGTGAAATTACGCCATCTGTCTGCCCATTTTAGAAAGTCAGCTACAGCTTCAGCCGCCCTTGCCCATGCCATGCTACAGCAGCAGTTTCAGTTCCCAGCTCACCGACTGTTATGTGATGTCCCCACACGCTGGAACTCTACGCTGCATATGTTGTAAAGGATTTGTGAGCAGAAGAGGTCCGGTGTTGACTACCAACATCAACAAGGCCGTCGAATTTCAGGTCAGATTCCACACATAAGACCTCAGGAGTGGACATGGATGTCAGACATATGTAACATCCTCCAAAACTTTGAGGACTGCACCAAGATGGTGAGTGGCGATGACTCTATAATTAGCATCACCCTCCCGCTTCTCAGCATTCTGAAAAACTCTGCTCACAATCAAAGAGGATGCATTGCAGGCAGAGCATGAGAACATGGAGCAAGGAAACATACAGGGGGATTACACTCAGCCCAGCCTCATGTCTTCTCATCGTGGAATGGTAGGCAATGAGGAGGAGGAGGAAGAACAGGAGCTGATTTCATGTGCTATAAACGGTACTACAAACACATCTGTATTAGCTTCTGTTCAGCGGGGATGGCCTGAGGACAGGGAGGAGGAGGATGAGGACAGCATGGTCAGTTGTCCTGTTGGTGAGGACACGGAAGTCTTGCATGTTAGCAGTCTGGCACGCATGGCTGTCTTTATGTTGCGCTGTATTTCACGTGACCCTCGGATTATCAAAATTTTGGGTGACACTCATTACTGGTTGGTGACACTTCTAGACCCACTCTACAAGGAGAACTTTCAATCTTTTCTGCATGAGGCAGAGAGGTGTACAAAAATGTTGCAGTACCATAGGGCCCTTGTAGCGGAATTAGTTAGAGAATTCCCATGTGAGAATGCTGGCAGAAGACGTCAGAGTTTGTTGTACAACCAAGGACTCCAAGCGAGAGAGACAGAAGTACAATCCAGCTCAGGCAGGGGAACAATGGTAAAGTTCTGGGACAGTTTTCTCAGACCCTCCCATCATGGCGGCACAGAGGCAAGGGGTGCTGTCACAAGAAGTGCAATGTTTGGGAAGATGGTGAGGGAGTACCTTACAGATCGTACAAACGTCCTCCGTGATTCCTCTGTGCCTTTTAATTATTGGGTATCCAAGCTGGACACGTGGCATGAACTGGCTCTCTACGCCTTGGACTTCCTAGCCTCCCCTGCTGCTAGCGTTCTGTTAGAGAGGGTTTTTAGTGCTGCTGGTGGAATTAAAACAGATAAGCAGTGTTGAGTGATACCTTCCGATATCCAAAAGTATCGGTATCGGATTGGATCGGCCGATATTAAAAAAACATCGGATATCGCCGATACCGATACCCGATACCAATGCAAGTCAATGGGACCAAAATATCGTAATTAAAATAAACCCTTTCTTTCCTTGTAGGTTAATTCTACATGAAAGAAAACAACTAAGAATAATGTAGGATGTATTGGGGGAGGTGGAGAAGACATAGCAGTTTAGCCCAATCAAATGGAATATCAGGAATTAATTTTTTTTTAAGACATTCGGAGTTACAAAGCTATTGACTACGTTACAATTTTAGTCAGATATTTATGTTTCACTACTTCCATGCTCTTCATCTTCTTTTTAACTTCTCCCACACTTTCTTCTTCATCATCCTCAGCAGCATCATCTTTTCCATCAACTTCTCCTTCACCTTATTCATCTTTTTCTGCCTCACTTTGAAACCTGCTGATTAAGTCCTCTGCAGCCTGTGGGCCAGTGTCAGCTATAGTTCATGCTGCACTGTTTGAGCTCCTGACCTGATCCCTGTAATAGTGTTCCTGTTTGCCTATGACTGCCTGCACCCATTTATGACTTGTTCTGACCTCTGGCCTGTACCCCGACTCCGTCTTACGTCTCACGTTTTGGTTACCATGTTCTGACGTCTTGCTTGTCCCCGACTATTCTCTGCTCGCCCCTTCTGTACCGCGCTGCTATCTCTGTGTATGACCTTGGCTTGTCTCACTTCTCTTTCATTACCTGTGGCACCTGTGTTGTTGTTCAGTGTTGCTGCGCTGTGTGTACAACCTCTTTCTCTTAACCAGCACCCCCTGGTGGAAGATGCTCTATACTGCACTGCAGCAGCACATTACAGTCTGGAGTTGAGCATTGAGAAAATACGGATCGCAAAAAGGACCTAAATCCTACGCGTAGTGGAAAGAGCACTTTCCTTCATCAGGGATGGTGCTAAGTGCCTAGATAGATCCTTTTATAGGGAGACAAATATCAGCTGATCCTACAGGAACCCAAATAATTCTAACTCACTGTTCAGTCCCTTTGGAATAAGAGTGTCTAGCATAAAAATCCTCTAGCTTTCTGCTCTAGACATAGTTGCAATGTAGTTACCTTTTCTCCAGGGTACTGGTATGTTTTCAATCCCTGTTATTGCCATAGAATTTAGATCACTATTGTGTTTTTCCACAAAATGTTTAGACAGAGGGTGGCCCATGAATTTTTCTTCTATGTTACGCATGTTGTTGGCTTATCTTCACATTAAGTTGGCGTTTAGTCCGGCCTACGTATAGTTTGTCACATGGGCATTTTATGACATATATGCCCCCTTCTGTGGTACGTGTAATATATTGCTTAAAATCATATTTCTTCCCTTATCTAACAACTGCAAGTTGTTTTTTACTTTGTGTTTTTTTATACATTGTACATTTACAGCAAGGAAAGAAACCTTTAATAGTTGTTTCGAAAAAAAATTTCGTATTACAGGCATGATTGTGCTGTACTGTAGGTATAAAGATTACCAAGGTTGCAGGCTTTTATATATATGAAACGTGGATGAGTGGGGATGTGATTCCCCAAGATTTTACCATCTTTCAAGATACCCCAGTGTTTATTCACTATATTTTTAAGAATGAAGGAATTTGAGTTGAATTGTGTTATAATCGGAACAAGCCCCGTTTTCTCTGTGTCCTCCTACGGGGGTTTTCCTTTAACCCCTTAGTGACAGAGCCAATTTGTTTTTTCGTGACATATTGTACTTCATGTTAGTGGTAACATTTCTTCGATATTACTTGCGATTATTTATGAAAAAAACGGAAATATGGCGAAAATTTTTAAAATTTTGCAACTTTCAAACTTTGTATTTTTATGCCCTTCAATCAGAGAGATATGTCACAAAAATAGTTAATAAATAACATTTCCCACATGTCTATTTTACATCAGCACAATTTTGGAAACAATTTATTTTTTGTTAGGGAGTTATAAGGGTTAAAAGTTGACCAGCAATTTCTCATTTTTACAACACCATTTTTTTAGAGACCACATCACATTTGAAGTCATTTTGAGGGGTCTATATGATAGAAAATAACCAAGTGTGACACCATTCTAAAAACTGAACCCCTCAAGGTGCTCAAAACCACATTCAAGAAATTTATTAACCCTTTACGTGCTTCATAGGAACTGAAACAATGTGGAAGGAAAAAATGAACATTTAACTTTTTTTTTGCAAACATTTTAATTCAGAACCATTTTTTTTATTTTCACATGTGTAAAAACAGAAATGTAACCATAAATTTTGTTACGCAATTTCTCCTGAACACGCAGATACCCCATATGTGGGGGTAAACCACTTTTTGGGTGCACCGCAGAGCTTGGAAGTGAAGGAGCGCCGTTTGACTTTTTCAATGCAGAATTGGCTGGAATTGAGATTGGATGCCATGTCACGTTTAGAGAGCCCCTGATGTGCCTAAACAGTGGAAACTCCCCACAAGTGACACCATTTTGGAAACTAGACCCCTTAAGGAACTTATCTAGATGTGTCGTGAGCACTTTGAACCCCCAAGTGCTTCACAGAAGTTTATAACGTAGAGCTGTGAAAATAAAAAATCGTATTTTTTCTACAAAAATGAAATTTTTGCCCCCAAATTTTTATTTTCACAAGGGTAACTGGAGAAATGAGACCACAAAAGTTGTTCTGCAATTTCTCCTGAGTACGTTGATACCCCATATGGGGGGGGGGGTAAACCACTGTTTGGGCGCACCGCAGAGCTTGGAAGAGAAGGAGTGCCGTTTTACTTTTTACATGTAGAATAGTCTGGAATTGAGATCGGACGCCATGTCGCGTTTGGAGAGCCCCTGATGTGCCTAAACAGTAGAAAACCCCCTCAAGTGACCCCATTTTGGAAACTAGACCCCCATGAAACGTTTCTAAATGTGTGGTGAGAACTTTGAATTCCCAAGTGCTTCACAGAAGTTTATAATGCAGAGTCGTGAAAATAAAAAATATTTTTTTTTCCACAAAAAAGATTTTTTAGCCCCCAAGTTTTTATTTTCACAAGGGTAACAAGAGAAATTGGACCCCAAAAGTTGTTGTCCAATTTGTCCTGAGTATGCTGGTACCCCATATATGGGGGTAAACCACTGTTTGGGCGCACGGCAGAGCTCGGAAGGAAGGAGCGCCGTTTTGGAATGCAGACTTTGATAGAATGGTCTGCGGGCGTTATGTTGTGTTTGCAGAGCCCCTGATGTACTTAAACAGTAGAAACCCTCCACAAATGACCCCATTTTGGAAACTAGACCCCCCCCCAAGGAACTTATCTAGATGTGTGGTGAGAACTTTGAATGCCCAAGTGCTTCACAGAAGTTTATAATGCAGAGTCGTGAAAATAATTTTTTTTTTCCACAAAAAAGATATTGTAGCCCCCAAGTTTTTATTTTCACAAGGGTAACAGGAGAAATTGGACCCCAAAAGTTGTTGTCCAATTTATCCCGAGTATGCTGATGCCCTATATGTGGGGGTAACCCACTGTTTGGGTGCACGGCAGAGCTCAGAAGGGAGGGAGCACCATTTGACTTTTTGAGCGCAAAATTGGCTGTCGAGTTTGGAGACCCCCTGATGTATTTAAACAGGGGAAACCCTGTCATGATTCCAATGGCAGGGAATCACAAAAGGACAAGCACCAACGAGCTCTAGGGTGATGGAACCTGAGCTGACCGCGACCCTAAACCTGAACACACAAATAACAATAGCCGGGGAACGTGCCTACGTTGATCCTAGACGTCTCGCACCAGCCGAAGATCTAACTTCCCCTATTAGAAGAAACACAGACCTCTCTTGCCTCCAGAGAAATACCCCACAGGAATAGCAGCCCCCCACATATAATGACGGTGAAATGAGAGGAAGGCACATACACAGTATGAAAACAGATTCAGCAAAATGAGGCCCGCTAAAACTAGATAGCAGAGGATACAAAAGTAAACTGCGCGGTCAGCAAAAAACCCTTCAAAAAACCATCCTGTAATTACTTGAACTCATGTTCCAACTCATGGAACATGAGGAGCAATTACAGCCCACTAAAGCAACCAGCAGCAAAGAGACAATTATATGCAAGCTGGACAAGACAAAAATAAAGCAAAACGTGGAACAAGAAAATCAAAACTTAGCTTGTCCTGAAGATTACTGAAGCCAGAAGCTGAGGTAACAAAACACTCTGATAACCTTGATAGCCGGCGGGGAAATGACAAGAAAGCCAGGTTAAATAGGAAACTCCCAAATCCTAATAGAACAGGAGGACACCAGAGACAGCAGAACACAAATCACCCAGTACCATCAGTAACCACAAGAGGGAGCCCAAAAACAGAACTCACAACAGTACCCCCCCCTTGAGGAGGGGTCACCGAACCCTCACGAGAACCACCAGGGCGACCAGGATGAGCCCTATGAAAAGCGCGGACCAAATCATCAGCATGAACATCAGAGGCAACCACCCAAGAATTATCCTCCTGACCATAACCCTTCCACTTGACCAAATATTGGAGTTTCCGTCTGGAAACACGAGAATCCAAGATCTTCTCCACAACATACTCCAATTCTCCCTCCACCAGCACCGGAGCAGGAGGCTCAAGCGAAGGAACAACAGGTACCTCATACCTCCGCAACAACGACCGATGGAACACATTATGAATAGCAAACGATGCCGGGAGATCCAAACGAAACGACACAGGGTTAAGAATTTCCAAGATCCTATAAGGACTGATGAACCGAGGCTTGAACTTAGGAGAAGAGACCTTCATAGGACAAAACGAGAAGACAACCACACCAAGTCCCCAACACGAAGTCGAGGACCCACGCGGCGATGGCGATTAGCAAACTGCTGAGCCTTCTCCTGGGACAACTTCAAATTGTCCACCACATGACTCCAAATCCGATGCAACCCATCCACCACCATGTCCACTCCAGGATAATCAGAAGGCTCCACCTGACCAGAGGAAAAACGAGGATGAAACCCCGAATTACAAAAGAAAGGAGAAACCAAGGTAGCAGAACTAGCCCGATTATTAAGGGCAAACTCGGCCAGCGGCAAAAAGGTAACCCAGTCATCCTGATCAGCAGAAACAAAACACCTCAAATAAGTTTCCAAGGTCTGATTAGTTCGCTCCGTCTGGCCATTCGTCTGAGGATGGAATGCAGACGAAAAGGACAAATCAATGCCCATCTTAGCACAGAACGTCCGCCAAAATCTAGACACAAACTGGGATCCCCTGTCAGAAACGATGTTCTCCGGAATCCCATGCAAACGAACCACGTTCTGGAAAAACAGAGGGACCAACTCAGAGGAGGAAGGCAACTTAGGCAAGGGTACAAGATGAACCATTTTAGAAAAGCGGTCACACACAACCCAAATGACAGACATTTTTTGAGAGACAGGGAGATCCGAAATAAAGTCCATGGAAATGTGCGTCCAAGGCCTCTTCGGGATAGGCAAAGGTGACAACAATCCACTGGCTCGAGAACAGCAAGGCTTAGCCCGAGCACAAACCTCACAAGACTGCACAAAAGAACGCACATCCCTCGACAAGGAAGGCCACCAAAAAGACCTGGCCACCAAGTCTCTAGTACCAAATATTCCAGGATGACCTGCCAACGCAGAAGAATGGACCTCGGAGATGACTCTACTGGTCCAACTATCCGGAACAAACAGTCTCTCAGGCGGACAACGATCAGGTTTACCTGCCTGAAACTCCTGCAAAGCACGTCGCAAGTCTGGGAAGACGGCCGACAAAATCACCCCATCCCTAAGGATACCAGTGGGCTCAGAATTTCCAGGGGAGTCAGGCACAAAACTCCTAGAAAGAGCATCCGCCTTCACATTCTTTGAACCTGGCAGGTATGAAACCACAAAATTGAAACGAGAGAAAAACAGTGACCAACGAGCCTGTCTAGGATTCAGACGCCTGGCAGACTCAAGGTAAATCAGATTTTTGTGATCAGTCAAGACCACCACACGATGTCTAGCACCCTCCAGCCAATGACGCCACTCCTCAAATGCCCACTTCATGGCCAAAAGTTCCCGATTACCCACATCATAATTCCGCTCAGCGGGCGAAAATTTTCTAGAAAAGAACGCACATGGCTTCATCACCGAGCAATCGGAGCTTCTCTGTGACAAAACCGCCCCCGCTCCAATCTCGGAAGCATCAACCTCAACTTGGAAAGGAAGCGAAACATCAGGCTGACGCAACACAGAAGCAGAAGAAAACCGGCGTTTAAGTTCCCGAAAGGTCTCCACAGCCGCAGGAGACCAATCAGCAACATCAGCACCCTTCTTAGTCAAATCCGTCAAAGGCTTAACAACACTAGAAAAATTAGTTATAAAACGACGATAGAAATTAGCAAAGCCTAAGAACTTCTGCAGACTCTTAAGAGATGCAGGCTGCGTCCAGTCACAAATAGCCCGAACCTTGACGGGATCCATCTCAATAGTAGAAGGGGAAAAAATATACCCCAAGAAAGAAATCTTCTGGACTCCAAAGAGACACTTTGAGCCCTTTACAAACAAGGAATTAGCCCGCAGGACCTGAAACACCTTCCTGATCTGCTGAACATGAGACTCCCAGTCATCAGAAAAAACCAAAATATCATCCAAATACACAATCATAAATTTATCCAGATATTCACGGAAAATATCGTGCATAAAGGACTGGAAGACTGAAGGAGCATTAGAAAGTCCGAAAGGCATTACCAAATACTCAAAATGGCCCTCAGGCGTATTAAATGCGGTTTTCCACTCATCACCTTGCTTTATTCGTATAAGATTATACGCACCCCGAAGATCAATCTTAGTGAACCATTTAGCCCCCTTAATGCGAGCAAACAAATCAGTCAACAAAGGCAAAGGATACTGATATTTTACGGTAATCTTATTCAAAAGACGATAATCTATACAAGGCCTCAAGGACCCATCTTTTTTGGCCACGAAAAAAAAAAACCTGCTCCCAAAGGGGACGAAGATGGACGGATATGTCCCTTTTCCAAGGACTCCTTAACATAATCCCGCATAGCAGTATGCTCTGGCACTGACAGATTGAACAAACGACCTTTAGGAAATTTACTACCAGGAATTAAATCTATAGCACAATCGCAATCCCTGTGAGGAGGAAGCGAACTGAGCTTAGGCTCCTCAAAAACATCCCGATAATCAGACAAAAATACAGGAACCTCAGAAGGAGTAGATGAAGCGATAGAAATCGGAGGTGCATCATCATGAACCCCCTGACATCCCCAGCTTAACACAGACATTGTTTTCCAGTCAAGGACTGGATTATGAGTTTGTAACCATGGCAGACCAAGTACTAGAACATCATGTAAATTATACAATACCAGGAAGCGAATCACCTCCTGATGAACGGGAGTCATACGCATGGTCACTTGTGTCCAGTACTGAGGTTTATTCATAGCTAAAGGTGTAGAGTCAATTCCCTTCAAAGGAATAGGGACTTCCAGAGGCTCAAGACTAAACCCACATCGCTTGGCAAATGACCAATCCATAAGACTCAGGGCAGCGCCTGAATCTACATAGGCATCGACGGAAATGGATGATAATGAGCAAATCAGAGTCACAGACAGAATGAACTTAGACTGTAACGTACTAATGGCAACAGACTTACCAACCTTTTTTGTGCGTTTAGAGCATGCTGATATAACATGAGCTGAATCACCACAATAAAAGCACAACCCATTTTTCCGCCTATATTTTTGCCGTTCACTTCTAGACTGAACTCTATCACATTGCATTGTCTCAAGTGCCTGTTCAGAAGACACCGCCAAATGGTGCACAGGTTTGCGCTCCCGTAAACGCCGATCAATCTGAATAGCCATAGTCATAGACTCATTCAGACCCGTAGGCGCAGGGAACCCCACCATAACATCTTTAATGGCCTCAGAAAGGCCATCTCTGAACTTTGCAGCCAGGGCGCACTCATTCCACTGAGTAAGCACTGACCATTTCCGAAATTTTTGACAATATATTTCTGCTTCATCTTGCCCCTGAGAGAGAGCTAATAAAGCTTTTTCAGCCTGAATCTCCTGGTTAGGTTCCTCATAGAGCAAACCCAATGCCAGAAAAAACGCATCCACATTAAGCAACGCAGGATCCCCTGGTGCCAATGCAAATGCCCAATTTTGAGGGTCACCCCGCAGGAAAGATATAATAATCTTAACCTACTGAGCAGGGTCTCCAGAAGAGCGAGATTTCAAAGAAAGGAACAGCTTGCAATTGTTCCTAAAATTCAGAAAACTAGATCTATCTCCAGCAAAGAACTCTGGAATAGGAATTCTAGGTTCAGACATAGGAGCATGTACAACAAAATCTTGTATATTTTGAACCTTAGCAGCAAGATTATTCAAGCTGGAAGCTAAACTCTGGACGTCCATGATAAACAGCTAAGGTCAGAGCCATTCAAGGATTAAGAGGAGGAAAAAAAAAAAAAATCAGCCTGGCTGCAATTAAGGCTAGGCAGCAACCTCAGGAGAGAGAAAAAAAAAAAAAAAAACTTCCTCAGACTACTTTTCCTCCTACTTCAGCCCAAACATTTTGGTCCGGCTATACTGTCATGATTCCAATGGCAGGGAATCACAAAAGGACAAGCACCAACGAGCTCTAGGGTGATGGAACCTGAGCTGACCGCGACCCTAAACCTGAACACACAAATAACAATAGCCGGGGAACGTGCCTACGTTGATCCTAGACGTCTCGCACCAGGCGAAGATCTAACTTCCCCTATTAGAAGAAACACAGACCTCTCTTGCCTCCAGAGAAATACCCCACAGAAATAGCAGCCCCCCACATATAATGACGGTGAAATGAGAGGAAGGCACATACACAGTATGAAAACAGATTCAGCAAAATGAGGCCCGCTAAAACTAGATAGCAGAGGATACAAAAGTAAACTGCGCGGTCAGCAAAAAACCCTTCAAAAAACCATCCTGTAATTACTTGAACTCATGTTCCAACTCATGGAGCATGAGGAGCAATTACAGCCCACTAAAGCAACCAGCAGCAAAGAGACAATTATATGCAAGCTGGACAAGACAAAAATAAAGCAAAACGTGGAACAAGAAAATCAAAACTTAGCTTGTCCTGAAGATTACTGAAGCCAGAAGCTGAGGTAACAAAACACTCTGATAACCTTGATAGCCGGCGGGGAAATGACAAGAAAGCCCGGTTAAATAGGAAACTCCCAAATCCTAATAGAACAGGAGGACACCAGAGACAGCAGAACACAAATCACCCAGTACCATCAGTAACCACCAGAGGGAGCCCAAAAACAGAACTCACAACAAAACCCCCCAATTCTAACTCCAACCCTAACCCCAACACATCCCTAACCCTAATCCCAACTCGATCCATAATCCTAATCAAACCCCTAACGATAATCACAACCCTAACCCCAAAACAACCCTAATCTCAACCCTAACCATAACCCTAATCAAAACCCTAAATCCAACACACCCCTAATCCTAATCTCAACCCTAACCACAAACCTAACGCTATTCCCAATACATCCCTAATCCCAACCCTAACCTTAACCCTAATCCCAAACCTAACCCTAATCCCAAGCGTAACCCTAATGCCAACCCTAACCCTAATACCAACCCTAATCCAAACCCTAACTCTAATCCCAACTCTAACCCTTTAGCCGCAACCCTAGCCTAACTTTAGCCCCAACCCTAGCCTTAACCCTAAGCCTAAATTTAGCCCTAACACAAACCCTAGCCCTAACTTTAGCTCCAACCCTAAACCTAGCCCTAACTTTAGCCCCAACCCTAACCCTAAGGCTACTTTCACACTTGCGTCGTTTGGCATCCATCGCAATCCGTTATTTTGGACAAGAAACGGATCCTGCAAATGTGCCCGCAGGATGCGTTTTTTGCCCATAAACTTGTATTGCCGATAGATCGTGACGGATGGCCACACGTCGCGTCCATCGTGCACTGGATCAGTTGTGTTTTGGCGGACCGTCGGCACAAAAAAACGTTCAATGTAATGTTTTTTTGTACGTCACGTCCACCATTTCCGACCGCGCATGCGTGGCCGTAACTCCGCCCCTCCTCCCCAGGACATAGATTGGGCAGCGGATGCATTGAAAAACTGCATTCGCTGCCCACATTGTGCACAATTTTCACAACGTGCGTCGGTATGTCGGGCCGACGCATTGCGAGGGCCCTGTACCGACGCAAGTGTGAAAGAAGCCTAACCCTAAATTTTGCCCCAACCCTAACCCTATATTTAGCCCCAAACCTAACCCAAATTTAGCCCCAACCCTAACCCTAACCCTAAATTTAGCCCCAACCCTAACCCTAAATTTAGCCTCAACCCTAACCCTAACCCTAAATTTAGCCCCAACCCTAACCCTAAATTTAGCCCCAACCCTAACCCTAAATTTAGCCCCAACCCTAACCCTAATTTTAGCCCCAACTGCTTTCTCCTGCCGGCCAGCAGATGGCGACAGATGGCGGACGCACTGCGCATGCGCCCGCCATTTTGTTTCCCAAAGAAGACGCCGGCGGGCAGGAGTGGATGCAGGAGCACCCAGAGACACCAGTGAGTATAATAGGGTCCCTGAATCCCCCTATTTCTCTGTCCTCTGATGTGCAATCACATCAGAGGACAGAGAATTACTCATTGCTTTTTTTTTTGCGACCGACGGTAAACAGTTAATTACCGGCGATCGCAAAACAGGGGTCAGTGAAACCAACCACAATTATGTTCTTTGGGGTCTCGGCTACCCCTGGCAGCCGAGACCCCAAAGATCCTCCCGGTGCCATCTGGAAAAAGATGGCGGTGCCCATCGGGAGCCACGAGGAGCACCGGGGGAGAAAGGTGAGTATCGGGGGGCTATCGGAGACCCCATTTCTCTGTCCTCTGATGTGCGATCACATCAGAGGACAGAGAAATTGAAAGAGAAATCGCTTTTTTTGTGATCGCCGGTAAACGGTTAATTACCAGCGATCGCAAAAGCAGGGTCGGTAAAAACCGACCCGAATCATGTTCTCTGTGGTCTCGGCTACCTCCGGCAGTCGAGACCCCAGAGAAAATCGGACTCTGGGGGGGCGCTATTTACTTTTTCCACAGCGCCGTTAATTAACGGCGCTGTGGTTTATGTACCCTTAACTGCCTTCGTTAAAAGGCGTATCGGCGGTCGTTAAGGGATTAAGTATATCCTGGCGAGATAGGCTGGAGACCTGATTTTTAGAGACTTCCAATGTTTTTAGGTCATAGCCTTTTTCCAAGAATTTAGCGGTTAGTTGCTCCGCTTTTTTGTCATACTGTTATAGTTTTGAACAGTTTCAATGTAATCTCATGTACTGACTTTTTGGTACATTTATCAGCCATGTAGGTAGATGGCAGCTGTTGATGTGAATAAAACTATTTACATCAGTGGGCTTGTTAAAAGTGCAAGTTTGTATGCCCGAGTTCTCAATAAAAACAAAACGAAATAAAATGAAACGCGTAGGATATTGGTCCTTTTTGCGATCCGTACTTTCTCAACGCTCAACTCTAGACTATCCCACGGCTCCACATGACCGATGATGTCACGGCAGGTCCTGCTCCGTTCATCACGCACCGCAAGGAAGCAGTGAACACAGCCAGAAGCCGGGAATCACCAAGCAACACAGGACGCCGGACATCTCCACCGCCTGCATCACCGAGGAAGGAACAGCGGTCTCACGCAAGACAAGAGCTCCAACCAAGCTAACAGGCAGCGTTGCACAGCAGATTTCCGACCTGGTTAATCTGTCTGTAGCACGCCGCACTACCTCATCAACTGAAGCATTGCTACCGGCCGGGGCTGCTTCTCTCATCCCTTTTTTTCTTTTAACATGTTTTTTCTATGGCATTTTAAGTCTTCCACCAGACTCTGAGATATCTCTATCTAATAAGGATTACGTACTCGTTTACCCAGACTGTGAACTCTTAGGGACTTATTTGATAAGACCCATTTATCATTGTCTTATCTATATGGTGCAGCATACTGTCACTCTGTCATAGGCATTTATCTAAAGGTACCGTTACACTAAACGACTGACCAACGATCACGACCAGCGATACGACCTGGCCATGATCGTTGGTAAGTCGTTGTGTGGTCGCTGGGGAGCTGTCACACAGACAGCTCTCTCCAGCGACCAACGATCAGGGGAAAGACTTCGGCATCGTTGAAACTGTCTTCAACGATGCCGAAGTCCCCCTGCAGCACCCGGGTAACCAGGGTAAACATTAGGTTACTAAGTGCAGGGCCGCGCTTAGTAACCCGATATTTACCCTGGTTACCATTGTAAAAGTTAAAAAAAAAAAAACACTACATACTCACATTCTGATGTCTGTCACGTCCCCCGCCGTCAGCTTCCCGCACTGACTGTGTCAGTGCCGGCCGTAAAGCAGAGCACAGCGGTGATGTCACCGCTGTGCTCTGCTTTACGGCCGGCGCCGCTGACAGTCAGTGCAGGGAAGCTGACGGCGGGGGACGTGACAGACATCGGAATGTGAGTATGTACTGTTTTTTTTTTTAACTTTTACAATGGTAGCCTGGGTAAATATCGGGTTACTAAGCGCGGCCCTGCGCTTAGTAACCCGATATTTACCCTGGTTACAAGTGAACACATCGCTGGATCGGTGTCACACACGCTGATCCAGCGATGACAGCGGGTGATCAGCGACCAAAAAAGGTCCTGATCATTCCCCAACGACCAACGATCTCCTCCCAGCAGGGGCCTGATCGTTGGTCGTTGTCACACATAACGAGATCGTTAGCGGGATCGTTGCTACATCACAAAAAGCATGACGTTGCAACGATATCGTTAACGAAATCGTTATGTGTGAAGGTACCTTAAGTTCGATTATTACTAGGTGGCCACCATTTGGGCATATTGTTACTTATTTCTACTAGCAGCTTATCTATACTCTTCTAGTATCTTTATACTGAGTTTTATATATATATATATATATATATATATATATACACATATTTTCTTAGGAGACTACTCCCTCAGGATCACGGGCTAAGTGCAATCTTTTTGTATACCTCTATACTTTGCGTATTTCCACATATCATCTCCATTAAATACACCTTCTGGTTTCTTTAAGTCTCGTTGTGCGCGTATTTATCCAAAATTATATATCTATACTCCGACAATAAAATGCTAAATCTGCAGCAATATGAGACACTCTATACCTTAGCGCCGCTGCAATTCACATTACAAGATTCTACTTGTGTTTACTTGTTGCACCATCCTGTAGATTGCAAGCCCTCAAGGCCAGGGTCCTTGCCCCTTTGTACCAGTCTGTACTTGTTAGTTTGCTTACTGTAAGTGATATCTGTAATTTGTATGCAACCCCTTCTCATGTACAGCACCATGGAATCAATGGTGCTATATAAATAATAATAATAATAATAATAATAATTTTATGCTTGCTTCTAGTATAGATAGTGAAATGGAAAATGAAAAAACACACCACCAGAAATTCTTTAAGTACCTGTGCTCAGGAAGAAAAGAGCTGAGGAACTTGCAAGTGCCCTGATGGGAGCAACAGGGGACTGGTAGCATTAGTTTAAATTTTTGATTATTTTACCACTTTGACCCTTCAAAAAAATTCAAAGGAGACAACCAGGATGGAAAACTTGAGTCACATAGCTACAGCAAAGTTTTCAGATTTTTGCATTCTTAAACAGCAAGTACAAGATGTTTTGCCACTGATTAAGGCTATGGAATAAAGATGTCCAAGATTTATTATTTTTAGCAAACTATGCACTTCAACAGTACTTTTCTCATTTTTTGCAAGCCTTTGGCAAAAAATGATTGATGCGAATGGAAAAAAAGACATCTGTGGTAAATTTTACTTGACTTAACCCCTTCATGACCCAGCCTATTTTGACCTTAAAGACCTTGCCGTTTTTTGCAATTCTGACCAGTGTCCCTTTATGAGGTAATAACTCAGGAACGCTTCAACGGATCCTAGCGGTTCTGAGATTGTTTTTTCGTGACATATTGGGCTTCATGTTAGTGGTAAATTTAGGTCAATAAATTCTGCATTTATTTGTGATAAAAACGGAAATTTGGCGAAAATTTTGAAAATTTCGCAATTTTCACATTTTGAATTTTTATTCTGTTAAACCAGAGAGATATGTGACACAAAATAGTTAATAAATAACATTTCCCACATGTTTACTTTACATCAGCACAATTTTGGAAACAAAATTTTTTTTTGTTAGGAAGTTATAAGGGTTAAAATTTGACCAGCGATTTGTCATTTTTACAACGAAATTTACAAAACCATTTTTTTTAGGGACCACCTCACATTTGAAGTCAGTTTGAGGGGTCTATATGGCTGAAAATACCCAAAAGTGACACCATTCTAAAAACTGCACCCCTCAAGGTACTCAAAACCACATTCAAGAAGTTTATTAACCCTTCAGGTGCTTCACAGCCGCAGAAGCAACAAGGAAGGAAAAAATGAACATTTAACTTTTTAGTCACAAAAATTATCTTTTAGCAACAATTTTTTTATTTTCCCAATGGTAAAAGGAGAAACTGAACCACGAAAGTTGTTGTCCAATTTGTCCTGAGTACGCTGATACCTCATATGTGGGGGTAAACCACTGTTTGGGCGCACGGCAGGGCTTGGAAGGGAAGGAGCGCCATTTGACTTTTTGAATCAAAAATTGGCTCCACTCTTTAGCGGACACCATGTCACGTTTGGAGAGCACCCGTGTGCCTAAAAATTGGAGCTCCCCCACAAGTGACCCCATTTTGGAAACTAGACGCCCCATGGAACTTATCTAGATGCATAGTGAGCACTTTGAACCCCCAGGTGCTTCACAAATTGATCCGTAAAAATGAAAAAGTACTTTTTTTTCACAAAAAAATTCTTTTAGCCTCAATTTTTTCATTTTCACATGGGCAACAGGATAAAATGGATCCTAAAATGTGTTGGGCAATTTCTCCTGAGTACACCAATACCTCACATGTGGGGGTAAACCACTGTTTGGGCACATGGTAAGGCTCGGAAGGGAAGGAGCGCCATTTGACTTTTTGAATGAAAAATTATTTCCATCGTTAGCGGACACCATGTCGCGTTTGGATAGCTCCTGTGTGCCTAAACATTGGCGCTCCCCCACAAGTGACCCCATTTTGGAAACTAGACCCCCCAAGGAACTTATTTAGATGCCTAGTGAGCACTTTAAACCCTCAGATGCTTCACAAATTGATCTGTAAAAATGAAAAAGTACTTTTTTTTCACAAAAAAATTCTTTTCGCCTCAATTTTTTCATTTTCACATGGGCAGTAGGATAAAATGGATCATAAAATTTGTTGGGCAATTTCTCCCGAGTACGCCGATACCTCATATGTGGGGGTAAATCACTGTTTGGGCACTCGGCAGGGCTCGGAAGGGAAGGCGCGCCATTTGACTTTTTGAATGGAAAATTAGCTCCAATTGTTAGCGGACACCATGTCGCGTTTGGAGAGCCCCTGTGTGCCTAAACATTGGAGCTCCCCCACAAGTGACCCCATTTTGGAAACTAGACCCCCCAAGGAACTTATCTAGATGCACATTGAGCACTTTAAACCCCCAGGTGCTTCACAGAAGTTTATAACGCAGAGCCATGAAAATAAAAAATAATTTTTCTTTCCTCAAAAATGATTTTTTAGCCTGGAATTTCCTATTTTGCCAAGGATAATAGGAGAAATTGGACCCCAAATATTGTTGTCCAGTTTGTCCTGAGTACGCTGATACCCCATATGTGGGGGTAAACCACTGTTTGGGCGCACGGCAGGGCTCGGAAGGGATGGCATGCCATTTGGCTTTTTAAATGGAAAATTAGCTCCAATCATTAGCGGACACCATGTCACGTTTGGAGAGCCCCTGTGTGCCTAAACATTGGAGATCCCCCAGAAATGACCCAATTTTGGAAACTAGACCCCCAAAGGAACTAATCTAGATGTGTGGTGAGGACTTTGAACCCCCAAGTGCTTCACAGAAGTTTATAACGCAGAGCCATGAAAATAAAAAAAAAAATTATTTTCTCAAAAATGATCTTTTAGCCTGCAATTTTTTATTTTCCCAAGGGTAACAGGAGAAATTTGACCCCAAAAGTTGTTGTCCAGTTTCTCCTGAGTACGCTGATACCCCATATGTGGGGGTAAATCACTGTTTGGGCACATGCCGGGGCTCGGAAGTGAAGTAGTGACGTTTTGAAATGCAGACTTTGATGGAATGCTCTGTGGGCGTCACGTTGCGTTTGCAGAGCCCCTGATGTGGCTTAACAGTAGAAACCCCCCACAAGTGACCCCATTTTGGAAACTAGACCCCCAAAGGAACTTATCTAGATGTGTGGTGAGCACTTTGAACCCCCAAGTGCTTCATAGAAGTTTATAATGCAGAGCCGTGAAAATAATAAATACGTTTTCTTTCCTCAAAAATAATTATTTAGCCCAGAATTTTTTATTTTCCCAAGGGTAACAGGAGAAATTGGACCCCAATAGTTGTTGTCCAGTTTCTCCTGAGTACGCTGATACCCCATGTGTGGGGGTAAACCACTGTTTGGGCACACGTCGGGGCTCAGAAGGGAAGTAGTGACTTTTGAAATGTAGACTTTGATGGAATGGTCTGCGGGCGTCACACTGCGTTTGCAGAGCCCCTGGTGTGCCTAAACAGTAGAAACCCCCCACAAGTGACCCCATTTTAGAAACTAGACCCCCCAAGGAACTTATCTAGATATGTGGTGAGCACTTTGAACCCCCAAGTGCTTCACAGACGTTTACAACGCAGAGCCGTGAAAATAAAAAATCATTTTTCTTTCCTCAAAAATGATGTTTTAGCAAGCATTTTTTTAGATTTACAAGGGCAACAGGAGAAATTGGACCCCAGTAATTGTTGCGCAGTTTATCCTGAGTACACTGATACCCCATATGTGGGGGTAAACCACTGTTTGGGCACACTTCAGGGCTCGGAAGTGAGGGAGCACCATTTGACTTTTTGAATACGAGATTGGCTGGAATCAATGGTGGCGCCATGTTGCGTTTGGAGACCCCTGATGTGCCTAAACAGTGGTAACCCCTCAATTCTACCTCCAACAATAACCCCCCCACACTCCTAACCCTAATCCCAACTGTAGCCATAACCCTAATCACAACCCTAACCACAACCCTAATTCCAACCCTAACCCTAAGGCTATGTGCCCACGTTGCGGATTCGTGTGAGATATTTCCGCACCATTTTTGAAAAATCCGCGGGTAAAAGGCACTGCGTTTTACCTGCGGATTTTCCGCGGATTTCCAGTGTTTTTTGTGCGGATTTCACCTGCGGATTCCTATTGAGGAACAGGTGTAAAAAGCCGCGGAATCCGCACAAAGAATTGACATGCTGCGGAAAATACAACGCAGCGTTTCCGCGCGGTATTTTCTGCACCATGGGCACAGCGGATTTGGTTTTTCATATGTTTACATGGTACTGTAAACCTGATGGAACACTGCTGCGAATCCGCAGCGGCCAATCCGCAGCCAAATCCGCACAGTGTGCACATAGCCTAATTCTAAAGGTATGTGCACACGCTGCGGAAAACACTGCAGATCCGCAGCAGTTTCCCATGAGTTTACAGTTCAATGTAAACCTACGGGAAACAAAAATCGCTGTACACATGCTGCGGAAAAACTGCACGGAAACGCAGCGGTTTACATTCCGCAGCATGTCACTTCTTTGTGCGGATTCCGCAGCGGTTTTACAACTGCTCAAATAGAAAATCGCAATTGTAAAACCGCAGTGAAATGCGCAGAAAAAAACGCGGTAAATCCGCCATAAATCCGCAGCGGTTTAGCACTGCGGATTTATCAAATCCGCAGCGGAAGAATCCGCAGAGTACCAGAATACGTGTGCACATACCGAAACCCTAACCCTAGCCCTAACCCTACCCCTAGCCCTAACCCTAGCCCTAACCCTAGCCCTACCCCTAGCCCTAACCCTAACCCTACCCCTAACCCTATTCTAACATTAGTGGAAAAAAAAAATTTTCTTTATTTTTTTATTGTCCCTACCTATGGGGGTGACAAAGGGGGGGGTCATGTATTATTTTTTTTATTTTGATCACTGAGATATAATCTATCTCAGTGATCAAAATGCACTTTGGAACGAATCTGCCGGCCGGCAGATTCGGCGGGCGCACTGCGCATGCGCCCGCCATTTTGGAAGATGGCGGCGCCCAGGGAGAAGACGGACAGGACCCCGGCTGGATCGGTAAGTATGATGGGGTGGGGGGGACCACGGGGGGGGGATCGGAGCACGGGGGGGGGATCGGAGCACGGGGGGGAATCGGAGCGCGGCAGGCGTGGAACGGAGCACGGGGGGCGTGGAACGGAGCACAGGGGGCTGGAACGGAGCATGGGGGGGTGGAACGGAGCACGGGGGGGTGGATCTGAATGCAGGGGGGGTGATTGGAGCACGGGGGGGTGATTGGAGCACGGGGGGAGCGGACAAGAGCACGGGGGGGAGCGGAGCACTGGATGGAGGGGAGCCGGAGCAGTGTACCGGCCAGATCGGGGGGCTGGGGGGGCGATCGGTGGGGTGGGGTGGGGGCACACTAGTATTTCCAGCCATGGCCGATGATATTGCAGCATCGGCCATGGCTGGATTGTAATATTTCACCCGTTATAATGGGTGAAATATTACAAATCGCTCTGATTGGCAGTTTCACTTTCAACAGCCAATCAGAGCGATCGTAGCCACGAGGGGGTGAAGCCACCCCCCCTGGGCTAAACTACCACTCCCCCTGTCCCTGCAGATCGGGTGAAATGGGAGTTAACCCTTTCACCCGATCTGCAGGGACGCGATCTTTCTGTGACACAGCATATGCGTCACAGGTCGGATTGGCACCGACTTTCATGACGCATACGCTGTGTCACAGGTCGGGAAGGGGTTAATAGGATTTATTGAAAATGCAGTTCTAATTTTTTTACATACATAGCAGGATTAGGAAACAAACACAAAATGAACTAATTAAAAAGAAGAAAAAGGACAAAATAACAATATTCTGCACAATCTCCTATACTAGGAGGAAAATGTGAACATTGACATGACACCATGTTGTGTTTCAGTTCATAATTACAAGAGAAATCATTATTGTACATTGATTGGTTAATTTTTTGTGAGTATGTGGATAGTTTAAAATCCCAAAGCAAAATGTTTAACCCCTTAATGCTCCATGATGTACAATTACATCAGAAACTTTGGAGAAGGTTTAGAAGGACAGCCCCCCTCTATACAGAGAAAAGGACAGCTATATTATATAGCTGACCTCTGTCTCCAACAGTAGAGATCAGCATGGCTGCTGTCAGTCACTGACAGCGGCATTTAAGCGCTACAATCCAGCCTGGAGATTAGACTTTCTACTAGGCACTGCTCCTGATAGCCAGTTTCCTACTCTACACTGATGAGGGGCAAAAACCCCGAAACAGCTGTCTGTGGATGGATACCATGCTTGGCATAGGTGGTTTTCCTTTATTGGATGTTTACCTTTATTGGATGCTGCCCTTCCCTTGGTTGTTCCTTCCCTGGGAAAGGCCTGGCTATTCACTGCCTGCGTTGAGAAACACGTGATGGTGTCTCCGCAGCTCTTCTACTTGCATTTGCATATTTGGGGGCAGTGTTCTGGATCACTGCATTGAGAAACACGTGATGGTGTCTCCGCGGTGTTGGATGTTTTGGTCTCCACGAGGTCAATCATCCGTGCCTTTATAGACTTTCTACTAGGCACTGCTCCTGATAGCCAGTTTCCTACTCTACACTGATGAGGGGCAAAAACCCCGAAACAGCTGTCTGTGGATGGATACCATGCTTGGCATAGGTGGTTTTCCTTTATTGGATGTTTTCCTTTATTGGATGCTGCCCTTCCCTTGGTTGTTCCTTCCCGGGGAAAGGCCTGGCTATTCACTGCCTGCGTTGAGAAACACGTGATGGTGTCTCCGCAGCTTCTCTACTTGCATTTGCATATTTGGGGGCAGTATTCTGGATCACTGCATTGAGAAACACGTGATGGTGTCTCCGCGGTGTTGGATGTTTTGGTCTCCACGAGGTCAATCATCCGTGCCTTTATAGACTTTCTACTAGGCACTGCTCCTGATAGCCAGTTTCCTACTCTACACTGATGAGGGGCAAAAACCCCGAAACAGCTGTCTGTGGATGGATGCCATGCTTGGCATAGGTGGTTTTCCTTTATTGGTTGTTTTCTTTTATTGGATGCTGTCCTTCCCCTGGTTGTTCCTTCCCGGGGAAAGGCCTGGCTATTCACTGCCTGCGTTGAGAAACACGTGATGGTGTCTCCGCAGCTCCTCTACTTGCATTTGCATATTTGGGGGCAGTGTTCTGGATCACTGCGTTGAGAAACACGTGATGGTGTCTCCGCGGTGTTGGATGTTTTGGTCTCCACGAGGTCAATCATCCGTGCCATTATGGAGATTAGTTCAGGCACCTATCAGCCCTCCTGTAATGGGATTACATGGAGCCAATAGGTTTCTATGAAAGCAAAGGGTCGGCTGACTGCCCCCATGCCTGTCATGTTATCTTTTCTGTTATGTCTAGCCTGTTACTGGGTAGCATAGAAGACTACCATTTTTACTATATACCACAAAACTGCAGTGTTACTGTCCATAGTACAAGCGATCAGGATCTCAGTGAACCTGTCCCTTAAGGGAAATAACAAATAAACATAAGAAATAAAAAAAATACATGTTATTTGGTATCGCTGTGTCCAGTAAAGTCTAAACTATCAAAATATATACTAAATTAATTAAGCAGATTGGTAAGCGTTGTAACGAGAGAAGAAAATCTAAGCACCACAACTGCAATTTTTAGCTCCCTCCACTAAAAAATTCAAAAACAAACAATGTATAGTAAAGTCATGGCCGAAAATGTTGGCACCCTTGAAATCGTTCAAGAAAATGAAGTATTGCGCCCAGAAAATTATTGCAATTACATACGTTTTGTTATACACGTTGTTTATTTCCTTTGTGTATATTGGAACAACACAAAAAAATGTGAAAAAAAAAATTGGATATCATTTCACGCTAAACCCCCAAAATGGCTCTAACAAAATTGTTGGCACCTTTCCAAAACTATGGGGAAAAAACTTTTTCAGTGTGTGCTGCTCTTTCCGACTCACCTGTGGCAAGTAACAGGTATGGGCAATTTGAAAATCACACCTGAAACCGGATAAAAAGGGGAGAAGTTCACTTAATCTTTGCACTGTGTGTCTGTATGTACCACACTAAGCATGGAGAACAAAAAGAAGGTAAGAAAGCTGTCTGAGGACTTGAGAACCAAAATTGTTGAAAAATATCAACAATCTCAAGGTTAAAAGTCCATCTCCAGAGATCTTGATGTTCCTTTGTCAATGGTGTGCAACACAATCATGAAGTTTACAACCCATGGCACTGTGGCTAATCTACCTGGACATGAACAACAGAGAAAAGTTCATGAAAGGTTGTAGAGCAGGATAGTCCGGATAGTGGACAAGCAACCCCAACCCCGAGATATCCCTATAGAGGTCTAATAATAATCAGACCTTCCACTGAAAACCCACATATCAAATATACTGATCGTTAACGATCGTCGGGGTGTGTGGTCGGCCCCTGTGAACCCTCACATCAGTGTACTACGGTATGTAATATTCGTATGATGCCTTTATGTCACCGTGATAGACTGGGAATTTTCCCTTATACCCCTTAGGAATGAATATGCTGCTGCTAAGTCTGACATATATGTATCAGTATATTTGATATGTGGGTTTTCAGTGGAAGGTCTGATTATTAGACCTCTATAGGGATATCTCGGTGCCTATTTAATCCCTATTGGACATTGTCCTAGACCCCACAGAACTATCTCTGTTGATGTGGGGGTTCTATGGGTCTATTCACACTTGCTGATATCTTTTGTACTTTTTTGCTATGGATTTTTTTTCCCTTGCGCCATTTTTAGATTCTGATCTTATACTGTTTGTTGTATTGCCTTTAATAAAGCATTTTTGCATATACGTACATATGGACTTTTTGGTCGTTTTGTTCTGGCTCTTTTGCCCCCTCTTTCTACATATGTCTGGTTTGCGACTGGTCCATTTTTTAAGTCCATTTAACCATAGCAGGCTGTGACTTTTTTCACCCTTGTATTATTATTTTTCCACTGTGGTCTATTTGCCATGCTGCTTTTGTACGTGAGTTGGTTGCTTCATTCTCTAGTCTGTACAGTCTGCGATTGGGGTGCAAAAGTCCTTGAAGATCCAAGATTTATTCATCTAGATAAAAGTTAGGTGGTTTACACTTTCAGGTGACAGCCTGCTGCGCTTATCCATCAGGATACCACCAGCAGCGCTGAAGACAGGTTCTGAGAGAACACTGGCTGCCGGGCATGATATAACCTCCAAAGCATGTGAAGCGAGCTCAAGTCACTCATCCATTTTGGAAGACCAAAATGTGAAAGGGTCAAAACTCTCCCTGATGGTATTGATATTCAGTTCTAGATATTCCTGCACCAACCTCTACATTCGTACACCACATGTAAGACTTGGACTTTGTTGTGGTGGTGCACGAGCTGGTCTAAAAAAGTGTCAAAGGACTCACAGAAATTGTTTCTTCCACTTCCACCACTGCTGCTCCTGCAGCTAATGTTTTGGCATTGACAAATTGATGTGACAGACGTTGAAATTCTATAGCTGCGATGCGCACTGTGTGCTTTACTGCTGTCTTGGGGAAAACATCTCTTAGGGTTGTGTAAAAGCGTGTTTTGATACTCCAGCATTCGTGGATCCCTTTCCAAGGCAGGAAGCATCTGGCAAAATTTGGTTTTATGACATCAATCTAACCGACTGGTTACCGAGTAGTCAGCACTATTTTTAATCATAACTATACAGGGATCATGTAAAACATAATGCAGAAAAAGGCACTAATATGTCGGGCTCTAACATAAGGTCCAAGCCCATGCTGTGTTGGTGGCTAGGAAACACTGATACTTATTTCTTCCGTCCTCTCCTGCCAACCACGAACAACAGAGAGATGATTATCCTCTTCATCTTCTGACAGTTGCTCACCCATCAGCTCTTCCTCCTCCATTTGTTCCTCAGATCTTGCCGTTTTAAAACTGTGCAGAAGGGTGCAGAGGTCCTTTATCTTGTGCCCACTCCATAAACCTGATATGCGCCATGTCCATACTGCATTTGCAGAGGCTGTACGACATGACATACTGTGTCAGGGCTCGTTGTTGCCGCTACAGTCGCTACAACATGTGCAAAGTGGAATTCCACTGTGTCGGCACATCACATATCAATGTATTAGCTGGCATGGACAAAGATCTCGGTATCGATGCAAGTCGATGACCAGAGGGGTGTGAACGGTGGAAGCGCACAGCTCCTGTGATTTCTGCAGCAGCTCACCCAGGCCAGGATAGTGGAGCAGAAAATGCTGTACCACCAGGTTGAGGACGTGAACCATGCAAGGCTTGGTTGTGAGCTTGCCTCAATGTCGGCCGCCACCAGGTTTGCACTATTATCCCTGGATTCAGGTTCATCGGAGACAGCCAAACTCGGCCTGGAGAGTTGTCCTCAACTCTTCAGCTTTATGACTGCGATCTCCAAGTGATATCAATTTTAACACTGCCTAATTGCTGTGATCCCTGGCTGTGCAGTATGGAGATTGTACGGATTCGCTCTGCACTATTGGAATGCGTGTCTCATTAGGGCAGAGATTGAGAGCACAGGTGGAGACTCTAGAGGAGATAGAGGAGGAGGAAGAAGCAGTGGAGGAAGTGTTAAATAGATAAGTTTGTCCTGCAAGACTTGGAGATTCCAAGACTTGTTAAGCAGTGCCTGCCCCCACAACCACCAGAGTCACCCAGTCCCCAGTCAGCAAGATGTAACGCCCTTGGCCATGCTTACTTGTTCAAGTGTCTGTGGTGAAATGCACTGTAAAAGACACTGCTTTGGTAAAGGAATGGTTAATGTTGTCTGCTACATGCTGGTGTAGTGCAGGTACAGCTTTCTTAGAAAAGTAAAGGCGACTGGGAAATTGGTACTGGGGGACAGCCATCAGCTTTCAGAAACTGTATGAATCTACCAGCCGGAACGGCATCATTTCTGTGGCCAACAGATTGGAGATAGTGGAGTTCAGTTTCTTAGCTTTGTCATGGAAAAAAGGAAACAATCTCTTACGTGACCACACCTGTGCAACCATGGGCTGGCTTCAGTGCTAATAGAGGGCAAAGTACTTTTAACCAGACAAACTGCTAGACCACGAGGAAAGTGCAGGCGGTGATGCTACGGTGGATTGAGAAAGTTGTGGTGTGCTCGTTCTCTGAGGTCAGTCAAAAACAGTTTGCATGTCCGATTCCGTTACAGCTGATGTGGTCTCCAGTCAACATGACTGGAGCAGGTAAAGAGCCTGAGATTCTGCAGTCAGAGACCCACATCTCAATAATTGGCACGGTAACAGAGGAGGTGGAAGAAGCAGCAGATGCAATTGAGGCAGTGGCTGATTGTTGTTGAGGTCCGCTGGTCCACATTTTAGCACAATGAGATCCCCAGAGGAACGCATGTTGATTATGAATGTGATGGTTCATATATGTAGTAGTGAAATTATTGCACTTTTTTTTACCTCTACCCAGTTTTTTTTTTGCAAAGTTGGCAGATTTTGTGAGTTGGCTCATCCTTCACAAAGTCAAAAAGGCCCTGGCTAGGCAACCCTTGCCACCCCTGCAAGCTGCAGACCTGTGGCTGCTAATGGTCACAGCCACAGTTATGACTGAGGATGCATTGTTTGTTGTGGCTGTATGACTAAGTGCCTGCGATGTACAGCACAACTTAATCTTCTTGTCTTCCTCCTCAGATGACCCACTCAGTTGTGTGCCTTTGTGTTCATGCCAACTGGGATCTAACACATCATCATCATCCTCTGTTTTATCACATTCCTCACCCTTGGAGTCACCTCCTGCTCTTCCTGCACTGACAGCACAGTACAGTCTGCAAGAGCCTCAGATATGAATCTCTTCAGACTCACCCATCTGTGTTTCCAAACAGTCGGCTGTATAGTTGGGACACGGGGAAAGCAAGGGTAATTTGGGTGCCACCTCTGATGTTGAGGAGGAGGAAGAGGAAGAGAGGACACTTGAAGCTGCCCTTGCCCTCCCTTCAAGCACATGCTCTTTCCGGGCCTCATCAACAAGGTGCACCACTGTGCGTCTGCCAAAGAAAGGTAGTGGAGTAGCCTGTCCAGTTGCAGAAGCTGTCAGTTGTCTTTGCACAGGACATGACGTTGGTTCATTATTGCTTGCATAAACATTACCAACTTCCCCATGTACAACTTGAACACTAAGCATAATTCCACTTCCACCAAGGCCTCACTTTTTTCCAGTAATGTTGCTAAGATAGTGTGGTAGCAGCACAGTATTAGCAACAAAGAAGTAGATTTTAAACTCTGCACCAGGTCTGCAAGCAGCTGAATTTCAGCGGCAGTCAATGACAAGGTGAAATATGGCGTGCTCAATCACGTTAGTCACAAAAGAAAGAATTGTTGGAGCGTAGATGAGACCTGTATAACAAAGTAGATATGCTCCAAACAATTTTAAAATTAGATCTCCCCTATTGTACGGTGTTACTAACAGAATAATTTTTTGGTGTCTGAGGATTAGGCCTCTAAAATACTAGTTGCTACTAACAATTTGAAAGTAAGATGTCCCCTACTGTATGACGTTAGTAACAGAAGAATTTTTGGGGGAGCCTGTGGATTAGGCCTCTATAACAAACTAGATGCTACAAACAATTTTAAAGAGCGATGTCCCCTACTGTACGATGTTAGTAACAGTAGAATATTTTTTTTAGTGTTGTTGTTGATGCCTGTATAACCTAGAAGAAATTATCTAAACAATTTCAAATTCAGATTTAGCCTGGTATATCACGTTTGTAAAACCCCCAAAATGTTATTTTTTCCATGTGCAACGGCTCTGCACAATCAACAATTTCACCGCCACAAAATTACAATGTGGGATATGGTGGTCCGTATCATGTTTAGCAACAGAATTTTTTTGTTATGTGCGTGGGGTCTGCAGATAGCTTAATTTCAACCCAACAAAATGACAATGTGGCATACGGCGGGCTGTATCATATTTTGCAACAGAAAAAATATATTTTTTATGTGCATGAGCTATGCACACAGTGACATTTCACCACCAAAGTGAATAAGTTGAGATATGGCATGGTGAATTACGGTAGCAACTGCCCCTCAAAAAATGTCTTCATGCACAACAGCTCAAATCACAGAACATGATGGAATATGGAGTTCTATTTCACATTTAGTTAGCAAAAAATAAGATTTACAATGCTATACTCGTGCATGGAGCACAATAGAAGCACACTTGTATGACATGTTCCCTGCTGTCTTTGCGGACCTCAGTAATGGCAAAAAATAAACTGCTGGAAGGTTGATTTCACAGCCACACAGGACATCACATAGCTAAATTTTCTGCGCTGTTAGTGTCAAAATGGCACAAAAACAAAATGTCCATTCTTTATATGGAAAGGGACATGTGATTTCAGCAGCTAATGACACAAGTCATTGTGTGAGGACATTGTGGATGTTTCCTGTATCCTGATTGGCTAGCCACAATGTGCACACATAGTTAGGAAAAAAAATAATTACTGTTTACAAGCACGTTGCACCTCTGAGCTTTTCAAACTTACTCGTCTCAAAACACGTGCTCCATGCTCATGATACACCACCATTATCATTGCATAAGTGCTGGAAATACTTATGTGGCAACTAATGTTATGGATTTTTCCCAATTTTATAAAATTTTGCTCGCGTTTCAGATCACAAATCCGAATGTGTCATATTCATGCTGAATTTGTTTGGTGATTGTTTTCCTAACATCACAATAGATTACCAATGGATTTTTGGTCGCAATGTAGTGCCCAGTGTCAAAGCTGAGTTTGTGTTCAGCAGGATGACCTCAAAAATACTTCAAGAAGCACCTACAAATGGATAGAAACAAAGCGCTGGAGAGTTCTGAAGTGGCCACAAAGAGTCCTGATTAGTGGTGGGCGAGCACTAAAATGCTTGGGTGCTCATTGCTCGGGTTGACCAAATTGAAATACTCGAGTACTCGACCTGAGCAGTAAGCCTAATGTAAGTCCATGGGAAACACAAGCATTTTTGCCGTGATCCTCCCCGGGGGTCCTTTTAGGGTCTAAAAATGTCTGAAATAGATGGGAGCAGTGCTAAAATGACATGGGAAATGACACGGGAACATCATGGGAAGACCCCTGGAAGCATTTCTGATTCCTAGGTCACAGCTGTGACCAATGTTGTCAGAGTGTGACGTCACTTTTACAGGCACACACTAAATTATACAAAAACTAAACCAAAATGGATTTTCCTGGGAAATATGTTAAGGAACATCCTTTCCAGGGTAATAATTTGTATATTAGGCAAAATAAAGACCTCTCCCCCCCAAAAAAGGAACCTCCACTACTTGGACTATGTTCACATGTAGCTTTTTTGATGCATTTTTCAACCTTAGCATTGCTTTCAACCAATACAAATGCATTCACTGGTAAATGTCATTGTAACATTTAACAACCTTAGCTAGCCATGTGGTCTGTGAGTCAGTATCAGACATATCTTGTTTCATTTATGAAGGAGGGACTCTTAAACTCACAAAGTCTATTTTTATAGGGGTACCAGGCGACATTAATATTCTTAAAGGACCATTATTAAACGGTGGGTCTCCTATACTGTTATTGTCTATGCAGTGAGTGGCTGGGCTGCCAAAAATTAGGATGCACCCCAATACCCCTTTTGTGAGACGTACAGGTGGGCCTTCTGAAAAAATGTTCCCATTATAAGAAAGAGGGTCTCACATAGTGTTTGCCTATGCATTGCATGCAAGGACTGCCATACCCCAAAGTTACAGGCACCCCAATAAGCCTTTGAAATGCTGTATTTGAAGGCCACATGAAAATCAAGTTCACATTATTCATTTGGTACTGCCATACTGTTTGCCTATGCATTGAATGCAAGGCTTGCCCTGCCCCAAAGTTACATGCACTCCAATAAGCCTTTGAACCCACATACTGGATGGCCACAGGAAAACCAAGGTCACATTGTTCATTTGGTACTCCCATACTGTTTGGTTTTGCATTGAATGCAAGCCTGCCCTGCACCAAATTCAGATGCACCCCAATAAGCCTTTGAAAACGATGGAAGGTAAAGGAAGGCATCTTTATTGGACCTGAGATTCGAAAACTTTGTCATGATGAGGAGTTTCTCCGTTTGTTGCAGGACAAGGAGAAGTCTGCATGGGTCGTATTCACATTAGTGGGAACTCAAGAGCAGATAACTATGAAGAGTTGGTGGAAAATTTCCTGGCCACAGGAAAACCAAGTTCACATTATTTATTTGGTACTGCCATACTGTTTGCCTATGCATTTAATGCAGGGCTTGCCCTGCACCAAAGTTACAGGCACCCCAATAAACCTTTGAACCCACATACTGGATGGCCAAAGGACAACCAGGTTTGCATTATTCATTTGGTACTGCCATACTGTTTGACTATGCATTGAATGCAAGGCCTGCCCTGCTCCAAAGTTGCATGCACCCCAATAAGTCTTTGAACCCATGTACTGGATAGCCACAGGAAAACCAAGTTCACCATATTCATTTGGTACTGCCATACTGTTTGCCTATGCATTGAATGTAAGGCCTGCCCTGCTCCAAAGTTACATGCACCCCATTAAGCCTTTGAATCCACGCACTGGATGGCCACATGAAAAGCAAATTCACATTATTCCCTTGGTACTGCCATACTGTTTGCTTTTGCATTGAATTTAAGGCCTGCCCTGCATCAAATTCACACGCACCCCAATAAGCCTTTTAAATGATGTACTGGATGGCAATAGGAAAACCAAGTTAACATTATTCATTTGGTAATGCCATACTCTTTGGCTATGCTCTTAATGCAAGGCCTGCCCTTCACCAAAGTTACAGGCACCCCAATTAGTCTTTGAATCCACGTACTGGATAGCCACAGGAAAACCAAGTTAACATTATTCTTTGGTACTGCCATACTGTTTGCCTATGCATTGAATGCAAGGCCTGCCCAGCTCCAAAGTTATATGCACTCCAATAAGACTTTGAACCCACATAGTGGATGGCCACAGTAAAACCAGATTCACATTATTCATTTGGTACTTTCATACTGTTTGCCTATGCATTGATTGCAAGGCCTGCGCTGTACCAAAGTTACAGGCACCCCAAATAGTCTTTGAACCCATGTACTGGATAGCCACAGGAAAACCAAGTTCACATTCTTCATTTGGTACTCCCATACTGTTTGCTTATGTATTGAATGCAAGGCCTGCCCTGCACCAAATTCACACACACCCCAATAAGCCTTTGAATCCACGCACTGGATGGCCACATGAAAAGCAAGTTCACATTATTCACTTGGTACTGCCATACTGTTTGCTTTTGCATTGAATTCAAGGCCTGCCCTGCATCAAATTCACACGCACCCCAATAAGCCTTTGAAACGATGTACTGGATGGCCACAGGAAAACCAACTTAACATTATTCATTTGGTAATGCCACACTGATTGCCTAAAAACCTGCTCTGAAAAAACGCTAGTAGCAGGGCAGGCCAGGACATCCAAGGAGAAAAGATACAGTTCATGCCACGTGTTCATCTTGGATACCCAATAATTAAAAGGCACAGAGGAATCACAGAGGACTTTGTTACTGTCAGCAAGGTACTCCCTCAGCATCTTCCCAAACATTGCACTCCTTGTGACAGTGCCCCATGCCTCTGGGCCAGGGCAATGGAAGGGTCTGAGAAAACTCTCCCAGATCTTTACCAGTGTTCCCCTGCCTCTGCTGGATTGGAGTTGTGTCTCTCTCTCCTGTACTCCTTGGTTGTCCAACAAACTGTGACGCCTGCCGCCAGCATTCTCAGATGGGAATTTTTTTAATAATTCCGCAACAAGGGCCCTCTTGTACTGCACCATTTTAGTAGACCTGTCTGCCGCTGGAAGAAGAGATTGAAAGTTCTCTTTGTAGCATGGGTCTAAAAGTGCCACCAACAAGTAATTAATGTTACCAAAAATTTTCATAATGCGAGGGTCACGGGAAAGGCAGTGCAACATAAAGTCAGCCATGCGTGCCAGACTGCTAACAGGCAAGACATCTGTGTCTTCACCAACAGGATGACTGACCATGCTGTCCTCCTCCTCCTCCCCATCCTCAGGCCATCCACCCTGAACAGATGGTATGACAGTTGTGCTTGTAGTACTGTCTATAAAGCATGAAAGTAGCTCCTGTTCTTCCTCCTCTTCCTCATTGTCTACCAATCCACGTTTGGACGGCATGAGGCTTGGCTGTGTGTAATCACCTTGTATGGTTCCTTGCTCTATGTCCTCATGATCCGCCTGCAATGCATCATCTATGATTGTGAGCAGAGAGATTTTCAGAATACAGAAAAGCGTGATGGTGATGCTACTTATGGCGTCATCGCCACTCACCATCTTGGTGGAGTCCTCAAAGTTTTGTAGGATGGTATATATGTCTGATATCGATGTCCACTGCTGAGGTCATATGTTTGGAGTCTGAACAGAATAACGACGGCCTTGTTGATGCTGGTAGTCAACACCTGCCTTCTTCTGCTCACAAATCCTTTCCAACATGTGCAGTTTAAAGTTTCAATGCATAAGGACATCACAAACCAGTCGGTGAGCCGGAAGCTGCAAACGCTGCTGAAGCACGGCAAGGGCGGATGAAGCTGTATCTGACTTTATAAGAGGGTCACACAGACTGCGTTCTTTCACAAGCAGATCCAGAAGCTCTGGATGGCTTTTGAGAAACTGTTGGATGAGGTTAAGCACATGGGCCAGGCATGATATATGTGTGAGCTCACCTAGCCTCAGAGCCACCACCAGGTTACATCCATTGTCCCACATGACCATGACTGACTGTAGATTCAGCGGTGTCAGGCACAAACCAGACGGCTCTTTCCGAGCTGTCCACAACTCTTCAGCATTGTGCGGTTTGTCACCTAAACAGATTAGCTTCAGCACAATCTGTTGTCGCTTGGCTGAGGCAATGCTGTAGTGCTTCCAGCTTGTGACTGATGTGGTCATTTTGGAGATTGAGGCTGAAGAGAAGGAGGAGGTGCAGGAGTTGTAGACTGTGGGGGCAACAGCGATTGACTTAGGGCCCACAATTCTCATTGTCAGAAGGATGAGTTCCATCCCAAGGTCCGACTGGGTCCCAGCTTCCACTATGTTAACCCAGTGCGCTGTCAGTGAGAGGTACCACCCCTGCCCACAAGCACTTGTCCACGTGTCCGTGGTTAGGTGGACTTTCCCAGAAACAGCATTGTTGAGGGCACAGCTAATGTTGTGGGACATGTGGTATAATGCCGGGACGGCACACTGGGAAAACAGTGGCAGCTGGGGAACGAGTACCTTGGAACGGCCGCCGCCATCAGATTGCTGAAAGCTTCCGTCTCCACGAGCCTAAAAGGCAACATTTCTAGTGCCAGCAGATGAGAAATGTGTGAATTTAGTGCTGTTTCCTGTGGGGTGTTGGCTGCACATTTCCGCTTGTGTTCCAAAGACTGGGGTATGGACAACTGAAAGCTGCACTGGGACAATGACATGGACGTGCCTGATGATGGTGCTAGTTGACTGTAGGCAACGACAGGGGCAGGGCAGGAGGCATCTTTGCATGCACCGTGGACAGCAGATTGGCTTGCATGCACAACAGTGGAAGAAACAATGGTGTCACCAACAGACACTGTTCCTGGAGCCTGGGGTTCAGACCACAAAGTCAGGTGCTTGGCTGCAATGGGCCTAATCATGCTGGTGATGGTCAAGCTGGTAGTTTTGCTACCTCTGCTGATGTGGGCCAGGCATGAGGTGCAAATGGCCTGTATGGGGTTATTGGCAGAGTCTTTAAAAAACAACCAGACTCCGGAAGACCTAACAGTTGGACTGGCAACTTCCGTTATGTTGGTGATAGGGGGAACGATTGCCCACCTTCTTTCTGCGGCCACCACACTGCTTCTTCCTGCATGTTGGGATGCTACGCCTCCTTCCCCATGTGTGCTGCTGTCCTCGCTCTGCATAACCTCCTGCCAAGTTGGGTCAGTTACTATATTATCCACCACTTCATCTTCCACTTCCGCACCCTGCTCCTCCTCCTGACTTTCTTGCAAATGTGTCTCATCATTGTTCACCTCTTGTGATACTTTCCCACCATCGCCTTCGTGTGACCATGGCTTCTCAAATATTTGGGCATCGCTTCATGCAATCTCATCTTGCTCCACTTCAAGTGGACCGGCCGAGATTCCCAAATCTATAAATGGAAAAGTGAAGAGCTCTTAGGCATGTCCAAGTTGTTGGATCAGTTGTCTCCAGGCACTCAGCATGGTGGGAGGAAGGAGGATCAGGGTGAGTAATGTGTGGTCCAGACTGATGGCTACTCAAATTTGACCGTGTGGAAGACGTGGTGGTGGTGATGGTGGCAAAGTGACTGGAAGCATTATCCGCTATCGATCCAACAACATATTTTGACACTGTTCTGGGTTCAATAGTGGTGTGCTGCGGTCCTCTAGTAATTGGGGCAGGAAGGTCGAGCAAGAAGATGTGGGGGTTTATTGTGGCCCACTTTCAGCCTGCTCACCGCCTTGGCCTCTGCAAATCAGAATCATGTCCACTTCCCCATCCCTTGTCACGTGCCTTGCCCATTTTAAATGAACTACTACAATATTTTCCATGTTCAGTACAAATGGCCGAATTTGGAGCAAACTTATATGTGATCAGTGTGTGTAAAAAACACAGTTTAAAATATCTGGACTGTAGGTAACAATTATTTTTTACCAGACTGTTGTTAATAACTAAAGTAAGACACAGCAAAAACAGTTCAACGGAGCCCTCAAATGCCGCAACTTTTAGCCGACATATAGAGGAGGTATACCACAATGTTCAATATGTGGCCGGTATTTTTGTGTCTGACAGAGCTACCACACTGTTCAATATATGGCCTGTATATTTGTATTTTCTACCCTAAAATAGTGTATAGAACTAGGGTAACAGACCACAAATACAGTGGATTGGAGGACTGAAATGCCCAAATTTGTAGCCCACAGATAGAACAGGCGTTTGACAGAGATGCCACAATGTTCAATATGTGGCCTGTATTTTTTTTTTACAGAATAATACTGTATAGAACTAGGTTAACAGACATCAAATACAGTGGAATAGAGGCCTGAAATGCCCACATTTGTAGCCCACAGATAGATCAGGCATTTGACAGAGATACCACACTGTTCAATATGTGGTCTGTATTTTTGTATTTTGTACCCCAAAATAGTGTATAGAGCTAGGGTAACAAACAGCAAATACAGTGGAATGGAGGCGTCAAATGCCCAATTTTGTAGCCCACAAATAAATCAGGCATCTGACAGAGAAACCACAATGTTCAATATGTGGCCTGTATTTTTTTTTTACAAAAAAAAACCTATAGAACTAAGGTAATACACAGCAAAAAAAGTGAATGTAGGCCTGAAAGGCCCAAATTTGTAGCCCACAGAGAGATCAAGCATCTGACAGAGATACCACAATGATCAATATGTGACCTGTATTTTTGTTTTTAAACAGAAAAATTCTGTATAGAACTGAGGTAACACACAGCAAATACAGTGGAATGGAGGCCTGAAATGCTCAAATTTGTAGCCCACAGATAGATCAGGCATCTGACAGAGAAACCACTATGTTCAATATGTGGCCTGTATTTTTTTTTTTTAACAGAAAAGTACTGTATAGAACTAGGGTAACACATAGCAAAAAAACGTAAATGTAGGCCTGAAATGCCCAAATTTGTAGCCCACAGATAGATCAGGTGTCTGACAGAGATACCAACTGTTCAATATATGGCCTGTATTTTTGCATTTTTCATCCCAAAATAGTGTATAGAACTAGGGTAACAGACAGCAAATACAGTGGAATGGAGGCCTGAAATGGCCAAATTTGTAGCCCACAGATAGATCAGGTGTCAGACAGAGATACCACACTGTTTAATACGCTTTTTTTTAAATATATATTTTTTTTACAGAAAAATACTGTATAGAACTAAGGTAACAGACAGCAAATACAGTGGAATGTAGGCCGGAAATGCCCAAATTTGTAGCCCACAGATAGATCAGGTGTCTGACAGAGATACCAGCTGTTCAATATATGGCCTGTATTTTTGCATTTTTTATCCCAAAATAGTGTATAGAACTAGGGTAACAGACAGCAAATACAGTGGAATGGAGGCCTGAAATGGCCAAATTTGTAGCCCACAGATAGATCAGGCGTCAGACAGCGATACCACACTGTTTAATATGCTTTTTTTTAAATATATATTTTTTTACAGAAAAATACTGTATAGAACTAGGGTAATAGACAGCAAATACAGTGGAATGTAGGCCGGAAATGGCCAAATTTGTGGCCCACAGATAGATCAGAGAAACCACAATGTTCAATATGTGGCCTGTATTTTTTATTTTTTACAGAAAAATACTGTATAGAATTAGGGTAAGACAGAGCAAAAACAGTTGAATGGAGCACTCATATGCCACAATTTTTAGACCACAGATAGAATAGGCGTTTGACGGAAATACCACAATGTTCAATATGTGGTCTGTATTTTTTATTTTTTTTTGCCACCAAAATTGTGACCGCTGAGCACAGAAAGAGCTGCAGGTAGGCGCCGGCGGCCAGAACGAGATGCAGTGGCAGCACCCAGGGAGTGCAGGTAGGTGAGTATGATTTTTTTTTTCAATAGGAAACATGCACACAGGGAAAGGGAATAAGGAGGCATGCATACAGGGACGGAACTGGGAGGCATGCATACAGGGACAGAACGGGGGAGGCATTTATACCAGGGCTGGGAAGAGGGAGGCATGCATACAGGGACTGAACGAGGGAGGCATTCATACCAGGAGAGGGAAGAGAGAGGCATGCATACAATGACAGGGACAGGGGAGTTATGCTGACAGGGATGGGTAGGCATGCATACGAGGACAGGGATAAGGGGACAATGCATCCAATGACAGGGACAGGGGAGTTATGCAGACAGGGACAGGGATGGGGAGGCATTCACACGAGGAAATATATCTCTGAACTAATCTCCTGATATCTTATTTCACGTAATCTCCAGTCCTCCCAAGACCTCCTTCTCTCCTCCACACTTATCCGCTCCTCACCCAACCGCCTCCAGACTATCCCCATCCTCTGGAATTGCCCCAACACATCCGACTATCAACCACATTCGGATCCTTCTGACGGAACATGAAACCCCACCTCTTCAGGAAAGCCTACAGCCTGCACTGACCCTGCTGCCTCCTCACCACTACCAAAGCTACCGCCTCACCAACAACGGAGCTCCTGCATCCCTCAACCTATTGTCTCCATCCCAACCATCCTGTAGAATGTAAGCCCACAAGGGCAGGGTTGTCAGCCCTCTGTATCAGTCTGTAATTGTTAGTTTGCTTACTGTAACTGATATCTGTAATTCGTATGCAACCCCTTCTCATGTACAGCACCATGGAATCAATGGTGCTATATAAATAAATAATAATAATATTAATAATACCCGGCTTATACTTTAGTCAATAAGCTTACCTAGCTTTTCAAGGCAAAAGTATGTGCCTCGGCTTATACTCGGGTCGGCTTGTACTCAAGTATATATGTAACCAGGGTCCTGGTTGTTACAGTGGCATAGCTTTCCTCATGGGGAGAGTGATGTAATGCTTGGAAGCCAGGAAGGATCCCTTTAACAGGTATTCAGCACATACAACACCGTTCTGACTCCAGACCAGAAGGGGAGCTCTGCACCCGACTTCAGGGGAGCTGCTCTCTTTGGTGGGGAGGAGGAGTCAGTTGCTAAGCAGTTGCTGGGCAGTTAGAGTTAGACAGTTGGTGAGAGGAGAGCGAGGAGAGAGGAAGGAAAGCTGGGGCTGTGGAGACGAGTGATTCTGCAGCTCCTGGGAAGGAAAGAGAAAGCAGAGCAGTCTGTAAAGCGACTGATTGGGGAAGAGGAGCACAGGAGAGTGAAGAGCTGGAGAGAGAAGCTGTGACCGAGTTTCCTCCACGCTGAGTGCAGATACAGGTAGCCAGAAGACTGAGGTTGTGGGGGTAACTTCATGCCCCATGGCAGAAACCGGCGGACAGCTAGATTTCAAGTTACCTGTCCACCATTAACACCCGAGGACATAGTAGCAGATAGAGCCCGGGTTGTGAGAGATCCTGAAAAAAGGCTCGAGTTACCAGTCGTACGTGTTAGTGTCCTACCTAAAGGAGAACAGAAAGAGAAAACGTGAGGACCTTGTGTGAGGCCTAAGGCAGCAAGTGACTACACCACAGAGAGAAGACTTCTGACCCCACCTGGTTAGGGGGATTCCTGAGTCGCTTCCAAGCCTGCCGAAACATACCTGCACCTGTGATCCGGTACCCTGGACTGTGGCTGCCTTAATCCAAGTAAAGAGGTATAGAGACTGCAACCCTGTGTCCTCTGTTTCTTACTACATCACCTACCACCCGTCCCTACTACACCGGGAGCCCTGGGGACCCAGCTTCACATGTGGGAAGCCATAGCATCCCTGCTACCATAACATCATCCCAGAGGACCCCTTTAAGCAGCGACGGTTATCCCTGACTGAATACCACAGGTGGTGTCAGAAACTTTTATTATTTTGAAAACCCCTTTAAAGACTTTTCCTTTAATATGGGCACCCAGGGCCACGGACCGGGTCACCCCCGCCATGACACATCCCTTTAAGTACCGGACCAGGTACCGAGTACCCCACGGCCCTGGCAGGCGTCACATATACGGTATGTAATAAGCAGCAACAGCAGCAGACAGAAAAAGAATGGACCCCTTGATGTATGCAATGATATCTATATACACACATACAGTTTTTGCATGCCTTGCACTGATATGTATAGAGCCACATTCACTACCCTGCCTACCTAGCACTACAATTTATGTACTCCGTAATTAGTCCTTGGAAGGACTGTTGGTTTAGCTGGATTTGTGTAAAATATGACGGTATACCCACACTAACTGATAAACCCCCAAATCTGATCCTATCTCAGCAGCAGCTCTCCCTACACTGTCTGACTCTGGAGCTGAATGCGACGAGCTTGGCGGCACAAGGTCTCTTATAGACCTGATAATGCTGTGCGGCCAGCCAATCACTGTAATGCCACAACCAAGATGGCTAGGGCATAACAGTGTGTGGTAGACAATATGTGTGTGGTAGACAATCTCCTGCTGAGTAAATATGGAAATGCTCAGTGCTCGCCGAGTACCGTGAGTACAGAGATGCTCGGACGAGTACCGCACATTACCGAGTATGCTAGGTCATCATTAGTCCTGATCTAAATCCCATTAAACACCTGTGTAGAGATTTTAAAATAGCTGTTGGGAGAAGGCAAATATGAGAGACTTGAAGCAGCGGTCCAAAACTCCAGTTGAGAGATGTAAGAATGTAGATAATTATAGAATCACTAGATGATGGCCCGATTCTAACGCATCGGGCATTCTAGAATATGTATGTAGTTTATTTATGAAGATTTAAGAATAATGCAATGAATATACAGGATTTTCCTGGTAAAATATATACATTATTAGTGAAGCAGTGTTTAAATCCCGCACCAATATCGCTGATTGGTCGCGGCCGGCTGGGCGTGACCAATCAGCGAAGCGTGGTTGAAATCCCATGCCAATTCATGGCCGGACTACGCCAATACCGCTGATTGGTCGCGGCCGGCCGGGCGCCACCAATCAGCGCAGCGGGGTTTAAATCCCGAGCCAACATCGCTGATTGGTCGCGACCGGGCGCGACCAATGAGCGAGGCGTGGTTCAAATCCCGTGCCAATTCACGGCCGGACTGTGCCTGTCACTGATTGGTCGCGGGCAGCCGGTGAGACCAATCAGCGACGCGGGATTTCCGCTACAAACAGAATTAGAATATTATATAGTAGATACCCGATGCATTAGAATCGGGCCACCATCTAATATTCATATACACATTGAGGCTTACATTTATGTTTTAACCCATTGGACACACTGCCATTGTTTTTCTCCTGTCTTTATTTTAAGAGTCAAAACTTTATTAGTCATCTATCGCTGTATGACAGGATGACTTATAGTTTTCAAAGACACCATTTATTTTACCATATGATAAACTTAAAAATGGGGAAAATTTGTATTCTCTCCCTTACACACTGTCCTCCATGTTGTTCTCTCCCTCACAGACTATCCTCCATGTTATTCTCTCCCTCATACACTGTCCTCCATGTTATTCTCTCCCTCACAGACTGTCCTCCATGCTATTCTCTCCCTCACAGACTGTTCTCCATGTTATTCTCTCCCTCACAGACTGTCCATGTTATTTTCTCCATCACAGACTTCCTCCATGTTATTCTCGCCCTCACAGACTCTCCTTCATGCTATTCTCTCCCTCACAGGCTGTTCTCCATGTTATTCTCGCCCTCAGAGACTGTCCTCCATGTTATTCTCTTCCTCACATACTGTCCTCCATGTTATTCCCTCCCTCACACTGTCCTCCATGTTATTCTCTCCCTCACAGACTGTCTGCCATGTTATTTTCTCCCTCACACACTGTCCTCCATGGTATTCTCTCCCTCACACACTGTCCTCCATGTTATTCTCTCCCTCACACACTGTCCTCCATGTTATTCTCTCCCTCACTGACTGTCCTCCATGTTATTCTCTCCCTCACAGACTGTCCTCCATGTTATTCTCTCCCTCACAGACTGTCCTTCATGTTATTCTTGCCCTCACAGACTGACCTCCATGTTATTCTCTCAAACACACACTGTCCTCCAAGTTATTTTCTCCCTCACAGACTGTCTTCCATGTTATTCTCTCCCTCACAGACTGTTCTCCATGTTATTCTCTCCCTCACACACTGTCCTCCATGTTATTCTCTCCCTTACAGACTGTCTTCCATGTTATTCTCTCCCTCACAGACTGTTCTCCATGTTATTCTCGCCCTCACAGACTATCCTCCATGTTATTCCCTCCCTCACATACTGTCCTCCATGTTATTCTCTCCCTCACACACTGTCCTCCATGTTATTCTCTCCCTCACAGACTGTCCTTCATGTTATTTTTGCCCTCACAGACTGACCTCCATGTTATTTTCTCCCTCACACACTGTCCTCCATGTTATTCTCTCCCTCACACACTGTCCTCCATGTTATTCTCTCCCTCACATACTGTCCTCCATGTTATTCTCTCCCTCACACACTGTCCTCCATGTTATTCTCTCCCTCACAGACTGTCCTTCATGTTATTCTTGCCCTCACAGACTGACCTCTATGTTATTCTCCCAAACACACACTGTCCTCCATGTTTTTTTCTCCCTCACAGACTGTCCTCCATGTTATTCTCTCCCTCACAGACTGCCCTCCATGTTATTCTCTCCCTCACATACTGCTCTCCATGTTATTCTCTCCCTCACACACTGTCCTCCATGTTATTCTCTTCCTCACAGACTGTCCTTCATGTTATTCTTGCCCTCACAGACTGACCTCCATATTATTTTCTCCCTCACACACTGTCCTCCATGTTATTCTCTCCCTCACACACTGTCCTCCATGTTATTCTCTCCCTCACACACTGTCCTCCATGTTATTCTCTCCCTCACAGACTGTCCTCCATGTTATTCTCTCAAACACACACTGTCCTCCATGTTATTTTCTCCCCCCTCACATACTGTCCTCCATGTTATTCTCTTCTTCACAGACTGTCCTCCATGTTATTCTCTCCCTCACAGACTGTCCTCCATGTTATTCTCTCCCTCACAGACTGTCCTCCATGTTATTCTCTCCCTTACAGACTGTCTTCCGTTTTATTCTCTCCCTCACAGACTGTTCTCCGTGTTATTCTCTCCCTCACAGACTGTCCTCTATGTTATTCTCTCCCTCACAGACTGTCCATCATGTTATTCTCATTCTATTATATGTATGTAGTTTATTTATGAACGCTGATTGGTCACGCCCAGCCGGCCTCGACCATTCAGCGATGCGGGATTTCGGTTACAGACAGACAGACAATTATATATATAGATAATATAGAATTAAATATTTTTTTTATTAATAAATAACGGATGTGCAACCAAACATTAATTGAGGGTGCCAACAATTGTGTCCTGCCCATTTTGGGAGTTTTGTGTGAAATTATGTACAATTTGCCTTTTTTTCAGTTTTTTGTGTTGTTCCAATGCATACAAAAGAAATAAACATGTCTATAACAAGCAAATATTGAAATAATTTTCTGCGAGAAATGTTTCATTTTATGGAACAATTTCAAGGGTGCCAACACTTTGAGCCATTACTGTACATTTGCCAACTAAATAAAAACACACGCTTGAAACACAAAAAAAAATTCGCTATACATCTCCATTGATGGTAAAATAAAAAAGTTATGGGTCTGAGAAAACGGTGAAACAAATACATTTTTTTGTTTTTTACTTTTTTTCACATTTTAGATCTGTTTCAAGTCAATAAAATTGGGAAAAAACTGGTACATCTGTTATCATACTGACCTATTTAATCATGTTTCCAGTACATTATTATTAAGCCTAAACTGACAGCGGGCGCGATGACGTCACTGCCCGGCGCTCGCTGTCAGGAGATCAGTGGGAGCAGCGCAGGAACCAGGATGAAGAGAGGTGAGTATTTATTAATTTTTTATGGGTGCTGCTGCCTTAATACAGGGTCTGCCTATGAGGAACTGCCGCCTTATTACAGGTTCTACCTATGGGGGAGCTGCCTTATTACAGGGTCTGCCTATGGGGATCTGCCGCCTTATTACAGGGTCTGCCTATGGGGGGCTGCCTTATTACAGGGTCTGCCTTTGGGGATCTGCCGCCTTATTGCAGGGTCTGCCTATGGGGGCTGCCTTTTTACAGGGTCTGACAATGTGGGTGCTGCCTTATTACAGGGTCTGGCTAAGGGGGCTGCCTTTTTACAGGGTCTGCCTATGGGGGCTGCCTTATTACAGGGTCTGACTATGGGGGTGCTGCCTTATTACAGGGTCTGTTGCCTTATTACAGGGTCTGCATTTGGGAGTGCTGCCTTATTACAGGGTCTGACTATGAGGGCTGCCTTATTACAGAGTCTGACTATGGGGGTGCTGCCTTATTACAGGGTCTGCCTATGGGGGCTGCTTTTTTACAGGGTCTGACTATGGGGGTGCTGCCTTATTACAGGGTCTGACTAAGGGGGCTGCCTTATTACAGGGTCTGACTATGAGGGGGCTGCCTTATTACAGGGTCTGACTATGGGGGCTGCCTTATTACAGAGTCTGACTATGGGGGTGCTGCCTTATTACAGGGTCTGACTATGGGGGCTGCCCTATTACAGGGTTTGCCTATGGAGGTGCTGCCTTATTACAGGGTCTGCCTATGGGTGTTCTGCCTTATACCACAGAGTCTGCCTATGGGGGTACTGCCTTATTACAGGGTCTGCCTATATGGGGGTGCTGCCTTACTACAGGGTCTGCCTATGGGGGCTGCTGTATGCTATAGAGCAGTGTTCCCCAACTCCGGTCCTCAAGAGCCACCAACAGGTCAAGTTTTGAGGATTTCCTTAGTATTGCACAGGTGATTGAATGCTTGCCTGTGCGGGTGATGCAACTATCACCTGTGCAATAAAAAGGAAATCCTGAAAACATGACCTGTTGGTGGCTCTGCTATAGAGTCTGTCAATGGGGAGTGCATTAGACTATATTGTGGACTAATTGGTGCATCATGATACTGTGTATGGAGGCTATATAGGGGGCCATCATCTTACAGTGTTGGAGCCATCAAACAGTTTGGGGGCTACTAAGGGGCCAGTATACTGTGTGGGTGGTACTATACAGTGAGGGGGCATTATACTGTGTATAAGAGAGCATCATGCTGTGTATAGGGGAGCTGTATAGGGGGAGACTCGGGACATTATTAAATTTAAAGTGGGTACTTATTTATATTGGGGAACTCAGGTTACTGTGGCTATCAAAGGGGCACACGGGGCATTATTACTTTCTAGGGGGCAAAATAAGGGCACTGTTTTCTAGGGCATTACTATATTGTAAAGAGTTGCTTTAGAATTTAGAGGGCACAGAGAACCACACAGCAGGGGCAGTAATAGGGACACATAAAGCAGCATTGGCTCAGTATTGGGGTATCAGGTGCATTAATAGGGACACATACGGCAGCAGCGGCTCACTATTGGGGTATCAAGTGCAGTAATAGGGTCACATACGGCAGCAGCAGCTCAGTATTGGGGTATCAGGGGCAGTAATAGGGACACATATGGCAGCAGCAGCTCAGTATTGGGGTATCAGGGGCAGTAATAGGGACACATACGGCAGCAGCGGCTCAGTATTGTGGTATCAGGTGCAGTAATAGGGACACATACAGCAGCAGCGGCTCAGTATTGGGGTATCAGATGGAGTAATAGGGACACATATGGCAGCAGCAGCTCAGTATTGGGGTATCAGGGGCAGTAATAGGGACACATACGGCAGCAGCGGCTCAGTATTGGGGTATCAGGGGCAGTAATAGAGACACATATGGCAGTAGCGGCTCAGTATTGGGGTATCAGGAGCAGTAATAGGGACACACGGCAGCAGCGGCTCAGTATTGGGGTATCAGGGGCAGTAATAGGGACACATGGCAGCAGCAGCTCAGTATTGGGGTATCAGGAGCAGTAATAGGGACAAATATGGCAGCAGCGGCTCAGTATTGGGGTATCAGGGGCAGTAATGGGGACACATACGGCAGCAGCGGCTCAGTATTGGGGTATCGGGTGCAGTAATAGGGACACATATGGCAGCAGCAGCTCAGTATTGGGGTATCATGGGCAGAAATAGGGACACATACGGCAGCAGTGGCTCAGTATTGGGGTATCGGGCAGTAACAGGGACACATACGGCAGCAGCGGCTCAGTATTGGGGTATCAGGTGCAGTAATAGGGACACATATGGCAGCAGCAGCTCAGTATTGGGGTATCAGGTGCAGTAATAGGGACACATACGGCAGCAGCGGCTCAGTATTGGGGTATCAGGTGCAGTAATAGGGATATATACGACAGCAGCAGCTCAGTATTGGGGTATCAGGTGCAGTAATAGGGACACATACGGCAGCAGCGGCTCAGTATTGGGGTATCAGGGGCAGTAATAGGGACACATACAGCAGAGGCTCAGTATTGGGGTATCAGGTGCAGTAATAGGGACACATACGGTAGCAGCGGCGCAGTATTGTGGTATCAGGTGCAGTAATAGGGACACATACGGCAGCATCGGCTCAGTATTGGGGTATTTGATGGAGTAATAGGGACACATACGGCAGCAGCAGCTCAGTATTGGGGTATCAGGTGCAGTAATAGGGACACATACGGCAGCAGCGGCTCAGTATTGGGGTATCAGGTGCAGTAATAGAGACACATATGGCAGCAGCGGCTCAGTATTGGGGTATCAGGTGCAGTAATAGGGACACATACGGCAGCAGCGGCTCAGTATTGGGGTATCAGGTGCAGTAATAGGGACACATACGGCAGCAGCAGCTCAATATTGGCGTATCAGGTGCAGTAATAGGGACACATATGGCAGCAGTGGCTCAGGATTGGGGTATCAGGTGCTGTAATAGGGACACATACGGCAGCAGCAGCTCAATATTGGGGTATCAGGTGCAGTAATAGGGACACATATGGCAGCAGCGGCTCAGTATTGGGGTATCAGGTGCAGTAATAGGGACACATACGGCAGCAGCAGCTCAGTATTGGGGTATCAGGGGCAGTAATAGGGACACATACGGCAACAGCGGCTCAGTATTGGGGTATCAGGTGCAGTAATAGGGACACATAAGGCAGCAGCGGATCAGTATTGGGGTATCAGGAGCAGTAATAGGGACACATGGCAGCAGCGGCTCAGTTTTGGGGTATCAAGGGCAGTAATAGGGACACATATGGCAGCAGCAGCTCAGCATTGGGGTATCAGGTGCAGTAATAGGGACACATATGGCAGCAGCGGCTCAGTATTGGGGTATCAGGTGCAGTAATAGGGTCATATATGGCAGCAACAGCTCAGTATTGGGGTATCAGGTGCAGTAATAGGGACACATACGGCAGAGGCTCAGTATTGGAGTATCAGGGGCAGTAATAGGGACACATACGGAAGCAGCGGCTCAGTATTGTGGTATCAGGGGCAGTAATAGGGACACATACGGCAGCATCGGCTCAGTATTGGGGTATCAGGGGCAGTAATAGGGACACATACGGCAACAGCGGCTCAGTATTGGGGTATCAGGTGCAGTAATAGGGACACATAAGGCAGCAGCGGATCAGTATTGGGGTATCAGGAGCAGTAATAGGGACACACGGCAGCAGTGGCTCAGTTTTGGGGTATCAAGGGCAGTAATAGGGACACATATGGCAGCAGCAGCTCAGCATTGGGGTATCAGGTGCAGTAATAGGGACACATATGGCAGCAGCGGCTCAGTATTGGGGTATCAGGTGTAGTAATAGGGTCATATATGGCAGCAACAGCTCAGTATTGGGGTATCAGGTGCAGTAATAGGGACACATACGGCAGAGGCTCAGTATTGGAGTATCAGGGGCAGTAATAGGGACACATACGGAAGCAGCGGCTCAGTATTGTGGTATCAGGGGCAGTAATAGGGACACATACGGCAGCATCGGCTCAGTATTGGGGTATCAGGTGTAGTAATATGGACACATACGGCAGCAGCGGCTCAGTATTGGGGTATCTGGTGCAGTAATAGGGACATATACAGCAGAGGCTCAGTACTGGGGTATCAGGTGCAGTAATACGGACACATACGGCAGCATTGGCTCAGTATTGGGGTATCAGATGGAGTAATAGGGACACATACGGCAGCAGCGGCTCAGTATTGTGGTATCAGGTTCAGTAATAGGGACACATACGGCAGCATCGGCTCAGTATTGGGGTATCAGATTGAGTAACAGGGACACATATGGCAGCAGCAGCTCTGTATTGGGGTATCAGGTGCAGTAATAGGGACACATACGGCAGCAGTGGCTCAATATTGGGGTATCAGGTGCAGTAATAGGGACACATACTGCAGCAGCGGCTCAGTATTGGGGTATCAGGGGCAGTAATAGGGACACATACGGCAACAGCGGCTCAGTATTGGGGTATCAGGGGCAGTAATAAGGACACATATGGCAGCAGTGGCTCAGTATTGGGGTATCAGGTGCAGTAATAGGGACACATACGGCAGCAGTGGCTCAATATTGGGGTATCAGGTGCAGTAATAGGGACACATACGGCAGCAGTGGCTCAATATTGGGGTATCAGGGGCAGTAATAGGGACACATACGGCAACAGCGGCTCAGTATTAGGGTATCAGGGGCAGTAATAAGGACACATATGGCAGCAGTGGCTCAGTATTGGGGTATCAGGTGCAGTAATAGGGACACATACGGCAGCAGTGGCTCAGTATTGGGGTATCAGGTGCAGTAATAGGGACACATACGGCAGCAGTGGCTCAATATTGGGGTATCAGGTGTAGTAATAGGGACACATACTGCAGCAGCGGCTCAGTATTGGGGTATCAGGGGCAGTAATAGGGACACATACGGCAACAGCGGCTCAGTATTGGAGTATCAGGTGCAGTAATAGGGACATATAAGGCAGCAGTGGATCAGTATTGGGGTATCAGGAGCAGTAATAGGGACACACGGCAGCAGCGGCTCAGTTTAGGGGCATCAGGTGTAGTAATATGGACACATACGGCAGCAGCGGCTCAGTTTAGGGGCATCAGGTGTAGTAATATGGACACATACGGCAGCAGCGGCTCAGTATTGGGGTATCAGGTGCAGTAATAGGGACACATACGGAAGCAGCGGCTCAGTATTGTGGTATCAGGTGCAGTAATAGGGACACATACGGCAGCATCGGCTCAGTATTGGGGTATCAGGTGTAGTAATACGGACACATACGGCAGCAGCGGCTCAGTATTGGGGTATCAGGTGCAGTAATAGGGACACATACGGAAGCAGCGGCTCAGTATTGTGGTATCAGGTGCAGTAATAGGGACACATACGGCAGCAGCAGCTCAGTATTGGGGTATCAGGTTCAGTAAGGCTGCCGTCACACTAGCAGTATTTGGTCAGTATTTTACATCACTATTTGTAAGCCAAAACCAAGAGTGGAACAATCAGAGGAAATGTATAATAGAAACATATGCACCAATTCTGTATTTATCACCCACTCCTGGTTTTGGCTTACAAATACTGATGTAAAATACTGACCAAATACTGCTAGTGAGAAGGCAGCCTAATATGGACACATACGGCAGCAGCGGCTCAGTATTGTGGTATCAGGTGCAGTAATAGGGACACATACGGCAGCATCGGCTCAGTATTGGGGTATCAGATGGAGTAATAGGGACACATACGGCAGCAGCAGCTCAGTTTTGCGGTATCAGGTGCAGTAATAGGGACACATACAGCAGCAGCGGCTCAGTATTGGGGTATCAGGTGTTGTAATATGGACACATAAGGCAGCAGCGGCTCAGTATTGTGGTATCAGGTGCAGTAATAGGGACACATACGGCAGCAGCAGCTCAGTATTGGGGTATCAGGTGCAGTAATAGGGACATATATGGCAGCAGCGGCTCAGTATTGGGGTAGCAGGTGCAGTAATAGGGACACATACGGCAGCAGAGGATCAGTTTTGGGGTACCAGGTGCAGTAATAGGGACATATACGGCAGCAGCGGCTCAGTATTTGGGGTATCAGCAGGATGAGGAGTTTGTGCAGGTTGGGAATAGATGGTGTTGGGGCTGGAATATGAGAAGTGAAAAGTGTCTTTGTTGTATTCTCTGCAGCCGAGTCATGGCTGGAAGAAGTTGTCATGTCGGTCTGGGACACATGGAAAAGATGGGAAAAATGAACGATTCCATCAGAAAGGACATCAGCGGTAAGACATTATCTGTAATTATGCTGTGATCTTTCATATGTTCTGCAGGGCTGGTACCTACCACTGACCATATGGCGGTAATATCCATGTTGAACTTTATATAGAGATTATCTTCAGTAACAACGCGGTCATCTGCTGAGGTTTTTCTCCACCATTAGGGTGCGTCACCCAGCTGTAATCAAGGTTACCTGGTTAGGGGCCCACTCCGAAGTTTCGCCCCCCTCCCCCGAACCAAAACCCAAGCTATGCCTCTGCTTTTAAGTGTAGGATAAAACTGACACAAACATGGGGAGAGCATACAAATGGTTTACAGATGTTGTCCTTAGTGAGATTTGAACCTAGGGGACCTCAGAGCTGTAAGGATACAGTGCAAAAAACTGAGCCAATGTGCTGCCCAATACTAGCCACTGAGTCACTATGCTGTCCCTGAAAGAAGAAGAAATGAAAATGTAACATAAAAATTGGCTGAAGAGAGAAGAAGTTGAAGGGAACCTGTCACCCCCAAAATTGAAAGTGAGCTAAGACCTCCGGCATCAGGGGCTTATCTACAGAATTCTGTAATGTTGTAGATAAGCCCCCGATGTATCCTAAAAGATAAGAAAAACAGAATATATTATACTCACCCAGGGGCGGTTCCACTGCGGTCCGGTACGATGGGCGTCGCGGTCTGGTCCGGGGCCTCCCATCTTCTTACGATGATGTCCTCTTCTTGTATTCACGCTGAGGCTTCGGCGCAGGCATACTTTGTCTGCCCTGTTGAAGGCAGAGCAAAGTACTGCAGTGCACAGGCGCCGGGCCTCTCTGACCTTTCCCTGAAAAGATATATAATCGGGTGCACTACTATCATAACAAATATGTTTCCTATAATATAAGTCAGGGTGCTCCAAAAAGCATGGAAAATATATACTACAACAAAGGAGAAAGGCCAATGCATATACTGTAAATGTGCACACCTGCTACGTAATGAAAAGGAATATAAATTTTATTGTAACAGCAAGGACACAAACATCAATATAAAACCAATTAAAAACATGACCAAAACACCCTTCCCTATATGCCAATATCAGAAAATGATACACATTAATATCATGCTATACACCTATACCCGACAAACTATGACAAGAAGCCGTATTTAGACTGTCATGTAATACAATAATCCTACATGAAAAATCACTACACATACAGCAAATAAAAACATATAACACTGGACCACAGTTTTATTATGAATATAATAAGACAAAAGGTGGGCGTCCACAAATTTGTCATAAATAAATGATGTACAATAGCAAATTGTATTGTGGTACCGTGTTAGCCAGAAATATCGATGTGAATATTTTTCTGCCCAATGATGACAGAAGTATTCTAGGAGTGATACCTTTATTGGCTAACCAGAAAATAATATGTTTCCAAGCTTTCAGAGCACAGAGGCTCCTTCTTCAGGCAGGATTAATCCTCAACAGGGCAGACAAAGTATGCCTGTGCTGGAGCCGCAGCATGAAGGCAAGAAGAGGACGTCATCTGATGAAGATAGGAGGCACCGGACCGGACAGCGACATCCATCGGACTGGACTGGGACCGCCCCTGGGTGATTATAATCTAATCTCTTTTTCTCATCTTTCAGGATACATCGTGGGCTTATTTACAGTATTACAGAATGCTGTAGATAAGCCCCTGATGCTGGTGGGCTTAGCTCACCTTTGATTTTGGGGGTGACAGGTTCCCTTTAAAACACAAGCCAAGGAAATGTTAGAGCACAACTATTAGTCTAGCAATAAAGGAGATTTGTCGATTTACGATGATGCTTGCACAAACACACAAACTGATTACATACATGCATGTACACTTATGCACGCTCGTTGTGTTCATGCACAAACACAGAGCACAGGCACACAAAGGCCTACCCAAACAGGAAAAAGAGTGGGAAAAAATGATTTTTACATTTTGGCATTACAATTATTTCTGTGAAACTTGTACGTGCTTTTAAAGTATACAGTTACACAAAGAAAAAAGGCCGTTCTGCCAGATATACTAATAGTACAAGAGCATTTGACTTTCGGCTTCGCTTGAGTGACATTTCTGGAAAAATTACAATTAATGTAGTAAGAAACAGCAATACTAAGTGCATGTTGACAGCGATTGAATGACCAATATTACTGCGCCCTGTTAACTTCATTCTTTGTTTTTATAACTAATTGTTGCCACTTGCCAATTCATGTCAATCACATCAACACAACACTGACTTTATTTTGATATTTTTATTACACAATAAGTATATAGGTATGCCATACATACTGATCATTGGAAAGCACTCAAACAGTGTTCCATGAGGGAAATAAGGCCAAATGTATTACATCCAAAGTAGTATGCTGGCATATTGTCATATAATACACTATGCACACTAAACATATAACCAATATATTTGTCAATATAATCCGGATCCCAAACGCAATTGTGTAGAATGAACTATAGTATAGTAAGAATGCAAATTTGTGGATTCAATGGCCAGAAGTATTTGGACACCTCATCATCACACCTCTATTAACTTGTTGAACATCTATTTTGAATACCATGGTCAGCGATATAGAGTTGATTTGTTTATTTTGATGGATTTTGAGCTGTGGGGACATATGCCTATTTATCAAAAAATGATTTGCAATGAAAGGCATTAATGTTGAACAATAAGGTTTAGCTCACAATTGGCATTGCAACTCTTCTCAAGGGATTAAGTGGGGTTGAGATAAAAGCTTCAAGCACCCCACTCAATTTCCTCCACACCAATCTCCGCAAACAATGTAATATGGACTTTTCTTTATATGCAGGGTAATTTCATTGAAAAAAAGGGCCTAGCCCAAATTCTGCCACAATTCTAAACTTGTTATTATTTATCCACCAAATTTTACAGTGAAACCATTATGAAAGCACCTTCCAAACCCAGGTTCCATGCTCATTTTTCATAATTGGCCCATGCTTATTATCTTTGCTTTCTGTCAGAAAATAGACAGTGTTTTATTTTCCTCTTATTGACAAGGAAAACTCATGAGGTTTATCCTATCTATTTTAAGAACACTTAATGGGGTAGTCTGGTCTTAAACTACAAGTCTTCATTCACTTCCTTGCTGTTTCCTCTTTTGCTAGCATCGTGGAATGGGTTACTGGACATATTGAGAAATGAAATATTTGGAACAGCTCTTCGTAGAGCTGTTGGTATGTCTTTCTTTTTTAGAGTAACAATCACATAACACTGAGTTTCAAAGGTGCTCACAGCTCTGTAATGCCCTCAAACTTTATGGTCCTCTGCAGAGTTTTGGTCACTTGCTAATTCGATCTAGCTAAACCTTTTGTAAGCCTTTATATCAGTGTTTCCCAAACACCAGTTCACATGGCCCCCAAATTGTCATGTTTTGAGCGTATCTTCAAAGCATCAGCAATTCCCTCACCTGTGCAACACTATGCAAATCCAGAAAACGTGACCTGTTGGAGGCCGTGAGGACTGGAGTTTAGGAAAGACTGCTTTTTAGAGTCTTAGGCCGGCGTCACACACAGCGTAAAACAATACGGTCCGTATATTACGGCCGTAATACGCTGAAAAGTCCCCCAAAAAATGGTCCGTTGCTCCTCCGTAGGCAGGCTGTGTCAGCGTTTTTTGCGCATGGCATCCTCCGTATGTAATCCGTATGGCATCCGTACTGCGTGGTTTTCTCGCAGGCTTGCAAAACCAACATACCGCTATAGAAGTGATCCATGTGTCCCAAAAAGAAAAGAATATATATATATATATGTCAGTAGACACATATATGTATATATATTAATACTTATTCCAGCGCTATACAGCTTGAAAGCCGGTAATTCAATTACCGGCTTTTTCTTTCTCCTTCATAAAACCCGACATGATTTGAGACATGGTTTACATACAGTAAACCATGTCTTCTCTCCATTTTTTTTGCAGATTCCACACTACTAATGTCAGTAGTGTGTATCTGCAAAATTTGGCCGTTCTAGCTCTTAAAATAAAGGGTTAACTGGCGGAAAAAATTGGCGTGGGCTCCCGCGCAATTTTCTCCGCCAGAGTAGTAAAGCCAGTGACTGAGGGCAGATATTAATAGCCTGGAGAGGGTCCACGGTTATTGGCCCCCCCCTGGCTAAAAATATCTGCCCCCAGCCACCCCAGAACAGGCACATCTGGAAGATGCGCCTATTCTGGCACTTGGCCACTCTCTTCCCATTCCCGTGTAGCGGTGGGATATGGGGTAATGAAGGGTTAATGCCACCTTGCTATTGTAAGGTGACATTAAGCCTAATTAATAATGGAGAGGCGTCAATTATGACACCTATCCATTATTAATCCAATTGTAGTGAAGGGTTAAATAAAACACAAACACATTCTTTAAAATTATTTTAATGAAATAAAAAAAATGGTTGTTGTAGTATTTTATTCAACGCCCAATCCAGTCACTGAAGACCCTCGTTCTGTGAGTAAAGAAACATAATAAACCAACAATATACTTACCCTCCGCAGATCTGTAACGTCCAACGATGTAAATCCTTCTGAAGGGGTTAAAACATTTTGCAGCAAGGAGCTGTGCTAATGCAGGCTGCTCCTCGCTGCAAAACCCCAGGGAATGAGGCTAAAAATAGATCAATGATCTATATTTAGCATCATTTGCGGTGAGGCGCCCTCTGCTGGCTGTTCATAGATCGTGGGAAATTACCTAGAAAGCTCCCTGGCTCCCTGGCTTTCTAGGTAATTTCCCACGATCTATGAACAGCCAGCAGAGGGCGCCTCACCGCAAATGAAGCTAAATATAGATCATTGATCTATTTTTAGCCTCATTCCCTGGGGTTTTGCAGCGAGGAGCAGCCTGCATTAGCACAGCTCCTTGCTGCAAAATGTTTTAACCCCTTCAGAAGGATTTACATCGTTGGACGTTACAGATCTGCGGAGGGTAAGTATATTGTTGGTTTATTATGTTTTTTTACTCACAGAACGAGGGTCTTCAGTGACTGGATTGGGCGTTGAATAAAATACTGCAACAACCATTGTTTTTATTTCATTAAAATAATTTTAAAAAATGTGTTTGTGTTTTATTTAACCCTTTACTAGTATTGGATTAATAATGGATAGGTGTCATAATTGACGCCTCTCCATTATTAATTAGGCTTAATGTCACCTTACAATAGCAAGGTGGCATTAACCCTTCATTACCCCATATCCCACCGCTACACGGGAATGGGAAGAGAGTGGCCAAGTGCCAGAATAGGCGCATCTTCTAGATGTGCCTTTTCTGGGGTGGCTGGGGGCAGATATTTTTAGCCAGGGGGGGGCCAATAACCGTGGACCCTCTCCAGGCTATTAATATCTGCCCTCAGTCACTGGCTTTACTACTCTGGCGGAGAAAATTGCGCGGGAGCCCACGCCAATTTTTTCCGCCATTTAACCCTTTATTTTAAGAGCTAGAACGGCCAAATTTTGCAGATACACACTACTGACATTAGTAGTGTGGAATCTGCAAAAAAAATGGAGAGAAGACATGGTTTACTGTATGTAAACCATGTCTCAAATCATGTCGGGTTTTAGGAAGGAGAAGGAAAAAGCCGGTAATTGAATTACCGGCTTTCAAGCTGTCTAGCGCTGGCATAAATATTAATATATATACATATATGTGTCTCACTGACATATATATATATATATATACCTATTCTATGTGTACACATTTATTCTACCTATTCTACTGTAAGCTGTCAGTGTGATTTTACTGTACACCGCACTGAATTACCGGCTTTTCTCTCTAATATGTGTCTACTGACATATATATATATATATATATATATATATATAGACAGTATATATATATTTTCTTTTCTTTTTGGGACACATGGATCACTTCTATAGCGGTATGTTGGTTTTGCTAGCCTGCGAGAAAACCACGCAGTACGGATGCCATACGGATTACATACGGAGGATGCCATGCGCAAAAAACGCTGACACACCCTGCCTACGGAGGAGCTACGGACCACTTTTTTCGGGACTTTTCAGCGTATTACGGCCGTAATATACGGACCGTATTGTTTTACGCTGTGTGTGACGCCGGCCTAATAGCTTTTTCCAAATCGCTCTGTTCTTCATCTATGCCAATAAACTGGATGGTGGACTGTTAAAAGTCTATGCTGTGGGTTACATTAAACTAAGCAGTGTCCTGCTTGTCACTCTTAGGCTACTTTCACACTAGCGTTGTACGACGCACGTCGCAATGGGTCGTTTTGGAGAAAAAACGTATCCTGCAAAATTGCTTACAGGATGCGTTTTTTCTCCATAGACTAACATTAGTGATGCATTGCTACGCTTTGCCACACGTCGCAACCGTCATGCGACGGTTGCGTCGTGGCGGACCGTCGGCACCAAAAAATGTTGCATGTAACATTTTTTGGTGCGTTGTGTCCGCCATTTCCGACCGCGCATGCACGGCCGGAACTCCGCTCCCTCCTTCCCGCAGCTCAGAATGGGGCAGCGGATGCGTTGAAAAACTGCATCCGCTGCCTCTGTTGTGCGGCGCACTCACAGTATGCGTCGGTACGTCACAACATCGCATTGCGACGTGCGTCATACGACGCTAGTGTGAAAGTAGCCTTAGCTACCATCATCAGTGTGGAAGCGAACACTGTAAAAATCCCATGAAACTCATTGCCACACTGAAAACAGTAGCCCAGCTGAAGGAGAAGAAAATTGACTAGGTAAGTGCAGCCCACTTCATAGATTTTGGGTAATCCGTACTGCGAGTTATCAAAAAAAATGTGTCATTGTTAATTTGAAAATGATTATACTGCGGAGTCATGCTGACTTATGCTGCGTTTTCAAGATGAGTTTTTGATGAGTTTTTGACGCTGTTTTAAAGGGAAGGTGCCATCAAAAAATTTTTTTTTTTCAGAAATTGTAAAAATGTAAAGAATTAATGATTACATTTTCTTAAAAAATATTATCATTTGTTTATAATTTAGTAAAATATGAAAAATAATTTGAAAAGTTTTGGAATTTCCACTTTTCAACACTAGGGGGAGCAGCTGCTGAAATTTCAGAAAAACCTAGTGTACAACTAGCTCACATTACTGCACTGCAGTAATTATGGGCGGAGTCTGCTGACGTGTGTGATGTCTCCTCCCCTTCTGAGTGTTTGCTAAGGGATTAGAGAGGATGATATTCAGGAACCAAATGAGCAGCCATTTTGTTGGTGACTGCAGAGTATGGCTGCCGTCACGCTAGCAGTATTTGGTCAGTATTTTACCTCAGTATTTGTAAGCCAAAACCAGGAGTGGAACAATTAGAGGAAAAGTATAATAGAAACATATGCACCACTTCTGCATTTATCACCCACTCCTGGTTTTAGCTACAAATACTGAGGTAAAATACTGACCAAATACTGATAGTGGACGGCAGCCTTAGGCTACTTTCACACTAGCGTTGTTGGCTGTACGTTGCAATGCGTCATTCAGGAGAAAAAACACATCCTGCAAAGTTGTCTGCAGGATGCGTTTTTTCCCCATAGACTAACATTACCGACGTATTGCCACACGTCGCAACTGTCGTGCGACGGTTGCGTCATGTTTTGGTGGACCGCCGCCACAAAAAAAGTTACATGTAACGTTTGTTTGTGCGTCGAGTCCGCCATTTTCGACCGCGCATGCACGGCAGAAACTCCGCCCCATCCTCCCCAGACCTTACAATGGGGCAGCGGAAGCGTCGTAAGACTGCTTCTGCTGCCCACGTCGGACATTTCTTTCACAGCATACGTCGGTACATCGGCCCGACGCACTGCGACGGGGCCGTACTGACGCTAGTGTGAAAGCAGCCTTATACTGACAAGTAGACGGTCACCGAGGATGGCATGCAGCAAGGATTCTGGGAGATATGTGGTGGAGGGAGCAGGGTGACAGCAGCACAGAGTATTTCAGGAGAGCAGTGTGCTGGTCTATGGGGGCCCCCTGTTCGGTGTGCGGAGCAGCCAGGGATTGTACATAGAGCGCTGTCTTTTATACACATGGATGGACCATCTGCTTCACAGAAATCCAGGAAACATTTCTGCGGATTGATGGCCTGGTCTAATCCAGACTTTGCATACAGACCCCATTCCCCTCCTCAGATCCTGTCTTCTCCATCCTGTCCTGGCAATATATGAAAGCGAGGTGACAGGCGCAGTCGGGGTGACGCTGGGAAGGAAATGTAACCATATAGTAACGATAAAAATGAGACCCCTCTCTTCAGCTACCTCACCAGCCTTCCCCTGACTACACCTAACTGGAGGTCATGCTGCCCTCTCTATTACCCCAGACCCGCGTGCAGGTGCTCAGCCAGAACCACCATAGAATGGGTCCGCTTTCTGAAGAAAATACTGCCATAGTGTTCTCACATAATACCGCCATATAGATCACACATAATACCACCAGTGTTCTCACATACGCCATATAGATCACACATAATACCACCAGTGTTCTCACATACCGCCATATAGGTAACACATAATACTGCCAGTGTTCTCACATAATACCGCCATATAGATCACACATAATACTGCCAGTGTTCTCACATAATACCACCATATAGATCACACATAATACTGCCAGTGTTTTCACAATACCGCCATATAGATCACACACAATACCACCATATAATTCTCACAATACTGATCAAGCATAATACCACCATACAGATCACATAATACCGTCATATAGATCTCACGTAATGCCATAATACAGCATGATGCCCGCAGCTCCTGTTATCGCACGCATTGAGTTGTGTGTGCAATGGGGAAAGATATGCAGGGGGGAGAGGAGTGCATAGGAGAGGATTAGATACACGGTTCACCAGACAGTATCACACACGAGAGGATTAGATACACGGCTCAGCATAATATCACACAGTATAGGATTAGATACACGGCTCAGCAGACAGTATCACACAGGAGAGGATTAGATACACGGCTCAGCAGACAGTATCACACAGGAGAGGATTAGATACATGGCTCAGCATAATATCACACAGGAGAGGATTAGATACACAGCTCAGCAGACAGTATCACACAGGAGAGGATTAGATACATGGCTCAGCATAATATCACACAGGAGAGGATTAGATACACAGCTCAGCAGACAGTATCACACAGGAGAGGATTAGATACATGGCTCAGCAGACAGTATCACACAGGAGAGGATTAGATACACGGCTCAGCATAATATCACACAGGAGAGGATTAGATACACGGCTCTGCAGACAGTATCACACAGGAGAGGATTAGATACACGGCTCAGCAGACAGTATCACACAGGAGAGGATTAGATACACGGCTCAGCAGACAGTATCACACAGGAGAAGATTAGATACACGTCTCAGCATAATATCACACAGTATAGGATTAGATACATGGCTCAGCAGACAGTATCACACAGGAGAGGATTAGATGCATGACTCAGCATAGTATCACACATGAGAGGATTAGATACAGGGGCCAGCAGACAGTATTACACAGGAGAGGATTAGATACATGGCTCAGCACAGTATAGTGAGAGATGCACGGTCTGATGTCCTGTGAGGAGCTGCAGTGAGAGGTCGTGAGCACAGAGCCTCCCCCATCCCTCTCTGTTACCTCTCTGCAGCTCCTGATAGAGGACATCAGACAGCAGCACTCCTTCACCCTCTCTAGGGATTACAGCCACACACCAGGCAGCAGAGGACAGGGAACGGCCGCTGACAGTGTGAGGGGAGACAGATGGAGCTGCCCCTCCAACAGCACAGCTCTCAGTCACAGTGGAGCTCACAGGTACACTCCACTGTAGGCTGAAGCAAGATGGCGCCGATCTCCTGCCTCTGCTGTGATGTGGAGACAGCCCAGGGGGCATGGCCACATCACAGCACAATGATAGCTATGGGGTCGGCTCCCGACTGCAGCCTCCTATGTCCAGGGCTGCCGTATTTTGCACAGTGTAAGTGTCGTGCTGGGACTCTTACACTGCTGCAAAGCAAAATGGCGCCGCCCAGTGGCTGCAAAAATAATTAATAATAAAAAATATATTAAAGTTAAAAAAATAATTTTGTATTAAAAATAATTGTTTATATAAACAATTATTTTTAATACAAAAATAATACTGCAGCACCTTCTCTTTAACCTATTCTACATCAAGTAGAATAGGTTAACCCCTTAAGCCCCGAGGGTGGTTTGCACGTTAATGACCGGGCCAATTTTTACAATTCTGACCACTGTCCCTTTATGAGGTTATAACTCTGGAACGCTTCAACGGATCTTGGCGATTCTGACACTGTTTTCTCGTGACATATTGTACTTCATTTTAGTGGTAACATTTATTCGATATAACTTGCGTTTATTTGTGAAAAAAACGGAAATTTGGCGAAAATTTTGAAAATTTCGCAATTTTCCAACTTTAAATTTTTATGCCCTTAAATCACAGAGATATGTCACGCAATATACTTAATAAGTAACATTTCCCACATGTCTACTTTACATCAGCACAATTTTGGAACCAAAATTTTTTTTTGTTAGGGAGTTATAAGGGTTAAAAGTTGACCAGCAATTTCTCATTTTTACAACACCATTTTTTTTTAGGGACCACATCTCATTTGATGTCATTTTGAGGGGTCTATATGATAGAAAATACCCAAGTGTGACACCATTCTAAAAACTGCACCCCTCAAGGTGCTCAAAACCACATTCAAGAAGTTTATTAACCCTTCAGGGGTTTCACAGGAATTTTTGGAATGTTTAAATAAAAATGAATATTTAACTTTTTTTCACACAAGATTTATTTCAGCTCCAATTTGTTTTATTTTACCAAGGGTAACAGGATAAAATGGATGCCAAACATTGTTGTACAATCTGTACTGAGTACGCTGATACCCCATATGTGGGGGTAAACCACTGTTTGGGCGCATGGCAGAACTCGGAAGGAAAGGAGCGCCATTTGACTTTTCAATGCAAAATTGACAGGAATTGAGATGGGACGCCATGTTGCGTTTGGAGAGCCCCTCATGTGCCTAAACATTGAAACCCCCCACAAGTTACACCATTTTGGAAAGTAGACACCCTAAGGAACTTATCTAGATGTGTGGTGACCACTTTGACCCACCAATTGCTTCACAGAAGTTTATAATGCAGAGCCGTAAAAATAAAAAATCATATTTTTTCACAAAAATGATCTTTTCGCCCCCAATTTTTTATTTTCCCAAGAGTAAGAGAAGAAATTGGACCTCAAAAATTGTTGGCCAATTTGTCCTGAGTACGCTGATACCCCATATATGGGTGTAAACCATTGTTTGGGCGTATGGCAGAGCTCGGAAGGGAAGGAGCGCCATTTTACTTTTCAATGCAAAATTGACTGGAATTGAGATGGGATGCCATGTTGCGTTTGGAGAGCCCCTGATGTGCCTAAACATTGAAATCCCCACAAGTGACACCATTTTGGAAAGTAGACCCCTTAAGGAACTTATCTAGAGGTGTGGTGAGCACTTTGACCCAACAAGTGCTTCACAGAAGTTTATAATACAGAGCCGTAAAAATAAAAAATCATATTTTTTCACAAAAATAATCTTTTCGCCACCAATTTTTTATTTTCCCAAGGGTAAGAGAAGAAATTAGACCACAAAATTTGTTGTGCAATTTGTCCTGAGTGCGACGATACCCCATATGTGGGGGTAAACCACTGTTTGGGCGCATGGCAGAGCTCGGAAGGAAAGGAGCGCCATTTGACTTTTCAAAGCAAAATTGACTGGAATTGAGATGGGACGCCATGTTGTGTTTGGAGAGCCCCTGATGTGCCTAAACATTGGAACCCCTCACAAGTGACACCATTTTGAAAAGTAGACCCCTTAAGGAACTTATCTAGATGTGTGGTGAGCACTTTGACCCAACAAGTGCTTCACAGAAGTTTATAATGCAGAGCCGTAAAAATAAAAAATCTTATTTTTTCACAAAAATGATATTTTCGCCCCCAATTTTTTATTTTCCCAAGGGTAAGAGAAGAAATTAGACCACAAAAGTTGTTGTGCAATTTGTCCTGAGTGCGACGATACCCCATATGTGGGGGTAAACCACTTTTTGGGTGCATAGCAGAGCTCGGAAGGGAAGGAGCGCCATTTGACTTTTCAATGCAAAATTGACTGGAATTAAGATGGGACGCCATGTTGGTTTGGAGAGCCCCTGATGTGCCTAAACATTAAAACCCCCCACAAGTGACACCATTTTGGAAACTAGACCCCCTAAGGAACTTATCTAGATGTGTTTTGAGAGCTTTGAACCCCCAAGTGTTTCACTACAGTTTATAACGCAGAGCCGTTAAAATAATTTTTTTTTTTTTTCGCAAAAAATATTTTTTAGCCCCCAGTTTTGTATTTCACAAGGGTAACAGAATAAATTGGACCCCAGAAGTTGTTGTCCAATTTGTCCTGAGTACGCTGATACCCCATATGTGGGGGGGAACCACTGTTTGGGCGCATGGCAGAGCTCGGAAGGGAAGGAGCGCCATTTGGAATGCAGACTTAGATGGATTGATCTGCAGGAGTCACGTTGCATTTGCAGAGCCCCTGATGTACCCAAACAGTAGAAACCACCCACAAGTGACCTCATATTGGAAACTAGACCTCCCACGGAACTTATCTAGATGTGTTGTGAAAACTTTGAACCCCCAAGTGTTTCACTACAGTTTACAACGCAGAGCCGTGAAAATAAAAAATCCTTTTTTTTCCCACAAAAATGATTTTTAGCCCCCCAAATTTTTATTTTCCCAAGGATAACAAGAGAACTTGGACCCAAAAAGTTGTTGTCCAATTTGTCTCGAGTACGATGATACCCCATATGTTGGGGTAAACCCCTGTTTGGGCGCACGGGAGAGCTCGGAAGTGAAGGAGCACTGTTTTACTTTTTCAATGCAGAATTGGCTGGAATTGAGATCGGACGCCATGTCGCATTTGGAGAGCCCCTGATGTGCCTAAACAGTGGAAACCCCCCAATTATAAATGAAACCCTAATCCAAACGCACCCCTAACCCTAATCCCAACTGTAACCCTAACCACACACCTAACCCTGACACACCCCTAATTCTAATCCCAACCCTAATCCCAACCGTAAATGTAATCCAAACCCTAACCCTAGCCCTAACCCTAGCCCTAACCCTAATGGGAAAATGGAAATAAATAAATTTTTTTTAATTTTATTATTTTTCCCTAAGGCTAGGTTCACATTGCGTTAGGGAAATCCGTTTAGCACTAGCGGATTGCGCTAACGCAATGTCTTTTTAGGTGTCGTGTTTAGTGGTCGCGTTAACGTCCCCGCTCTGGAAGATCGGGGATCGGACCTCGGGCGCGCCGCGGACGCTGCAAGCAGCGTCTGAGGCGCGCCACAAAAGAATGGCACCTTGCTAGCGCGAGCCGAAAATGGCATGCTCTAGCGATGCGCTACACCTGAAAATCACATTGCTGTCAATGGTTGAGCTAACGGACCCGTTGCACGGCGTTGTGACATTTTCGCCGTGCAACGCTGTCCGTTAGCGTTAACCCATTAACGCAATGTGAACCTAGCCTAACTAAGGGGGTGATGAAGGGGGGTTTGATTTACTTTTATAGCGTTTTTTATATCGGATTTTTATGATTGGCAGCCGTCACACACTAAAAGACGCTTTTTATAGCAAAAAAGTTTTTGCATCTCCACATTTTGAGACCTATAATTTTTCCATATTTTGGTCCACAGAGTCATGTGAGGTCTTGTTTTTTGCGGGACGAGTTGACGTTTTTATCGGTTACATTTTCGGACACGTGACAGTTTTTGATCGCTTTTTATTCTGATTTTTTGTGAGGCAGAATGACCAAAAACCAGCTATTCATGAATTTCTTTTGGGGGAGGCGTTTATACCGTTCCGCGTTTGGTAAAATTGATGAAGCAGTTTTATTCTTCGGGTCAGTACGATTACAGCGATACCTCATTTATATCATTTTTTTAATGTTTTGGCGCTTTTATACGATAAAAGCTATTTTATAGAAAAAATAATTATTTTGGCATCGCTTTATTCTGAGGACTATAACTTTTTTAATTTTTTTGGTTATGATGCTATATGGCGGCTCGTTTTTTGCGGGACAAGATGACGTTTTCAGAGGTACCATGGTTATTTATATCCGTCTTTTTGATCGCGTGTTATTCCACTTTTTGTTCAGCGTTATGATAATAAAGCGTTGTTTTTTGGCTCGTTTTTTTTTTTTTTTTCTTACGGTGTTCACTGAAGGGGTTAACTAGTGGGCCAGTTTTATAGGTCGGGTCGTTACGGACGCGGCGATACTAAATATGTGTACTTTTATTGTTTTTTTGTTTTTTTTTTTAGGTAAAGAAATGTATTTATAGGAATAATATTTTTTTTTTCTGCTTTATTTAGGAATTTTTTTTTTTTTTTTTTTTTACAAGTGTGGAAATTTTTTTTTTTACTTTTTCACTTTGTCCCAGGGGGGGACATCACAGATCACCGATCTGACAGTGTGCACAGCACTCTGTTAGATCGGTGATCTGACATACAGCCGGGCAGGATTAGAGCTGCAGCTGCAGCCTGATCCTGACCCAGAAGTGCTCCCTGTAGGACCCGGATGCAGCCCGGCGGCCATTTTGGATCCGGGGACTGCAGGGAGAAGACGCTCGGTACACGGTGAGTACATCACCGTGTACCGATCGTCTCAGGGAAGCCCGCAGGGAGCCCCCTCCCTGCGCGATGCTTCCCTGCACCGCCGGCATACCGCGATCATCTTTGATCGCGGTGTGCCGGGGGTTAATGTGCCGGGAGCGGTCCGTGACCTCTCCTGGCACATAGTGCCGGATGTCAGCTGCGATAGGCAGCTGACACCCGGCCGCGCTCCCCCCGTGAGCGCGGCCGATCGCATATGACGTACTATCCCGTCACTGGGAATTAAGTCCCAGGTCACCTGGACGGGATAGTACGTCATATGGGATTAAGGGGTTAAAGGGAAGGTGCCGCAATTTTGTTTTTGTATTTGTTTTTGTAGGTGCAGAAATTCTGCAAAAAATTTGCAACCTTAAAAACTAACCAATAACTCATTGTGAGAACGTGGCCTCGTAGTTTTTTGGGGGAAAGTTGACTTAGACGTTAAATTAATCAGCACTGAATGACTAAATTAGAGCAGAAAAAAATAAGCTCATTATTCACAGTTCAAAATTGTGAGAAATAAGAAATATTTGCATGAAAGCAAAATTCATCCAGATAGTCCTAAACATGGTTTATGCTGACGGAACATGACCAGAACACCACTGCCTAAAAAAGAAACAAGAACACATCACTTTCCGAAACACTACAAATTACCAAAAGGGATCTTTGCTTCAGACTTAAAATATATGGCACTGCAACAGCTGTGGATAGGTGGTGCTATAATTCTTTTTTTGTCTGTTGACCTTGTGAGATGCCAAAAGCATAGGAAAAATAATAAAGTATGCCTTTGGGATGAGTTGCTGGATATATAAGAGCCAAGCTCCAGAGGTCAAACGTGCTACTTTCAAATCCTTTATGTTTATGTGACATGATCAACTTACATGCTCAACTTACTTTTAAAACACCCTAAACCATTAAACTCTTTACTTCTGATATATACCCTTGATATACGGCTTTCAATACATCGAAGAAATTTACTTGGGGTTTCAAATAAGCCAAAGTTTACAATTCAGTCATAAAGAGCATAAAATAGGTACAAGTGCTTGTGATACAGTATCTCAGTATTAAGTTATTACTTGTACTGTACTGGAATGTGACAAGAAAACTTTGCTTAATTGTAAGAAAAGTACAGTATGACCAGCACAATTACATTAGTATTACACTAGTATTAAATTAAATATTGCGCTAATTCATCAACGAAACAGACTCATTAATCTTTATCTTTACTTTCTGCAATATTTATTGAGAAAAGAATACAAATGGTCAAATAGAGAGTTGAAAAGCTCATATCTACATTCTGCTGTACACTGGTAAGTGGAGACTATCCCGTTCTATTGAAAAGCTCACCAAAAACTATGCTACAAAAAATTATACATTTTCTGTGTCATACTCTAAAAGCGCTAGATATGGATACGAAGGGGACAAACTTTACAGGTTAAAGTAATTGTTGATGATGGTCACTTACCAAGCAATGATAGTAAAATATGTATACGTCAATGCATACTTCTCCTGATCTATCTAATATATCTATCTTTATATCTACACTCATCAACAACGAAAAGTTGCAACACCAAGAAAGACAAGTATGCAAATGGTAAATTAAATGGAAGCACAATTTTCAAAACAGCCTTCTATATTATTTCAAAACACTCTTTTTCGGTGATTACTTTGTATCTCTGTTCATACTTCACCCACACACACAATTAATACACGATTTGAAAGGTAAACTTGCCCCCTTCAGCAAGAAAATAGCCAAAAAAACTACACATCCATGATGTTATCAAAAAATACATTTTAAACATTAATTTTATAGAACTGCAGTAAGGAAAAATGACCTGCAGATGGCACCACACTACCCCAAAGCACAATACCACAAAGCTGAAACAAATCCTAACATTTGCCTTGGGGGCTTTCCAGCTTGCTGAACTCCTTGCCCAGCCGATTTCAGGCAGGTACATATAAAATATTTGCTACATATGTGGAAGTAGAATAAAAGTAAAACTTTACCTGTTTAAGAATTCAGCTTTAAAACTGAATATATAAATGAATGCAGCCTAAAATAGACCGGACAGGTTCTGAACCATCAGATCTTCTGTATTATTGGACAGTCATTGAAAAGTCTATCTTCCTTGTAAGGTTGCAGCTTATTGGTGACCTGGAGTCACCTCTGGTTCCAAGTAAAAAACTGCAGCGCTGATATAACTCAGACTATACATTGCTGTACAACTTTGCAAAAATTGAAAAAAAAATCCAACCACAGGAAAAAAAAGGTAAAATAATCTGTAGATATTCCTTTTTTTTTAAAGAGATATTCCCAATTATTATACAACGGTGTAAATAGGCTCAGTTATGGCGTCAATCCTCCTTCATCATTTTTAAGTGGCACTGCTGTACAGGGAGCTGCTCCGTTCACATACATAGGGCTGTGTTGCACTTCCCTACACTGCAGATAGATGGCAGTGCTGCTGTGGAGGGGAAAAATGCTGCTGCCCCTGTTCTTTTGCAGGGTCCTGACAATCAGACCCCTTCTGATCAGTAAGTAAAATACCATAATGTTCAATGTTGAGGGATCTCCTTTAGGCTGTTGTCACACACAACATATAAAAAAATCGGTCCGTTTTACATGGACGACAATCGCAGAAATGCTCCCTGAACAGTGTTCCGTATGTCATCCTTGTGCAGTGCGAGAATGCAATTTTCTTGCATGTAAGCATCCGCGTGACATCCGTACGAATCTCGCCGGCTCGCAAAATGGACATATAATGGATCTATGGGCTCAAATATTCATGGAAACATATATATATATATATATATATACACACACTGTGTGCAGAATTATTAGGCAAGTTGTATTTTGATCACATGATACTTTTTATACATGTTGTCCTACTGCAAGCTGTTCAGGCTTGAGAGCCAACTACCAATTAAGTAAGTCAGGTGATGTGCATCTCTGTAATGAGGAGGGGTGTTGTCAATGACATCAAAACCCTATATAAGGTGTGATTAATTATTAGGCAACTTCCTTTACTTTGGCCAAATGGGTCATCAGAAGAGAGATTTGAAGGGCTCTGAAAAGTCCAAAATTGTGAGATGTCTTGAAGAGGGATGCAGCAGTCTTGAAATTGCCAAACTTTTGAAGCATGATCACTGAATAATCAAGCGTTTCATGGCAAATAGTCAACAGGGTCGCAAGAAGCGTGCTGGGCAAAAAAGGAGCAAAATGACTGCCCATGAATTGAGGAAAATCAAGCGTGAAGCTGCCAAGATGCCATTTGCCATATTTCAGAGCTGCAACGTCACTGGAGTAACAAAAGCACAAGGCGTGCGATACTCAGGGACATGGCCAAGGTAAGGAAGGCTGAAAAATGACCACCTTTGAACAAGAAACACAAGATAAAACGTCAAGACTTGGGCCAAGAAATATCTTAAGACTGACTTTTCAAAGGTTTTATGGACTCATGAAATGAGAGTGACTCTTGATGTGCCAGATGGATGGGCCAGAGGCTGGATCAGTAAAGGGCAGAGAGCTCCACTCCGACTCAGATGCCAGCAAGGTGGAGGTGGGGTACTGGTATTGGCTGGTATCATCAAAGGTGAACTTGTGGGACCTTTTCGGGTTGAGGATGGAGTGAAGCTCAACTCCCAGACCTACTGCCAATTTCTGGAAGACAACTTCTTAAAGCAGTGGTACAGGAAAAAGTCGGTATCATTCAAGAAAAACATGATTTCCATGCAGGACAATGCTCCATCACATGCCTCCAACTACTCCACAGCATGGCTGGCCAGTAAAGGCCTCAAAGAAGAAAAAATAATGACATGGCCCCCTTGTTCACCCGATCTGAAACCCATAGAGAACCTGTGGTCCCTCATAAAATGCGAGGTCTACAGGGAGGGAAAACAGTACACCTCTCGGAACAGTGTCTGGGAGGCTGTGGTGGCTGCTGCACGCAATGTTGATTGTAAACAGATCAAGCAACTGACAGAATCTATGGATGGAAGGATGTTGAGTGTCATCATAAAGAAAGGTGGCTATATTGGCCACTAATTTTTTGGGTTTTGTTTTGCATGTCAGAAATGTTTATTTCTAAATTGTATGCAGTGAATTTGGTTTACCTGGTGAAAATAAACAAGTGAGATGGGAATATATTTGTTTTTTATTAAGTTGCCTAATAATTCTGCACAGTAATAGTTACATGCACAAACAGATATCCTCCTAAGACAGCCAAATCTAAAAAAAACCACTCCAACTTCCAAAAATATTAAGCTTTGATATTTATGAGTCTTTTGGTTTGATTGAGAACATAGTTGTTGATCAATAATAAAAATAATCCTCTAAAATACAACTTGCCTAATAATTCTGCACATGGTGTATATATATATATATATACTGTATATACAGTATATATATATATATATATACTGTATATACAGTATATATATATATATATATCAAAAAGAAAAAAGGAACAGCACAGAAATACTTATCTTCAGGTGCAGAGCCCCAAGACAATCAGTCCAGCGATCATCCACATTTATAGGTATCCAAAAATGAGGCAGCACTCCATAGTTCAGTGTAAAAACGAGCAGGATTTAATTTACCCACATATTCTGGCAACGTTTCAGCTCGCAATGAGCTTTTCATTGCGAGCTGAAACGTTGCCAGAATATGTGGGTAAATTAAACCCTGCACATTTTTACACTGAACTATGGAGTGCTGCCTCATTTTTGGATACATATATATATATATATATGTCAGTGAGGCACATACCTCTCTGTTTATTATCTCATTAAATACATTTACATTTGACCCCCTTGATTTTCTTGAAATTGCCTGCGCCCCCAAGAACCAAAGTGCAAAAATTTTGAACGTGCCAACTAATATCAATTTATTCCAATTTGATTGAGTACTAAGTGCAGAATTACAGGTACATACATGCCTTGGCATGCTTTAAGCAAGGTTATTAGTAGTTGTTGGAGTGCACTTGGACATGAAAACCATCAAGATCTGCTATTGTCAATTCCCTTTGCAATTGCTGACCCATGATATCTCAGATGTACTTGATGGGAGATGAGTCCAGAAATGCTGCAGTCTATGGTAGCATGTTTAAACCATGCAGGCTGCTCACAGTAGCATAAGGAGTATATGGCCTAGCATCTTTGTGTAAAAAAATGGATCTTGTAACACTCTGAAGAAATAGCCTTATTACTGGTTCCACAACCAAAATCAAAGTTTTATTGAGCTGTTAGTGTATCTGGAATAATTAATAGAGAAGTCCTGCTACAGTACATTATGGCACCTCCCACAATATTTCCCAGGAGTAGGACTGGTGTGACATTGTTTCATGAAGGTTTCTTTGTGGTGTTGTCAATACACTCTACTCTAGCTGATTCAAAGAGTAGCACATTGTGATCCATTCTGTATTGCACGTTAAATGGGCACAACATACCTGACGTGCCTGCCAGGGCCGTGGGGTACCCAGAATCGGACCTGACAGTTCTATGGGGGAGGTCACTAGCCGTGATCCATTTCTGTGGCCCTGGCCGTGTAATAAAATGGAGGATAATTATGTGGTGTTTGGTCGTGATGCCACCAGTGGTGTTTGGCAATGGGTGGCAGACGCTGCGGTTTAGCGTTTTTTCTGAAAGGGAAAATCTGCATTCCAGGAGGCAAATAGCACTTCGTTCCTACCGAGTCTCTCCGTATGACTAAGTAGTACTGTACATCCACATATGGGGTATTGCCACGTTTAGAAGAAATTGTGGGACAAATTTTGGTGCCATTTTACCCACCTCTTGTGTGAAAATATAAAATCTGGGGCTAAATCAAAATTTTGGTGGTAAAAATGTAGTTATTTTTTCTGCACTGCCCCATAGTATAAAATTCTGTGAAACACTCATGGTGTCAATATGATCAGTGCACCCCTAGATGAACTCATTGAGAGATGTAGTTTGTAAAATGGGGTCACTTATGGGAGGGTTCTGTGTTGGCACCTCATAGGCTCTCCCAGTGGGTCATGGCACCTGCAAACCAGAACAGTAAAATCTGGGGCTCCTTGCCTTCTGAGCTTTGCACTGTGCCTGAAAAAAATTCCTGATTACATGTAGGGTATTGGTGCAATCAGGAAAAAATGGACCTCAGTTTGTTGTAAAACAAAAATTCCTTTTAGCCCATAGGAAAATTAAAAACATGAGGCTAAAACAACATTTATTTGTAAAAATGTAATTTATTCTTTCTTCACCGCTCAATGGTATAAAATTCTTTGAGGTACATGTGGTGTCAATGTGATCACTGCACACCTAGATGAGTTAATTAGGGAGGTGTAGTTTGTAAAATAAGTCCACATACAAGAGGTTCTGTTGTTATGGTACCTCAGGTGCTCTGCCATTGTGACAAGGGACTCTCAAACCATTCCTGCAAAATCTGAACTCCAAAATGGTGCATCTTACCTTCTGAGCTTTGCATTGTTCCTCAAAAGTAGTATTTCCCCACATATGGGGTTTGGCGTATTTAGGAGAAATTGTACTACAAATTGTATTGTGCAATTTCTCCTGTTACCCCTATGAAAATGGCAAATTTGGTGCTCAGATAACATTTTTGTGAGGAAAAAAATGAGATTTTATTATTTCCACGACTCAACATTATAAACATCTGTGAAGCACCTGCACTTTGAACCCACCTGTGGGTTCAAAGTGCTCACCACACATCTAAATACATTTCGTAAGGGGTCTAGTTTCCAAAATGAGGTCACTTGTGGGGGGTTGACACTAGGCACATCAGGGGCTCTCCAAAAGGGACATGGCGTCCGTTAATTCTTCCATCAAATTTTGCATTCCAAAAGTCAAACAGCACTCCTTCCCTTTCAAGCCCTGCCATGCACCAAAACAGTAGTAATCCCCCACATGCTGGGTATTTGTGTACTCAGGAGAAATTGCACAACAAATTGAAAGGTGCAATTTCTCCTTTTTCCCATATGTAAATGCAAAATTTGGAACTAAAAAGATTTATTTGGGAAAAATGTGATCTTTTTTATTTCCACGGTTCTACGTTATAAATGTCTGTGAAGAACCTGTGGGTTCAAGGTGCTCAATACACACCTAGATAAGTTCCCTAAGGGGTCTAGTTTCCAAAATGGTGTCACCTGTGGGGGGTTTCCACTGTTTAGGCACATCAGGGCTCTCGAAACGCAACATGGCATCCACTAATTATTCCAGCATATTTTACATTCAAAAAGTCAAATGGCACTCCTTTCTTTCCAAGCCCTGCCGGGTGCCCAAACAGTAGATTTCCCCCACAAAAGGTTTAATGGCATGCTCAGGCGAAACTGCACAACAAAATGTATATTCCATTTTCTCCTGTTACCCTTGTGAAAGTAAAAAAAAATTAGGTCTAACGGAAAATTTTTGTGAAAGAAAAGTTTATTTTTTCCTCCACATTCCAAAAATTTCTTTGAAGTACTGTACCTTAAGGGTTAATAAACTTCTTGAATGTGAATGTGGTTTTGGGGACCTTGAGGGGTGCAGTTTTTAGAATGGTGTCACTTTTGTGTATTTTCTTAAATATAGACCCCTTAAAGTGACTTCAAATGTGATGTGGTCCCTTAAAAAAATGGTTTTGTAAAATTTGTTGAAAAAATTAAAAATCGCTGGTCAACTTTTAACCCTTATAACTTCCTAAGAAAAAAATGTTGGTTCCAAAATTGTGCTGATGTAAAGTAAATATGTGGGAAATGTTATTTATTAAATATTTTGTGTGATATGACGCTCTCATTTAAAGGCATAAAAATTTATAGTTTGAAAATTGCTACATTTAAAAAATTTTCACCAAATTTCCATTTGATCGAAATATGCAAATTGCCTCTTCTGAGAAAAAGAGGACTTAACTCTATAGCGCCACCTGTTGGAAGTAGCGATCCTACAAGTCACAATCAACTCTTTAACGAGTCGTACAATATGACTTAGGATAAAAGCCAAATTAGTATCTCAATTCGCAGACACGGTGTTTCGGGCTGTTGGCCCTCGTCAGTGTGAAGCATGAGAACTAATTTGGCAAGGTGAGAGTCTCTGGACTGGGGTCTAAGAGGTATCGTTTCTCCTTATGGAGAGTGACATTTGATCAAATAAATTTTACAGCTGTCATAAATTATGATATGTTGCAAGAAAACAATCTCAGAATCACCGTGATCAGTTGAAGCGTTCCAGAGTTATTACCTCATAAATTGACAGTGGTCAGAATTGTAAAAATGTGCCTGGTCATTAAGGTCTCAAATGGTCCCAAATTGGTTAATGTGCAAACCACCTTTGAGGGTAAAAGGGTTAAACCTTCTCAATCCTGTGATTTTCATGGCTAGTTGGCTACACAACTTTTTCTTCTTGCTATTGCAATTTCAAAATTGACGAATGTATCTAATTATTTGTGTAATAATATTTTAAGAGGTAACTTTTCTTCTATGATGATTTATTTAGTTCAAAGCAAAAGAACAGATCATTTCTTTAACATTCTGGTGTGCAATTAATATTACTGGGATGTAGGCACTCAGCTTGCTGCCAAATACTATGGCTGTGTGAGGCACCATAGTATATCTGTTGATGAAAATATAATATTTCATTCCAATATTATTCTATTCAAATATTATATATGATATGCTATATATGAGAAAAATATACTACATACAGTACCTGTGTAAAAAATTGGCACATGGAAGTACAATATTGGCATATAATAATCATTTTATTTTATATAGCGTCAACATATTCCACAGCACTTTATAATTAAGCGGGGACATTTACAGACAATAGATTCAATACAAGGTAAGATAGTTTAATCAGTTACATTAGGAGTGAGGTCCCTGCTCACAAGCTTACAATCTACAAGACAAGCTTACAATCTACAAGACAAGCTTACAATCTACAAGACAAGCTTACAATTTACAAGACAAGCTTACAATTTACAAGACAAGCTTACAATCTACAAGACAAGCTTACAATCTACAAGACAAGCTTACAATTTACAAGACAAGCTTACAATTTACAAGACAAGCTTACAATCTAAAAGACAAGCTTACAATCTACAAGACAAGCTTACAATTTACAAGACAAGCTTACAATTTACAAGACAAGCTTACAATCTAAAAGACAAGCTTACAATCTACAAGACAAGCTTACAATTTACAAGACAAGCTTACAATTTACAAGACAAGCTTACAATCTAAAAGACAAGCTTACAATCTACAAGACAAGCTTACAATTTACAAGACAAGCTTACAATTTACAAGACAAGCTTACAATCTACAAGACAAGCTTACAATCTACAAGACAAGCTTACAATTTACAAGACAAGCTTACAATTTACAAGACAAGCTTACAATCTAAAAGACAAGCTTACAATCTACAAGACAAGCTTACAATCTACAAGACAAGCTTACAATCTACAAGACAAGTGTTAGGGCTAGCGGAACGCACCAAATAATAAGACTGATAGTGTACGGTGCGTTCGTAGCCCGGGGTCCACCGTGCAGAGATGGAACCTGCTGCTGAGTAATGACGGACTATATGGCGGTACTCATAAGTATACTCGCGTGGGTTAAACTTCACCCAACGTGAAGGAAGCGATCCTGTTGCGTCACAGGGTCGCGGTACCGCACATAGAAGGCGAGCAAGCAGTCAGCGAACTTAACCCCAAACAGGATTGAAGTCCGATTAGACCCTTGCTGGCACAACACCGCAACAGGGTGTGTTAGGCAACTCTTATAATTAGAGCACCGAAGTGCGAACTGTGCCGTGCTGGCAGGCACCACTAAGCACCCAGACGTGGGTCAGGAAGCGCACTGCTGGCGCGTGGCGCCGCACTGGCGGTCACAGCAATAGACGCTGATACGTGTGTGACACGTTGAGTGATTTGTCGGGCGCTAGATAGCAGCCATACTCCATACGCGAACAGTCATACAATAGGGTAGAGGTATTTAATGAACGACTTGCACTCACAACAAACACACATATTCAATTGTACACTAGCGCATGGCCGTGCGGTCATGCGCAGTTTATATAATTGCAGGACAGGAAGTGGCCACAGAAACTTTGCCCTTCCAAGACCTGCCAAGAGGACCAATGGAATGCAGAGCCAGAGCACATGACCCTCGATCTCCAACGGGAGATCTTGCTCTGGGCATGCTCAGTGTGCGCAAACAAGGACTTAGTCCCAGGGAAGTCCGCTCGCCGCTGACCTGCACTGACTTTAATGGCAGGAGCTGAAGAAGCAGCAGTAACTCTCTGTACAGAGTGAGAGCGAGCAAGACACTGGGAGCGACGTCCCTGCTGAGCAGACTCCACTGCGGCTGGAGGAGAATGGGAGACCGCAGCGGAGACGGATCGAGATTCCCTCTGTGCAGCAGAGGAAACTCGACTCCTAACAACAAGCTTACAATTTACAAGACAAGCTTACAATCTACAAGATTGCATATATTAAACTATAGGCACCATATGACAGGCAAGTAATTTGCATATCAGCAACATTTTCTTCTAATGTTGCTGTCTTCCTACTATGTTAAAATAACATTACGAATATAAAATAACTTGCCATATATAAATACTAAATCCTGGTTTAATAGAGTAAGTAATGCTTTAACAGAGCAACTCTTTGTTTTGTCTCAAAGTGTGGCATTGGGGGTCCTCCTCTATTATTTACATTGGCCCTATAAAGGGGGGTCCCTGGTGAGGTAAGACCATCATTATCATTTTATTTGCAAAAATGTGATCATTTAGAAAAAACGGCAGTAAACCCATAGCAAAACCATGTCATTATGTCATGGCTAGAGATGAGCAAATAAATTGAAATGGAATTGAATTCTACTTAAATTTTAGAAAACTGTGCATTCAACAGGATGCAGTTTTTTTTGGAATTCGCTTCCACATGGATAAAGTAAAGTGGAAGCCACTGACGGACATTTTTCGGAACTGTAAAAGCCACCAAAATGGTAAAAAAGATCCTTACAATCACCTCACTGCTCATCTCTTTAGCCCCTCTTCTCCTCACATCACCTGCCTGCTTCTTAATGCATCTGATCACTACTGCGTGGGTGAAAATCTCATCAGAGCTGGATGTTCCTGCCTAGCATGATAGAACTGGCAGGGTTCTGCTCAAGTGCATGTGTAAGGAGGTGACAAAGTCCATCAGTTGTCTTCCCCCTGTGGACACAGTACATATGTATCACGTGTGGCACGTTGTCATTCATTAATGTTAATGTAATGTCGCTGTATTGTTTATGTACTATAATGTGATGTATTTGATGTGTTATGTTTAGAAGTAGGAATAGAATATAGAAGATAGCATTGGGCAATAGTGGGATTAGAGTAGTGGGCCACATTAGAGCTAACTGATAGATGCATTAGTTTAGGTTTGGTTAGCATAGGGGTTTTCCAGTTGGGAGGAGCTACAGAGCAGTGCAGCATAGAGCAGGAGGATATAGGCAGGGACTTCCTGGTTGTGGCTCAGTGCAGTGAGGATGCAGCAGTGAGAAAGGACAGTTTTTGCCAGCCATGGGAATAAGGCTGCTACGGCAGGAAGGGGCCCCAGGCTGAGCAAGGGGGATCCGGAATCTACGACCCGGGCAGGTGAAGCTGAGATGGCGAGCCTGGCACCTTTTCCTATTGAAGCCAGACCAGGAGATGGTAGGAAGCTCGTGGGCCTGAAAGCACTGATGGTACAAAGATTGTCCTGGAGAGGGACAAAGATAGTCCAGGAACGAGGCAAAGAGTGCCCAATCATAGGCAGGGACTGCTGGGAAGAATAGAGGTTTCCAGGAACGCAGGGAAAGCTGAAGAGATGCCACTCTATGTATACTCTGCTGCATATGTGATGGAAACCCTATTTCTCAGTAAAATTGTACTGTTGAGAAAGGACATTGTCTCTGAAATGGTTTGTGGTGCTCGTGGATGTGGAGCCGGAGTGATAGAAGCTGCGGGGACCCTGACAGTGAATGTGAGTGTTCTGTTGTGTACGCTGCACATGCAGCAGAAGGGACATTATATTTCATCTGTGGGGCATGTAATGACCAGAGGTCCGAATAAGATCCAGTGAGTCACAAACCAAGACCAAGGCAGAAATCTCCAATGGTATTTACTCAAAGGCAAAATAATCAAGGTAATATGGAGAATATTAAGGCAGATGCACCCCAAAGATACACTAGCTCAGCAGCAGCTGAAATCACTGTGCCACTCCAAGGTCTCCTGAGAACTGTATACTACAACAGACTAGTAAGAAATTTACCTAACAGGCAACTAAAAACAGGAACAAGTGTAAATTGAATGTAGTGTTATCAAGGGAGCCCCTGGAATGGCACACTGAGTATAACTTACACAACTCTAATATAAGATACACCTCTAAAGTAACAATTTAACACTCTGAGCAGAGATACCCGGGTATCTATAACTATGGTACCGTATCCTGAGATGGATTTCCTCTCAGGCAGGAATCCGCACAGGCTGCAGCCAGTCCATATCTTCAGCGCCAATAAGTTACAGCAAGGTCCTCTTGTCTTGTCGGCCGATGCCGAGCCCAAACGCCGGGGACTTAGTTAGTGGCCTCACGATGTTGTCTCTGCTTCTGTAGCTCCTAGGAATGCCTCCACGACAATCCGTCCGTCTCTGTATCAGAGGTCTGTCCAGACTTGTTTCTCCACTCAATGCACAGGGAATCCACAGACTTCCAAATTCGTACTGGGTTCTTAGTAAAGTCTCAGTCTTTTCTTAGATAAAGGGTTAGCTCCTCTCCAGGAAACGTTAGCAACACAAGTCTCTCACAGAGTTAAACAAAAGGTTAGCTCTTCTCCAGGGGAACGTTAGCAACAAAAAGTCTCTCAAAAGCTTCTTTTCCTCCAAAAACACTTGCAGTAAATCCACACACAGTCTCTTTTTAAGATCTCACAGCAGCTTCTCCTTTGCTTCCCGCCTTTTCTCCCTCAGCTCTCACTTCCTAGTTTCACTTTACACAGGAGACACTAGACCCCACCCCCCAGCACACATTGTCTCTGGGAGTTTTGCACGGTCTGTCTTCTGCTGCAACAGGCAAAAACCACAGGGTCCTAGTGCCCTCTCAGTGGGACTACAGTTCACCCTCTTACATGCCACCCCACTAGAGGTTGGCGTCCTCGACATACCTTCCCACTCAAATTCATCTTGAGCATATCGCTGAGGCGGTATTCCTGCCGTAGATCGTGTAGTTCTCCTGAGTCCTACATCAACAGGTGCGACCTTAGAGGGAGCTAGAGTCTCTTCCGTGGTCGTGTTAGTGGGCGTAAGTGGAGTTGTCTCCTCCTGCGGCTCGATGTCCTGTGATACAGCGCCAGGACCAAGCAGTTGACCTGATGCACTCTTCTCAACATCCTCCATATCCCCAACATTCTCATCACCCGAGGCCAGATCGGTCACAGGGGGCAAATAAGCAGGCGCAGGAGTAAGCACACCATCAAACTCAAGATCATTCAGAGCTTCCGCCCCTTGAAACATGGCCTCTGGCTCTAGGGGGGTAGGCGCCGAATCTTCAAACCAGCACCGCTGTAACATGTTACAATGCAAATTACGGGTTGGCCCCCCTGTCCCCACCGGTTCGACCTCGTACACTGGAATCTCAGGGTTCACCTGTTTTTTTTTATCAGATACGGTATCGCCTCCCATCGGTCACTCAGCTTTCCTGACCGTCGTTTTGTCCTCACCAACACTCTGTCTCCCGGAGAGAACAGCTCTGTTTGTACAGGTCGCGTGTCCTTATGGACCACGTGGCGAAGGCAGTCGCCCACCACCTGATGCACCACCCTCAACTGCCGCCGATGCTCTCGTACCCACTCGGATGCAGTCCAAAGGGGGGCGGAGGAGGGATCTGGCATGTTCAAATCCTCAATGTCTCGGCCAGGTCTACCAAACATCAACATGTGTGGTGAGTAACCAGTAGTACTGTGCACCCTGTTATTGTAAGCCCACATCAATTCGGGGAGATACTCAGGCCAGCATGTCTGTTGCTGACTCTCTAAGGACCTCAACATTTGAAACAGGGTCCGATTAAAACGCTCACACGCCCCGTTACCCTGAGGGTGGTAAGGCGTTGTTCTCGACTGCTCGATACCATAGAGCTGGTGCAACTCTTTCATCAGCGTCCCCTGAAAGCAGGCCCCTTGATCTGAATGTATTCTCTGCGGACACCCGAACACTTGGAAGAAATGTTGGCACACTGCCACAGCCGCCGACTTGGCCGTCTGATCTCTTGTCGGCACCGCTACAGCATACTTGGTAAAGTGATCTGTCATCACCAGGCAATAGGAGTACCCTGACGTAGAGTACCCTATCAACACGTAGTCAATCATGAGTAGTTCCAGTGGAGCTGAAGTCTTAATAGACTGTGTGGGAGCCCGCTGCTCAGGGCTTTTGTTGAGCCCACAAATTCGGCACTGCCGACACGCGTCAGCCACCATCCCTCCCAACTCAGGGCAGTAGAAGACTTGCTGCAACCACTGAAGTGTCTTTTCACTTCCAAAATGGGCCCCCTTCTCATGCGCCTCACGAGCGACCACTGGCCCCATCCCCACATGAATTATCAGTTGGTACCGATGCTGCAGCTCCGATGGCAGGTACACCTTACGATACAAAAGACCTTGTTCCACACACAATTTATCCCATTGTCGAAGGAGTTTCATTCCTTCCATGGACAACTGAGCCTTGTCCTCTGCACTGGGCCAGGCCTTGTTTTGTACCCAACGGCGCACAAGTGCAACGTCCGGACACTCATCCTGGACTCTTGTCCAATCTGAGGGTGTTTTACCCAGGACACAGGGCATCCCGGTGGCCACCCCACTTGAGTGTACCACACTTTGGAAGATAAGTATTTGCCCCAAAGCTGGAGTTTCAGTATCCTCAAGTTGTTCGTCAACATCTTCCCCGGATGACCCAAGGGGCACTCTTGACAATGCATCTGCATTGCCGTTCTCTCGACCAGAGCGAAATTTAATGCGGTAATTGAACTTGGCCAGTCTAGCGACCCACCGCTGCTCCAACGCCCCCAGTTTTGCATTCTCTAAGTGAGCTAGCGGGTTGTTATCTGTCATGACTAGCACCTCAGCTCCTGTTAGATACTCGGCGAAGCGTTCTGTCATTGCCCACACCAGGGCCAGCAATTCCAGCCGGAATGAGCTGTAGTTAGCCGGATTTCGCTCGGAGTCTCTTAAAGATCTGCTGCCATAAGAAATCACTCGTTCTCGGCCGTCCTGCACCTGTGCTAGTACTGCACCCAACCCATGAAGACTACAATCGGTATACAACAAAAAAGGGGTGTCAAACCGGGCGTAGGCCAGCAATGGGGCACTCGTTAGGGCGGTTTTCACTCCATCAAATGCCTTTTTCTGTAGGGGCCCCCATGGAATGGGGCGATTTCGAGGACCCAGCGCTGTCCCTCTCAAAAGTTCATTCAAGGGACTCACCACTTGTGAGAATTTAGGCACAAACCGCCGATAGTATCCTGCTAGGCCCAGGAAGGCCCGCACTTCTCGCAGGTCACAAGGAGGTGGCCACTCTTGTACCGCCTTAATCTTACTGGCTAAAGGTAGTACCCCGTCCGGGGTCACCAGATGCCCCAAATATTCAATCTGGTTTCGTAACAGTTGACATTTTTTTGGCTTTATTTTCAGGCCATAGCTCTTGAGCCGCCGGAGAACTTGACGCAGCTTCTACAGATGATCTTCAAATGAGGTTCCGAACACCACAATGTCGTCTAGATATATCAGGACTGATTGAAAATTTAGATCGCCCAAGCAATGTTCCATCAGGCGTTGGAAGGTTCCCGGGGCGGTAGCGAGGCCAAAGGGCATCCGGTTGAACTCAAAGAGCCCCATTGGCAAGACAAACGCCGTCTTGGCCCGATCTTTTTCAGCCATTGGGACCTGCCAGTACCCGCTTGCCAAATCCAACGTTGAGAAATACTTGGCCCGACCCAGGGCCGACAGGGATTCTTCAATACGGGGTAAAGGATATGCGTCCCGTACGGTGTGGGCATTCAATTTCCGATAGTCCACACAAAATCGGAGTGTCCCATCCTTCTTGCGGACCAAGACTACAGGGGCCGCCCAGGGACTCCGGCTCTCTCGGATCACTTGGTTGTCCAGCATACTGGCCACCATGCTCTTCACCACTTGATAGAGCGCCGGAGGAATTTGACGATATCTTTCTCTAATGGGTGGAGTATCCCCCGTTGGAATCTCATGCTCAATCGTCTGGGTACACCCGAAGTCCTCTCCATGTCGGGAAAAGGTCTCTTGATGTTCCCACAAAACTCTCTCCAACTGCTCCAACTGCACGGGGGTCAGCTTCTCCCGATCCACTCCCATCTGCTCCATGATCACATGAACATTCCATTCCTCCGTAGGAGGTTCAGTCCGGCCTACCTCGACCGCGAATGTCCAGGATGACTGTTGGTCTGGTCTCAATTCGAACCCTGCATTTTCCGGCACCTTCTCTGCCGGCACGAACAGTTCAGCCAGTATGGTCCCAGCGGGAATTGCAACATCTTCATCTAAAACATAGATGCATTGGACCGGCACTCGTCCATTCTTCACAATCGCCAAAGACCGGGCCACATGTACCTTGGCAAATGAGGAACCCTCTCGGGCGGGCTCAAGTAGCACTTCAAGCCCATTCAATCTCTGTGCAGCTCCCACAGGCAGCATTAAGAGTTCCTCTTGTCTGGGTCCCAGCAGGATCGGGGCCCTCGAAGTCACTCGGACCCGGCCCACCCGGCCACCTGGGACCGCACTTTTCAGCAAGTCGCAACTCAGCACTAGACGGTGTAGAATTCTCTGTGTGGGTTGGTGTCTTGTCACACGGGCCCAGTATCGGGGTCCTTCACTGGCATACATCTGGTGATTCAAATCTCGCAGCACGTTCATTCCGAGCGTCACTTCCATCCCTCTTCTAGGGGGGTGATCCACCAGTACTACCCCTTTCTGCCCCAGCTCTTGACCAAACATTTTTAGTTGCATCCACACGATCCCTTTGACTGACAATTGACCATTATTTTCGGTGGTCAGTCGTATCACTCGGCCATCCTCTGGAATCACTAGTCGACTGAAGTATCTCTCATATACTTCTAGAGGCATTATAGTACATTCGGATCCCGTGTCAACCAAGCACCTCATCTTCCGCCCTTCAAACTCTGCTTCTATCACTGGACTACATGCAAACAAATCTTGTTCATTCTGTCGAGGGCTTTGTGTGGGTGGGGCCGCTGCCGCTTGCCCTCTCATGGCAGCGGCCGGAAGTTTAAAGCCGGCGACGGGGTTTCTGGGGCTGTAAGCACCCGGCAGTAACGCGAGATGTGTCCCTGGCGGCCACACTTCCAGCAGGTGATTGTTCCTCGTGGGCGAGGGCTTGACTCATTCTGATAGGACGACCTGGCCATTTGCGGGGTCACCGTTCCAGGGGGTGGGGCAGGAGGTTCCCGTGAGGGGGTAGAGGCGGGATCAACTGTCAGTTGAGACAATTTCAGCTTCAACTCCTTCACCTCAGCACGCAAAGCTTATACCACGCTTACCAGCCCCTCTCCCCCCGACCCTGATGATCCACCTTCCTCCAGCTGGGCACTGTTCACTGACCCCTCGGGAACATAGGCTGATTTCTCTTCCCTTTCCACTGCAGCTCGGTAAATCTGCCAGAAAGATAACTCTGGTGCAACCCGGGCCATTTCCAACAGTTTGTCCTGGAGAAGTCTATTGGCTAAACCGGTGATGAATTGGTCCCGGAGCAAGCGGTCTACCTCCCGGAAAGCCCCCATGGCCCCCGGGTCTAGTCGCTGCATCTCATTCAACATCTCTTGCAAAATATTAGAGTACTGCATCAGGGACTCACACTCTCTCTGGGGACGATTAAAGAATAGGGACCGAAGCTGGGCCACACGCGCTCGGCCCCCCAAACTCTCCTCTAACAGTTCCAAAACATTTTCTAATGTATCCCTCTCTGATTCTGGGCGCGCCTAATATCACCCTCCAGTGCATTTAATGCCAGCTCAGCGCGTAACGCGGGGGTCAAATTACACATGCGCAGAATACTCCGGATTCTCTCAGCCCAATCTTGCAATGCCATATTGCGCCCATCGTATTTCGGCATGTGCTGAAGTAAAGCTCCTACAGGCACATACCCTCCCGGAGTCGCCGCGGCTGCCAGGGGAACCCCAACCCCCGAGGAGGATGCGGATACAGCGGGGTCGTTTCTACCCTCACCTTCGTCCATGACAAACACTGGATCCTGCCGACTACGCCAAAAATGTAATGACCAGAGGTCCGAATAAGATCCAGTGAGTCACAAACCAAGACCAAGGCAGAAATCTCCAACGGTATTTACTCAAAGGCAAAATAATCAAGGTAATATGGAGAATATTAAGGCAGATGCACCCCAAAGATACACTAGCTCAGCAGCAGCTGAAATCACTGTGCCACTCCAAGGTCTCCTGAGAACTGTATACTACAACAGACTAGTAAGAAATTTACCTAACAGGCAACTAAAAACAGGAACAAGTGTAAATTGAATGTAGTGTTATCAAGAGAGCCCCTGGAATGGCACACTGAGTATAACTTACACAACTCTAATATAAGATACACCTCTAAAGTAACAATTTAACACTGAGCAGAGATACCCGGGTATCTATAACTATGGTACCGTATCCTGAGATGGATTTCCTCTCAGGCAGGAATCCGCACAGGCTGCAGCCAGTCCATATCTTCAGCGTCAATAAGTTACAGCAAGCTCCTCTTGTCTTGTCGGCCGATGCCGAGCCCAAACGCCGGGGACTTAGTTAGTGGTCTCACAATGTTGTCTCTGCTTCTGTAGCTCCTAGGAATGCTTCCACGACAATCCGTCCGTCTCTGTATCAGCAGTCTGTCCAGACTTGTTTCTCCACTCAATGCACAGGGAATCCACAGACTTCCAAATTCGTACTGGGTTCTTAGTAAAGTCTCAGTCTTTTCTTAGATAAAGGGTTAGCTCCTCTCCAGGAAACGTTAGCAACACAAGTCTCTCACAGAGTTAAACAAAAGGTTAGCTCTTCTCCAGGGGAACGTTAGCAACAAAAAGTCTCTCAAAAGCTTCTTTTCCTCCAAAAACACTTGCAGTAAATCCACAGTCTCTTTTTAAGATCTCACAGCAGCTTCACCTTTGCTTCCCGCCTTTTCTCTCTCAGCTCTCACTTCCTAGTTTCACTTAACACAGGAGACACTAGACCCCACCCCCCAGCACACATTGTCTCTGGGAGTTTTGCACGGTCTGTCTTCTGCTGCAACAGGCAAAAACCACAGGGTCCTAGTGCCCTCTCAGTGGGACTACAGTTCACCCTCTTACAGGCACCAAGGTGTGGGAACATTACAGCTTGTTGCCACAATTATCACCCTGGCTGCCTTACAAATCAAGTCAAACAAGTCAATGAGACCATGGAAAGCATCAGACTGTACTCGGATGACATCTGGGTGCAATCTGATTTCCACAGACTGACAGAATAGAGAAGATGGAGCAGGATGGGGGAGGACAGAGGATGCAAGATGGGACAGGGGAGCCACACATACAAGGATGAGAAGGGGGGCGAGCCATGCATACAAGATAGAACCGGGGGAGCCAATACATACCTGGCTTAGACTCGAGTCAATAAGCCTACCCAGTATTTCGTGGCAAAATTAGGTGCCTCGGCTTATACTTGAGTCTGCTTGCACTCTAGTATATACAGTATATTTATATATATATATACAGTGGGGCAAAAAAGTATTTAGTCAGTCAGCAATAGTGCAAGTTCCACCACTTAAAAAGATGAGAGGCGTCTGTAATTTACATCATAGGTAGACCTCAACTATGGGAGACAAACTGAGAAAAAAAAATCCAGAAAATCACATTGTCTGTTTTTTTAACATTTTATTTGCATATTATGGTGGAAAATAAGTATTTGGTCAGAATCAAAATTTCATCTCAATACTTTGTAATATATCCTTTGTTGGCAATGACAGAGGTCAAACGTTTTCTGTAAGTCTTCACAAGGTTGCCACACACTGTTGTTGGTATGTTGGCCCATTCCTCCATGCAGATCTCCTCTAGAGCAGTGATGTTTTTGGCTTTTCGCTTGGCAACACTGAGTTTCAACTCCCTCCAAAGGTTTTCTATAGGGTTGAGATCTGGAAACTGGCTAGGCCACTCCAGGACCTTGAAATGCTTCTTACGAAGCCACTCCTTCGTTGCCCTGGCGGTGTACTTTGGATCATTGTCATGCTGAAAGACCCAGCCATGTTTCATCTTCAATGCCCTTGCTGATGGAAGGAGGTTTGCACTCAAAATCTCACGATACATGGCCCCATTCATTCTTTCATGTACCCGGATCAGTCGTCCTGGCCCCTTTGCAGGGAAACAGCCCCAAAGCATGATGTTTCCACCACCATGCTTTACAGTAGGTATGGTGTTTGATGGATGCAACTCAGTATTCTTTTTCCTCCAAACACGACAAGTTGTGTTTCTACCAAACAGTTCCAGTTTGGTTTCATCAGACCATAGGACATTCTCCCAAAACTCCTCTGGATCATCCAAATGCTCTCTAGCAAACTTCAGATGGGCCCGGACATGTACTGGCTTAAGCAGTGGGACACGTCTGGCACTGCAGGATCTGAGTCCATGTTGGCGTAGTGTGTTACTTATGGTAGGCCTTGTTACATTGGTCCCAGCTCTCTGCAGTTCATTCACTAGGTCCCCCCGCGTGGTTCTGGGATTTTTGCTCACCGTTCTTGTGATCATTCTGACCCCACGGGGTGGGATTTTGCGTGGAGCCCCAGATCGAGGGAGATTATCAGTGGTCTTGTATGTCTTCCATTTTCTAATTATTGCTCCCACTGTTGATTTCTTCACTCCAAGCTGGTTGGCTATTGCAGATTCAGTCTTCCCAGCCTGGTGCAGGGCTACAATTTTGTTTCTGGTGTCCTTTGACAGCTCTTTGGTCTTCACCATAGTGGAGTTTGGAGTCAAACTGTTTGAGGGTGTGCACAGGTGTCTTTTTATACTGATAACAAGTTTAAACAGGTGCTATTACTACAGGTAATGAGTGGAGGAAAGAGGAGACTCTTAAAGAAGAAGTTACAGGTCTGTGAGAGCCAGAAATCTTGATTGTTTGTTTCTGACCAAATACTTATTTTCCACCATAATATGCAAATAAAATGTTAAAAAAACAGACAATGTGATTTTCTGGATTTTTTTTTCTCAGTTTGTCTCCCATAGTTGAGGTCTACCTATGATGTAAATTACAGACGCCTCTCATCTTTTTAAGTGGTGGAACTTGCACTATTGCTGACTGACTAAATACTTTTTTGCCCCACTGTATATATATATATATATACACAGTATATCATTACTTTGTGGGGCCATTATACTATACATTATTATTATTATTATTATTTATTATTATAGCGCCATTTATTCCATGGCGCTTTACATGTGAGGAGGGGTATACATAATAAACAAGTACAATAATCTTAAACAATACAGGTCACAACTGGTACAGGAGGAGAGAGGACCCTGCCCGCGAGGGCTCACAATCTACAAGTGGGGATTATATGTGTGGATTGGGACCATCGTAATATACATGGGGGATTATATGTGTGGGACCATCTTGCTATACATGGGAGATTATATGTGTGATACACCTTTTGAATACTTTTAAAATTTTCTTACATCATGATTGAAAAATAATCAGCATGTACAGTACTCCAGTACAATTTTTGCTCAATGCTCCATTTATTATTATTATTAGTAGCAGTAGTAGTATACATTTATATAGCGCCATTTATTCCATGCCATTTTACATGTGAAAGGGGCAAATATAGACAAGCACAATATAAACATGAGCAATACAAGGCACACACAAGAACAGGAGGAGAGAGGACCCTGCCTGCAAGGGCTCACAGTCTACAGGGGATGGGTGAGGAGAGGGTAGAGCTGGTCGTGCGGCGGTTCAGCAGACTAAAGGTACCTTCACACATAACGATTTTGTTAACGATATCGTTGCAACGTCACGCTAACGATCTCGTTATGTGTGACAGCGACCAACGATCAGGCCCCTGCTGGGAGATCGTTGGGGAATGATCAGGACCTTTTTTTGGTCGCTGATCACCCTGTCATCGCTGGATCGGCGTGTGTGACGCCGATCCAGCGATGTGTTCACTTGTAACCAGGGTAAACATTGGGTTACTAAGTGCAGGGCCGCACTTAGTAACCCGATATTTACCCTGGTTACCATTGTAAAAGTTTAAAATAAAACAGTACATACTCACATTCTGATGTCTGTCACGTCCCCTGGCGTCAGCTTCCCTGCACTGACTGTCAGAGCCGGCCGTAAAGCAGAGCACAGCGGTGATTACATGCAGTGGATATAAGGTCTACACACCCCTGATAACATGTAAAAAATTAAGTCAGAAATTTTCCTCAAATAATGTCACCTATGTCAATACTCTTCAGATGAATAGTCAAGTGAAGTATTTTCAGGTCAAAAAAAGAAAACTAAGGAACTAAAATAATGGTGTTGTATAAATATGCACACACTCAAATGAATAGTTTATTGATGTACCCTTTGAATTTAGTGGCATACTTAGGATTGTTGCTATTCTGAAAGGTGAAATTCCTTTTCATCTTCAGCTTTTAGCGGATATCTGAATTTCTTGACTGAAAATTGAATCAGTATACAGTATTTGGATTTGTTCATAATTCCCTCTACCTTGAACAAAGCCCCAGTATTAGCTGTAAAAACAGTCGCAAAGCATAATGCTGCCTCCACTATGTTTCTCTTTGGGCATGTTATTCTGTTGATGAGCAGGGATGGCTTTGTGTTAAACATACCTTTTGACATTATGATCAAAAATGTTCAATCCTGATCTCATCAGACTATATCACATTTTCCCATTTGCTTTTGGTAGACTTGATGCAGGTTTTGACAAAATATCACCAGCCTTGGATGTTTTTCTTAGTAAAAAAAAGGCCTCTGTGTTAACACCCTACCCCACGGGCCAGACATATGAAGGTTATGTGAGGTTGTTGTCGCATTCAGTACACAATCAATATTTGCCAAAAGTTGCTGTATGCTTTTTGACAGTCACCTGGGCCAATTTCTTTTCTTTCCTTTTAATCAAATGTTGATGGATAGCCAGTTCTTGGTGATGTATCTGTTTCACGAAATTTAAGGCATTTCTTGATGTCCATCTTCACAGTGTCCCATTGTATATCTAATGCTTTGGAAAGGTTATTGTACACTTCTATTGACTGATAAATTTCAACTGTGAGATGTATCCCTGTGCTGCAAGCTGTTTATGGACATGGCTTTTGATTTCAAATGCAACTAACAAATTGTTAGAAAAATCCAGATAAAACAGCTAAACAAGATATTGAGTTAATCAGAATTACATTAAATTATGGCAGCTGTGTGGTGACTACTATGTAACATGAGTTTAGATATGACTGATTAATTGTGAGCAGAACAACATCCCCAAATATAAGAGTGTGTTTACATTTATGTAATCATATTATTTTAGTTTTCTGTTCATGACACAATTTCAGTTTGTTTTTCAATAGATCTACTCGTATTATAAGTTATATTAAATGTGGATAAAAGTTTACAAATTAGTATTTTGGCATGATTTTTTTACATGACAAAAATCCTGGCATTTAACATGGGTTTGTGGACTTTTTATGTCCACTATACCCTAAAGATATCCTGAGATTTTATATCAGCTGTGAAGTGGGGGGGGGGGGTTTGTTGTCAGACCCCCAACAATCAATATTGATGACCAATCCTAAAAATAGGTCATCAACTTCCTGTGACGAAACAACCCCTTCTAGATTTTGAGACCGATTTTTCAAGCAGTTTTGACCAGACGTCTAACGCAAAATTGCATGAAATGTAAAAAAAAAAATTGATATGCAAATTGCCTCTTCTGAGAAAAAGAGGACTTAAACTCTATAGCGCCACCTGTTGGAAGTAGCGATCCTACAAGTCACAATCAACCCTTTAACGTGTCTGCGAATTGAGACACTGATTTGGCTTTTATCCTAAGTCCTATTGCACGACTCGTTAAAGAGTTGATTGTGACTTGTAGGATTGCTACTTCCAACAGGTGGCGCTATAGAGTTTAAGTCCTTATTTTCTCAGAAGAGGCAATTTGCATATTATATTTCCCAGAGGAGCATTCCACGGCGAATAAGCCTCCTTACCCTGACAAGCCAGAGATGGTAAAAAGAAAGCATTTGCACTACTAAAGCAGGATGGCACCATTGAAGCTCTAAAAAACTATAGGGAGAAAAATACTTTATCTAAAAAACTAATTAAAGCTGCCAAAAAGGAAACAGAGAAGCACATTGCTAAGGAGAGTAAAACTAATCCCAAACTTTTCTTCAACTATATCAATAGTAAAAGAATAAAAACTGAAAATGTAGGCCCCTTAAAAAATAGTGAGGAAAGAATGGTTGTAGATGACGAGGAAAAAGCTAACATATTAAACACCTTCTTCTCCACGGTATTCACGGTGGAAAATGAAATGCTAGGTGAAATCCCAAGAAACAATGAAAACCCTATATTAAGGGTCACCAATCTAACCCAAGAAGAAGTGCGAAACCGGCTAAATAAGATTAAAATAGATAAATCTCCGGGTCCGGATGGCATACACCCACGAGTACTAAGAGAACTAAGTAATGTAATAGATAAACCATTATTTCTTATTTTTAGTGACTCTATAGCGACAGGGTCTGTTCCGCAGGACTGGCGCATAGCAAATGTGGTGCCAATATTCAAAAAGGGCTCTAAAAGTGAACCTGGAAATTATAGGCCAGTAAGTCTAACCTTTATTGTTGGTAAAATATTTGAAGGGTTTCTGAGGGATGTTATTCTGGATTATCTCAATGAGAATAACTGTTTAACTCCATATCAGCATGGGTTTATGAGAAATCGCTCCTGTCAAACCAATCTAATCAGTTTTTATGAAGAGGTAAGCTATAGACTGGACCACGGTGAGTCATTGGACGTGGTATATCTCGATTTTTCCAAAGCGTTTGATACCGTGCCGCACAAGAGGTTGGTACACAAAATGAGAATGCTTGGTCTGGGGGAAAATGTGTGTAAATGGGTTAGTAACTGGCTTAGTGATAGAAAGCAGAGGGTGGTTATAAATGGTATAGTCTCTAACTGGGTCGCTGTGACCAGTGGGGTACCGCAGGGGTCGGTATTGGGACCTGTTCTCTTCAACATATTCATTAATGATCTGGTAGAAGGTTTACACAGTAAAATATCGATATTTGCAGATGATACAAAACTATGTAAAGCAGTTAATACAAGAGAAGATAGTATTCTGCTACAGATGGATCTGGATAAGTTGGAAACTTGGGCTGAAAGGTGGCAGATGAGGTTTAACAATGATAAATGTAAGGTTATACACATGGGAAGAGGGAATCAATATCACCATTACACACTGAACGGGAAACCACTGGGTAAATCTGACAGGGAGAAGGACTTGGGGATCCTAGTTAATGATAAACTTACCTGGAGCAGCCAGTGCCAGGCAGCAGCTGCCAAGGCAAACAGGATCATGGGGTGCATTAAAAGAGGTCTGGATACACATGATGAGAGCATTATACTGCCTCTGTACAAATCCCTAGTTAGACCGCACATGGAGTACTGTGTCCAGTTTTGGGCACCGGTGCTCAGGAAGGATATAATGGAACTAGAGAGAGTACAAAGGAGGGCAACAAAATTAATAAAGGGGATGGGAGAACTACAATACCCAGATAGATTAGCGAAATTAGGATTATTTAGTCTAGAAAAAAGACGACTGAGGGGCGATCTAATAACCATGTATAAGTATATAAGGGGACAATACAAATATCTCGCTGAGGATCTGTTTATACCAAGGAAGGTGACGGGCACAAGGGGGCATTCTTTGCGTCTGGAGGAGAGAAGGTTTTTCCACCAACATAGAAGAGGATTCTTTACTGTTAGGGCAGTGAGAATCTGGAATTGCTTGCCTGAGGAGGTGGTGATTGCGAACTCAGTCGAGGGGTTCAAGAGAGGCCTGGATGTCTTCCTGGAGCAGAACAATATTGTATCATACAATTATTAGGTTCTGTAGAAGGACGTAGATCTGGGTATTTATTATGATGGAATATAGGCTGAACTGGATGGACAAATGTCTTTTTTCGGCCTTACTAACTATGTTACTATGTTACTATGTATGTCACTCTCCATAAGGATAAACGATACCCCTTAGACCCCAGTCCAGAGCCTCTCACCTAGCCAAATTAGTTCTCATGCTTCGCACTGACGAGGGCCAACAGCCCAAAACACAGTGTCTGCGAATTGAGATACTGATTTGGCTTTTATCCTAAGTCATATTGCATGACTCGTTAAAGAGTTGATTGTGACTTTGTAGGATCGCTACTTCCAACAGGTGGCGCTATAGAGTTTAAGTCCTCTTTTTCTCAGAAGAGGCAATTTGCATATTATATTTCCCAGAGGAGCATCGCACGGCGAATAAGCCTCCTTACCTTGACAAGCCAGAGATGATACCCCTTAGACCCCCCAAAAAATTTGTACAGCTTGAAGTTCAACAAAAACATTGCTACTTTTGGCATTTGTATGACAGGTCTAGACAACTCTGCCAACTTTTGAAAAATAGGAGGAGTGTATTTAGAACAGGGCATGGACAAGCATAAATGATATTCATAATATTTTATGCCTAAAAAGATGTATAAATAACAAGAAAATGTATGTCAAACCTTTCCTGGCACATATTTCAAACTGTGGCAAACCACAGTTGAATGATGTATTAAATTAATTAACAAGGCACATGCCTCTTCATGAATTCAGTGCATCTTAATGAATCAGATCCTCGTGTTCCTTTTATTAAATTCCCTCCATTGAACAAAATTAATTCTAATGCTCAATATTCTGTGTTATTTAACTTGATAAAGTCAAGCGCCATAAATGTACAATACTTGATCTTGGGTTTTAAACTTGCAGCATCCCTTTATCATTAAAGGTTTAAAACTCCTGTTGATGCAATCTGGCAGGAGCAGGTGAGGTGCCAGTGTAAGAAAGTGGAGGTGCTGCAAACAAAATACTGAAGAGTATTAACATATACTAATATAAGAGTATAACATATAGGAGGGCTGTGTGGCGACTCATACTGTATATAGGAGGGCTGTGTGGGGGCTCAATCTGTATATAGGGGGACATAACAGACTGTGACTGTATTGGAGGGCCGAAAAAATAGGTTGAAATGAATTCTGATCAATATTAACATTAACTTATTAATTACAATTGTTATTTTAAAATTAATATAATCACTTAATACTGAGCATAATAATGTCACTTAATCACATCCCCCTATATACTGTATGAGCCAGTACAATCCCCTATATACAGATTGAGCCCCCACACAGCCCTCCTATATACAGTATGTGTCGCCACATAGCCCTCCTACATACTGTACGAGCCTTCACATTGCGCCTCTATATACAGCCCCATATAACCTTCTGTATATAGCATGAGTTGCCACATAGCCCTCCTATATACATTATAATCCTCCACAAAGCCCCCTATGTACTCTGTAAGTCTGCACACAGCCTCAAATATACAGTGTGAGCCCCTACATAGCCTCTTATGTACATGCAAGCATCCCATACACATATGAAAGGTGAAAAAAACAACACTACATCCTATCTTCGCTCTCATTCTCCTGGCTATCTGCTTCTGTCACTCATGCTCCGCACAGCACACACAATAATGACATCATTGCGTCTATCTCACATGCTGATTGGTGGGAGAAGGAGACAGTGACTCTGCCATCTACCAATGTATTCACTTCTGTCTGAATCCCAAGGATGCAGATAGTGGTAACAGGATTAGGGTAGGGGTTGTGGGCGAGGACACGGTGAGGCCCGTGGGCAGTTATCAGTCTTTCAGCTGTCTCGAGCTGCAGGTTTGACTGGAACAGCGAGAGGAGCGGATGAGGTCCACACTTTGCCCAGCTCTGATGTAATGCGCTGCACTGTTTAACTATGATTTTTGCTGTTTGTCAATTTTCATGCACATTGTTAGTTGGGGAATAAATAGAGTTAATAGTTTGGACTACGGCCCAGATTGGGAGGGGCTATGTGGGAAGACAGAAGGTGATTTTCTGATAGTGAGTTAGTTAGAGCCCAGTGTTCAGCAAAGACAGAACTACGGTCTGACATTTGGTAGACGGACATCTCATAGTGTGTTGTGCAAAGAGAAAATACCATAGGACATCAGATACGTCCTAAGCACAAAGGAAATGTGTAGAGTTATTTGTCAGAGAGATTTGATGGAGAGGCTTAATAGATTGGAACCTAGGCCAGAGAGACCACCTAAACAATATGGAACATAACCCAGGGGAAGTAGAAGGCCCATTTAAAGGGAAGTGAATGAGGAGGGATTTTATCAACAGGACTTTTTCAGCAGGACAGTTGTCTACAGTGAAACAAAGCTCAATTGTGTGTATTGAAAGGAAACAATGGTTCCCATATTGGGACTTAAACTCTCCTACAGAGTACAATGGACTTAGTGAGGAGTTCTACTGACCCACCACAAGCAAAGGGTTCCCATTCGTCAGTTGGAAACTACAGTTGTGCTTAAAAGTTTACATATCCTGGCAGAATTTTTGCTTTCTTGGCCTTTTTTCAGAGAATATGAAACTTTCTCCACTCATAGTTAGCCGTTGGGTGAAGCCATTTATTGTCAAACTACTGTTTTTCTCTTTTTAAATCATAATAACAGCTCAAAACATCCAAATGAACCTGATCAGAAGTTTACATACCCCATTTCTTAATACCGTGTATTTCCCCCAACATCAATGACAGCTTGAAGTCAATTGTGGTAGTTGTGGATGAGGTTCTTTATTTTCTCTGTTGGTAAAGCTGTCAACTCTTCTTGGCAAAAAGCCTCCAGTTCCTGTAATTTCCTGGGCTGTCTGTTGTGAATTCTGTTGTCAAGCTCCCTCCTGTGGTCGTGAATGGTACTTCGGCGAGTTCTGTCTCTGGGCTCCCTCTGGTGGCTATGAGTGAAGCTGCTGCTTCTGAGGTTCCTTACACAGGTGATGTGGTTTATCCTTTGGTTGGCTGCTCTATTTAACTCCTCTCAGATCGTTACTCCATGCCAGCTGTCAATGTTTTTTGCATTGCTTCAGTTCGCTCCTGGATCTCTCTGGTGACCTGCCTTCTCTTGCAGAAGCTAAGTTCCTGATAGTCTTTATTTATTCACTGTTTTCTTGTCCAGCTGGTTTTCATGATTTTGTCTTGCTAGCTGGAAGCTCTGGGATGCAGAGTGGTCCCTCCGCACCGTGAGTCGGTGCGGAGGTCCTTTTTGCACACTCTGCGTGGTCTTTTGTAGGTTTTTGTGCTGATCGCAAAGTTACCTTTCCTATCCTCTGTCTATTTAGTAAGTCTGGCCTCCCTTTGCTGAAACTTGTTTCATTTCTGCATTTGTGACTTTCATCTTTATTCACAGTCAATATATGTGGGGGGCTTCCTTTATCTTTGGGGAATTTCTCTGAGGCAAGGTAGGCTTTATTTTCTATCTCTAGGGCTAGATAGTTCTTAGGCTGTGACGAGGCACCTAGGGAGCGTTAGGAGCGCTCCACGGCTATTTTTAGTGTGTGTGATAGAATTAGGGCTTGCGGTCAGCAGAGCTCCCACATCCCAGAGCTTGTCCTGTATGAGGTTTAACTATCAGGTCATTCCAGGTGCTCCTAACCACCAGGTCATAACAGTACAGCTGGCACAAAGTATTAATGCATCTCAATAGAGGGATAAGAGAACTTCTGAGACCATTTTTTTTTTCTTTTCACTGTGTTTTGTCTTTCTTTTCCCCTAGACCTTTGGGTGGTTCAGGACACAGGTGTAGATATGGACATTCAAGCTCTGTCCTCTAGTGTGGATCATCTCACTGAAAGGGTATAAAACATTCAAGATTTTGTGGTTCAGAATCCTATGTTAGAGCCTAGAATTCCTATTCCTGACTTATTTTTCTGGGGATAGATCTAGGTTCTTGAATTTCAAAAATAATTGTAAACTGTTTCTAGCTTTGAAACCCCGCTCCTCTGGTGACCCCGTTCAACAGGTAAAAATCATTATTTCTTTGTTGCGTGGTGACCCTCAAGACTGGGCACTTTCCCTTGCGCCAGGAGATCCTGCATTGCGTGATGTTGATGCGTTTTTTCTGGCGCTTGGATTGCTTTATGATGAACCAAATTCAGTGGATCAGGCAGAGAAAATCTTGCTGGCTTTGTGTCAGGGTCAGGATGAAGCGGAGGTGTACTGTCAGAAGTTTAGAAAGTGGTCTGTGCTTACTCAGTGGAATGAATGTGCCCTGGTGGCAATTTTCAGAAAACGTCTTTCTGAAGCCCTTAAGGATGTCATGGTGGGATTTCCCACGCCTGCTGGTCTGAATGAGTCTATGTCTTTGGCCATTCAGATCGATCAGCGCATGCGTGAGCACAAAGCTGTGCACCATCTGGCGGTATTCTCTGAGCATAGGCCTGAGCCTATGCAGTGTGATAGGACTTTGACCAGAGCTGAACGGCAAGAACACAGACGTCGGAACGGGCTGTGTTTTTACTGTGGTGAATCCACTCATGCTATCTCCGATTGTCCTAAGCGCACTAAGCGGTTCGCTAGGTCTGCCATCATTGGTACGGTACAGTCTAAGTTTCTTTTGTCCGTTACTCTGATTTGCTCTCTGTCGTCCTATTCTGTAATGGCATTTGTGGATTCAGGCGCTGCCCTGAATTTGATGGACTTGGAGTTTGCCAGGCGCTGTGGTTTTTTCTTGGAGCCCTTGCAGTATCCTATTCCATTGAGAGGAATTGATGCTACGCCTTTGGCCAAGAATAAGCCTCAGTACTGGACTCAATTGACCATGTGCATGGCTCCAGCAGGAGGATATTCGCTTTTTGGTGTTGCATAATCTGCATGATGTGGTCGTTTTGGGGTTGCCATGGATACAGGTCCATAATCCTGTGTTGGATTGGAAATCTATGTCGGTGTCCAGCTGGGGTTGTCAGGGGGTACATGGTGATGTTCCATTGCTGTCAATTTCACCTTCCACTCCTTCTGAAGTCCCTGAGTTCCTGTCAGATTACCGGGATGTATTTGAAGAGCCCAAATCTGGTGCCCTACCTCCTCATAGGGATTGCGACTGTGCTATTAATTTGATTCCTGGTAGTAAGTTTCCTAAGGGCCGTCTGTTTAATTTATCTGTGCCAGAGCACGCCGCTATGCGGAGTTATATAAAGGAATCCTTGGAGAAGGGTCATATTCGTCCGTCGTCGTCACCATTGGGAGCAGGGTTCTTTTTTGTGGCCAAGAAGGATGGTTCTTTGAGACCTTGTATTGATTACCGCCTTCTTAATAAGATCACAGTCAAATTTCAGTATCCTTTGTCATTGCTGTCTGATTTATTTGCTCGGATTAAGGGGGCTAGTTGGTTCACCAAGATAGATCTTCGTGGTGCGTATAATCTTGTGCGAATTAAACAGGGTGATGAATGGAAAACGGCATTTAATACGCCCGAGGGCCATTTTGAGTACCTAGTTATGCCATTCGGGCTTTCTAATGCTCCATCTGTGTTTCAGTCCTTTATGCATGACATCTTCCGAGAGTACCTGGATAGATTCATGATTGTATATTTGGATGACATTTTGGTCTTTTCGGATGATTGGGAGTCTCACGTGAAGCAGGTCAGAATGGTGTTCCAGGTCCTTCGTGCGAATTCCTTGTTTGTGAAGGGGTCAAAGTGTCTCTTTGGAGTTCAGAAGGTTTCATTTTTGGGTTTCATTTTTTCCCCTTCTACTATCGAGATGGACCCTGTTAAAGTTCAGGCCATTTATGATTGGACTCAGCCGACATCTGTGAAGAGCCTGCAGAAATTCCTGGGCTTTGCTAATTTTTATCGTCGCTTCATCGCTAATTTTTCCAGTATTGCTAAACCATTGACTGATTTGACCAAGAAAGGTGCTGATGTGGTCAATTGATCCTCTGCGGCTGTAGAGGCTTTTCAGGAGTTGAAGCGTCGTTTTGCTTCTGCCCCTGTGTTGTGCCAGCCAGATGTTTCGCTCCCTTTTCAGGTTGAGGTTGATGCTTCTGAGATTGGAGCAGGGGCTGTTTTGTCGCAAAGAAGTTCTGATGGCTCGGTGATTAAACCCTGTGCCTTCTTTTCTAGAAAATTCTCGCCTTCTGAGCACAATTATGATGTGGGCAATCGGTAGTTGTTGGCCATGAAGTGGGCATTTGAGGTGTGGCGACATTGGCTTGAAGGAGCTAAACATCGTGTAGTGGTCTTGACAGATCACAAGAATTTGACTTATCTCGAGTCTGCCAAACAGTTGAATCCTAGACAGGCTCGATGGTCGCTCTTTTTCTCCCGTTTTGATTTTGTGGTTTCATACCTTCCGGGATCTAAGAATGTGAAGGCTGACGCCCTGTCGAGGAGTTTTGTGCCTGACTCTCCGGGTGTTCTGGAGCCGGCGGGTATTCTTAAAGAAGGGGTAATTTTGTCTGCCATTTCCCCTGATTTGCGGCGTGTGCTGCAAAAGTTTCAGGCTGATAGACCTGACCGTTGTCCAGCGGAGAAACTGTTTGTCCCTGATAGATGTACTAGTAGTTATCTCTGAGATTCATTGTTCAGTGTTGGCTGGTCATCCTGGAATCTTTGGTACCAGAGATTTGGTGGCTAGATCCTTTTGGTGGCCTTCTTTGTCACGGGATGTGCATTCTTTTGTGCAGTCCTGTGGGACTTGTGCTCGGGCTAAGCCCTGCTGTTCTCGTGCCAGTGGGTTGCTTTTGCCCTTGCCGATCCCGAAGAGGCCCTGGACGCATATTTCCATGGATTTTATTTCTGATCTCCCTGTTTCTCAAAAGATGTCGGTCATTTGGGTGGTTTGTGATCGCTTCTCTAAGATGGTCCATTTGGTACCCTTATCTAAATTGCCTTCCTCCTCTGATTTGGTGCCTTTATTTTTCCAGCATGTGGTTCATTTGCATGGCATTCCAGAGAACATCGTCTCGGACAGAGGTTCCCAGTTTGTTTCGAGGTTTTGGCGGTCCTTTTGCGCTAAGATGGGCATTGATTTGTCTTTTTCTTCGGCTTTCCATCCTCAGACTAATGGCCAAACCGAACGAACTAATCAGACTTTGGAGACATATCTGAGATGCTTTGTTTCTGCTGATCAGGATGATTGGGTGTCCTTCTTGCCTTTGGCTGAGTTCGCCCTTAATAATCGGGCCAGCTCGGCTACTTTAGTTTCTCCGTTTTTCTGTAATTCTGGTTTCCATCCTCATTTTTCTTCAGGGCAGGTTGAGCCTTCGGACTGTCCTGGTGTGGATGCGGTGGTGGACAGGTTGCAGCAGATTTGGACTCATGTGGTGGATAATTTGACATGGTCCCAGGAGAAGGCTCAACGTTTCGCTAACCACCGGCGTTGTGTTGGTCCCCGACTTCGTGTTGGGGATTTGGTTTGGTTGTCATCTCGTCACGTTCCTATGAAGGTTTCCTCTCCTAAGTTTAAGCCTCGTTTCATTGGGCCATATAAGATTTCTGAAGTTCTTAATCCTGTGTCATTTCCTTTTGACCTTCCAGCTTCTTTTGCCATCCATAATGTGTTCCATAGGTCGTTGTTGCGGAGATACGTGGTGCCTATGGTTCCCTCCGTTGATCCTCCTGCCTCGGTGTTGGTCGAGGGGGAGTTGGAGTATGTGGTGGAGAAGATTTTGGATTCTCGTGTTTCGAGATGGAAACTCCAGTACCTGGTCAAGTGGAAGGGTTATGGTCAGGAAGATAATTCATCGGTTTTTGCCTCTGATGTTCATGCTGCCGATCTTGTTCGTGCCTTTCATTTGGCTCATCCTGATCGGCCTGGGGGCTCTGGTGAGGGTTCGGTGACCCCTCCTCAAGGGGGGGGGGTACTGTTGTGAATTCTGTTGTCAAGCTCCCTCCTGTGGTTGTGAATGGTACTTTGGCGAGTTCTGTCTCTGGGCTCCCTCTGGTGGCTATGAGTGAAGCTGCTGCTTCTGAGGTTCCTTACACAGGTGATGTGGTTTATCCTTTGGTTGGCTGCTCTATTTAACTCCTCTCAGATCGTTACTCCATGCCAGCTGTCAATGTTTTTTTGCATTGCTTCAGTTCGTTCCTGGATCTCTCTGGTGACCTGCCTTCTCCTGCAGAAGCTAAGTTCCTGATAGTCTTTATTTGTTCACTGTTTTCTTGTCCAGCTGGTTTTCATGATTTTGTCTTGCTAGCTGGAAGCTCTGGGATGCAGAGTGGTCCCTCCGCACCGTGAGTCGGTGCGGAGGTCCTTTTTGCACACTCTGCGTGGTCTTTTGTAGGTTTTTGTGCTGATCGCAAAGTTACCTTTCCTATCCTCTGTCTATTTAGTAAGTCTGGCCTCCCTTTGCTGAAACTTGTTTCATTTCTGCGTTTGTGACTTTCATCTTTACTCACAGTCAATATATGTGGGGGGCTTCCTTTATCTTTGGGGAATTTCTCTGAGGCAAGGTAGGCTTTATTTTCTATCTCTAGGGCTAGATAGTTCTTAGGCTGTGACGAGGCGCCTAGTGAGCGTTAGGAACGTTCCACGGCTATTTTTAGTGTGTGTGATAGGATTAGGGCTTGCGGTCAGCAGAGCTCCCACATCCCAGAGCTTGTCCTGTATGAGGTTTAACTATCAGGTCATTCCAGGTGCTCCTAACCACCAGGTCATAACAGCTGTCTAGCATGAAACGCACACTTGAGATCTCCCCAGAGTGGCTCAATGATATTGAGGTCTCTAGACTGAGATGGCCACTTCAGAACCTTCACTTTGTTCTGCTATAGCCAATGACCGGTCGACTTGGCCTTGTGTTTTGGATCATTGTAATGTTGTAACGTCCAAGTGTGTCCCATGCGCAGCTTTCAGGATGATGAGTGCAAATTTGCCTCCAGTATTTACTGATAACGTGCTGCATTCATCTTTCCTTCAACTTTGATCAAGTTTCCTGTGCCTTTGTAGCTCACGTTTACCCAATACATCAGCAATCAACCTCCATGCTTTACAGTAGGAATGGTGTTCCTTTCATCATAGGCCTTGTTGACCTCTCTCCAAATGTAGCATTTATGGTTGTGGCCAAAAAGTTCCATTTTGGTCTAATCACTCCAAATTATCTTGATCCAGAAGTTTTGAGGTGTAAAGTGCCATTTGTGCAGTAATGACTTTCTTATGGCGACTTGACCATGCAGCCCATTTTTCTTCAAGTGACTCCTTACTGTGCACCTTGAAACAGCCACACCCCTAGTTTTCAGCGAGTGCTGTATTTCAGCTGATGTTATTTGTGGGTTTTTCTTTGCATCCCAAACAATCTTCCTGGCAGTTGAGAATGACTTTTTTGTTGACCGCAGATTTGTTTTTACAGAGCTCCTGATTTTCCATTTGTTAATCACAGTTTGAATGCTATTTACTGACATCAATTTCTTGGAAATCTTTTTTTATCCCTTCCGTTATATACAGTTCAACTATCTTTTCCCATAGATCCGTTGACAATTCTTTTGCCTTCCCCATGACTACCAATCCAGAATTGTCAGTGGCTGGATGAAAGATGCAACAGTCTGTCTGGATCCCAGAAACTCACTCAGCTTTTATGCACACACACACTGATTACAAGCAAATAGGTCACAAGTGAGGAAGTTACCTTTATGTCAACTTCTTGTTATGTTATCAGGCCAAAATCATCAGGGTATGCAAACTTTTGATCAGGGTCATTTGGACGTTTTGTGTTGTCATTATGATTTTAAAAAAAGAAAACAGTGTAGTTTGACAATAAATGGCTTCACCCAACCACCAATGATGAGTTGGAGAAAAGGTTTTAGTGTTATCTTCATATTCTCTGAAAAAAGGCCAAGAAAGCAAAAATTCTGCTGGGGTATGTAAACTTTTGAGGACAACTGTAAGAGTAGTTTGGAACAGCGATAGCATTACACATTGACCTGTGCAGCCCTCAAAGGAGAAAACTATGTCTCCCATAATAGTAGATTGTCATGAGATGCCAGAGTATGAAAAGCAAGAGAAATGAAGTGTTATTAAATGTAAATAGGAAATGTAATACTTGAACCAAGAGAAACTTAGTGAAGAAACATGTCTGTTGTCTGATGTACATAATTCTTATCAAGTTCATGTTCAATAAAAATATGATATGTTAGACTTTGGTCTCCCTCAATTCCTTTCCTAACATTTAGCCTTGGTCTGCCCTATCTAACGGCATCATTCCCAGGTAGCAATAGCACAGACACAGCCAGTGTTAGGCATCGGGATTTTCCAGCTGTGTTGGATGGATCCTGGGCCTTGTCGGGTGCTGTGATATCACATTCGGTCCCGGCCGCTGGGACTGCTGCTCAGCATGGACGCCAGTCCCAGCATCTTGCTCAGGCTCATGCCACACGTTTAGTTACTGCTGACTCTCCAGTCAAGTCTATGATAACCAGTGTATTGCACGCGCCGCATTGTGTATCGGAGTCTAAGTCCAGAAATGACTTTACTGAGCATGTCCGTGATGTGGCGCCTTCTCATTGGTGCTCGAACGTCGGCTGCTCTGGTGATGTTGCAGCTCCGGATTGGTCTGTGGGCAAGGTCAGCATGAGTGTTTGGGGCTCCCAACGATGCCAGCGGGTGCACTAGTATCATTTATGTTTGGCTATGTGAGTGGAGGCTCTACCACTCTGCCTTCAAGTGTTGTATGTCTGTCTAGCTTTGGGACTGTACACTTAGGCAGGCAGCTAGCATTAGTCAGGGCAATTAGCCACTTTGCTTAGCATCTGCTTCCTACATGTGAGTGGTTAGCACAGTAGAGTTCTAGAGCAATCACAACCCTAGTCAGGGTATTAGGCTCAGAGCATCTCTTTTGTTTCTGTGTGCTAGTGACACAGCTCAGTTGCAGAGCAGATCTTTTGTTTCTGTGTGCGAGTGACACAGCTCAGCTTCAGAGCAGCTCTTTCGTTTCTGTGTGTTCAAGTAATCGTTCGCCGTGTGTTCTGTCATTGTACTCTAGAAGTAGTTTTCCATCCTTGCACGGTGTACCCCAGGTCGTGATTGCGCTTTATTATTTATTTTCTTTAGCGCAATCTGCCAACCCTAACAGCCAGGATCCCCATTTTCATGTAGCGTTCATGATCAAGGAAGACTAGTACCTTGCCCATAGCTACTGCCCCACTCCACAATACAGCAGGCTGGAAACAAAGCACTCTGGACACGAGCAATTCATATTTATCAACTAAAATCAATTAAGGAGGATATATCATTGAAGTGGTGATATATATGTGCATTGGCTCAAAAGAAATGGCAGACCATTCGGATTGTACAGATCCAAGAGAGGAATAACCAAATAAGTGGTCAACAAATATTCAATGCTTAACCCCTTCCCGACCTTTGACGCCACGTAGGCGTCATGAAAGTCTGTGCCAATCCGACCCATGAAGCCTATGTGGCGTCATGGAAAGATTGCGTCCCTGCAAATCGGGTGAAAGGGTTAACTCCCATTTCACCCGATCTGCAGGGACAGGGGGTGTGTTAGTTTAGCCCAGGGGGGGGTGGCTTCACCCCCCCGTGGCTACGATCGCTCTGATTGGCTGTTGAAAGTGAAACTGCCAATCAGAGCGATTTGTAATATTTCACCTAAAAAACTGGTGAAATATTACAATCCAGCCATGGCCGATGTTGCAATATCATCGGCCATGGCTGGAAACACTGACCCATAGGTTTACATTGAACTGTAAACTCATGGGAAACGGTTGCGGATACGCAGCATGTGCACATACCTTTAGAATTAGGCTATGTGGACACGGTGCGGATTTGGCTGCGGATCCGCAGCAGTGTTCCATCAGGTTTACAGTACTATGTAAACATATGGAAAACCATATCTGCTGTGCCTATGGTGCGGAAAATACTGCGCGGAAACGCTGCGTTGTACTTTCCGCAGCATGTCAATTCTTTGTGCGGATTCCGCAGCGTTTTACACCTGTTCCTCAATAGGAATCTGCAAGTGAAATCCGCACAAAAAAACACTGGAAATCCGCGGTAAATCCGCAGGTAAAACGCAGTGCCTTTTACCCGCGGATTTTTCAAAAATGGTGCTGAAAAATCTCACACGAATCCGCAACGTGGGCACATAGCCTTAGGGTTAGAATTAGGGTTGTGGTTAGGGGTGTGTTGGGGTTAGGGTTGTGGTTAGGGGTGTGTTGGGGTTAGGGTTGTGATTAGAGTTATGGCTACAGTTGGGATAAGGGTTAGGGGTGTGTTGGGGTTAGTGTTGGAGGTAGAATTGAGGGGTTTCCACTGTTTAGGCACATCAGGGGTCTCCAAACGCAACATGGCGCCACCATTGATTCCAACCAATCTTGTATTCAAAAAGTCAAATGGTGCTCCCTCACTTCCGAGCCCCGACGTGTGCCCAAACAGTGGTTTACCCCCACATATGGGGCACCAGCATACTCAGGACAAACTGCGCAACAATTACTGGGGTCCAATTTCTCCTGTTACCCTTGGGAAAATAAAAAATTGCGGGCTAAAAAATCATTTTTGAGAAAAGAAATTTTTTTTTAAATTTTCATGGCTCTGCGTTATAAACTTCTGTGAAGCACTCGAGGGTTCAAAGTGCTCACCACAGATCTAGATTAGTTCCTTTGGGGGTCTAGTTTCCAAAATTGGGTCATTTGTGGGGGATCTCCAATGTTTAGGCACACAGGGGCTCTCCAAACGCAACATGGTGTCCGCTAATGATTGGAGCTAATTTTCCATTTAAAAAGCCAAATGGCGTGCCTTCCCTTCCAAGCCCTGCCGTGCGCCCAAACAGTGGTTTACCCCCACATATGGGGTATCCGTGTACTCAGGACAAACTGGACAACAACATTTGTGGTCCAATTTCTCCTATTACCCTTGGCAAAATAGGAAATTCCAGGCTAAAAAATCATTTTTGAGGAAAGAAAAAAAAATTATTTTTTATTTTCATGGCTCTGTGTTATAAACTTCTGTGAAGCACCTGGGGGTTTAAAGTGCTCAATATGCATCTAGATAAGTTCCTTGGGGGGTCTAGTTTCCAAAATGGGGTCACTTGTGGGGGAGCTCCAATGTTTAGGCACACAGGGGCTCTCCAAATGCGACATGGTGTCCATTAACGATGGAGATAATTTTTCATTCAAAAAGTCAAATGGCGCTCCTTCCCTTCCGAGCGTTACCATGTGCCCAAACAGTGGTTTACCCCCACATGTGAGGTATCGGTGTACTCAGGAGAAATTGCCCAACAAATTGTAGGATCCATTTTATCCTGTTGCCCATGTGAAAATGAAAAAATTGACGCTAAAAGAATTTTTTTGTGAAAAAAAAGCACTTTTTCATTTTTACGGATCAATTTGTGAAGCACTTGCGGGTTTAAAGTGCTCACTATGCATCTAGATAAGTTCCTTGGGGCGTCTAGTTTCCAAAATGGGGTCACTTGTGGGGAAGCTCCAATTTTTAGGTACACGGGGGCTCTCCAAATGTGACATGGTGTCCGCTAAAGAGTGCAGCCAATTTTTCATTCAAAAAGTCAAATGGCGCTCCTTCCCTTCCAAGCCCTGCCGTGCGCCCAAACAGTGGTTTACCCCCACATGTGAGGTATCATCGTACTCAGGACAAATTGGACAACAACTTTCGTGGTTCAGTTTCTCCTTTTACCATTGGGAAAATAAAAAAATTGTTGCTAAAAGATAATTTTTGTGACTAAAAAGTTAAATGTTCATTTTTTCCTTCCATGTTGCTTCTGCTGCTGTGAAGCACCTGAAGGGTTAATAAACTTTTTGAATGTGGTTTTGTGTACCTTGAGGGGTGCAGTTTTTAAAATGGTGTCACTTTTGGGTATTTTCAGCCATATAGACCCCTCAAACTGACTTCAAATGTGAGGTGGTCCCTAAAAAAAATGGTTTTGTAAATTTCATTGTAAAAATGAGAAATCGCTGGTTAAATTTTAACCCTTATAACTTCCTAGCAAAAAAAAATTTTGTTTCCAAAATTGTGCTGATGTAAAGAAGACGTGTGGGAAATGTTATTTATTAACTATTTTGTGTCACATAACTCTCTGGTTTAACAGAATAAAAATTCAAAATGTGAAAATTGTGAAATTTTCAAAATTTTTGCCAAATTTCCGTTATCACAAATAAACACAGAATTTATTGACCTAAATTTACCACTAACATGAAGCCCAATATGTCACGAAAAAACAATCTCAGAACCGCTAGGATCCATTGAAGCGTTCCTGAGTTATTACCTCATAAAGGGACACTGGTCAGAATTGCAAAAAACGGCCAGGTCATTAAGGTCAAAATAGGCTGGGTCATGAACGGGTTAAGTAGAAAAACATAAAACACCTTTGTTGGAACAAATATGGTGAATGGTGGCAACACTATAGAGAAAGTTCCTGCACTTAAGGGTATGTTTCCACGGCCAGGAATGGCTCAGTATTTGCTCAGGATTTGACGCAGGTAAAATCTGCATCTGAGGTCACTGGCATTTTTTATACGTTTTTTGATGCGTTTTTGATTTGTTATTGATGCGGATTTTCATGCATTTTTTTCAAGCGAATTTGTATGTGTTTTGTAAGCTAAATAAAGATATACAAAAAAAAGAATTGTGATGTAATTTCCTTGTCCAAACTTTTCTTTTACATGCTATATTGAAGAATAATGTTTACACACACGTATAGATAGGCAGATAGATAGATGATAGATAAGACATCTATCCATTACTAATCATATAGTTTCGAAAGGGTTAAATAAATACACACACAGCCTGCTAATGTAGCTGCTCATGGGTGTAACTATGACTATGAGGTGCCGTCATAGAAGCTGCGCCACCTGGTGACATAAAATAGATAAATGGACGGCACCGCAAAAATACACCAAATATTGGAAGGTTCGCTGTGGGCTTGTGATTAAACATGAAGAAAGAGCAAGAAAAAGATCATGCCCACAAAGACAGGAACACCTCCATATATATACCAGTATCAAAAATAGTTTTTATTAAATTGGCAAAAAACTCAAGACTGCACATAAGTACACACACAAAACAACAACACAAAAACCATTAAAAACAGTTAAAAAATGCAAACATGCAAGAAAACATGCCCATATATATATATATATATATATATATATATATGTCATATCCTAGAATGAGGAAAATGACAGCCCACAAAACATGTGCTTCCCACAATAAGGTTATCACAAGAATCTGACTGCACAAGCGAAAATAATGCAATGATAAATGACCACTCCATAAAATGGGTGTGAAGATGTTAATATTGCAATACCATACATCCCTATAATAAGGCACATAACATGCATGCAGGATACTTCAATAATATAGAAACTTACGGTAAGTCATATGGCAAAAAGAAAAAATTTAACTGATGAAAAAAGGCATACAACAAAAATGGTGATGAATGAGACAGTAGAAAAAATAGAAAAGCATAAGAGATGTTAATATATGAAATGTCTCATGATATCTTTTCCCAGAGGAAGACACTACTCAGGCGACGATATGCGTGGGAGCCTATCCTACATTCTGCTTCCCCACTTCACAAGATCTTTCTCTATGGCTTTGAACTGTGGGTATGACGGGGTTTTTTGTTTTTTTTTCCCCATGGGATTGAGGTTTTGGGCTCTTGCATTGTCTAGTTCCCCCTCTCCCTCCCCCTCCCGCAGGTCCTATGCGTACTATTACTGAGACATTTCATATATTAACATCTCTCATGCTTTTCTATTTTTTCTACTGTCTCATTCATCACCATTTTTGTTGTACGCCTTTTTTCATCAGTTACATTTTTTCTTTTTGCCATATGACTTAAGTTTCTATATTATTGAAGTATCCTGCACGCATATTATGTGCCTTATTATAGGGATGTATGGTATTGCAATATTAACATCTTTACATCCATTTCATGGAGTGGTCATTTATCCTTGCATTATTTTCGCTTGTGCAGTCAGATTCTTGTGATAACCTTATTGTGGGAAGCACATGTTTTGTGGGCTGTCATTTTCCTCATTCTAGGATATGATATATATATATATATATATATATATATATATATATATATATATATATGGGCATGTTTTCTTGCATGTTTGCATTTTTTAAGTGGTTTTAATGGTTTTTGTGTTGTTGTTTTGTGTGTGTACTTATGTGCAGTCTTGAGTTTTTTGCCAATTTAAAAAAAAACAATTTTTGATACTGGTATAAATATAGAGGTGTTCCTGTCTTTGTGGGCATGATCTTTTTCTTGCTCTTTCTTCCCTGGTGACATAAACTTATATGAACTGTAGCGTGGGAATTTTTCTGAATATTTTCTCATGCTACAGTTCAAATGAGTTCATGCCACCAGGGGGCGCAGTTTTATGATGGTACCGCAAGTCAACAAAGCTACGTTCCCTGCATTCCATTCATTCCCCAATCTTTAACAGCCATGAGCAGCTGCATTAGCCGGCTCCTGGTTGTAAATGTATTTAACCCCTTCAGATGGATTTAGATCGTGGGACATGACTGTATGGAGGATAGGTATGGGATACTGTTGCTTTTTTATTGTCCTTATATTTCAGAAAAATGAGGGTCTTCAGGTGGATTGAGTGCAGAATAAAGATATTTAAACCCCATGAGTTTATTTATTTTATTAAAATACTTTATTCATAATGTGTGTGTATTACTAACCCTTTACTACTATTGGATTAATAATGGATAGGTGTCTTATTGACATCTCTCCATTATTAACCAGGCTTAATGTCACCTTACATTAGCAAGGTGACATTAACCCCTTATTACCCCATCTCCCACCGCTACTCAGCCACTCTCTTCCCACTCCTAAGAGCCAGAATAGGTGCATCTTACAGATGTGCCTTTTCTGGGGTAGCTGGGGGCAGATGTTTTTAGCCAGGGGGGCAAAAACCAAGGTCCCTCTCTAGGCTATTAATATTTGCCCTCAGTCATTGGCTTTCCCACTCTGGCGGAGAAAATAGCGTGTGAGCCCACACCAGTTTTTTTCAGTGATTTAACCCTTTATTTTAACACCTAGAGCTCCCAAATTTTGCACACACAAACTACGAACATCATTAGTGAGGAATATGTAAAAATGTATGTATGTATGTATGTATGTATGTAAACCATGTCTCATATCCTGTCGGGTTTGATAAGGCGATAGCAAAAGCCGGCAATTGAATTATCGCCTTTTAAGCTATCTAGCACTGTATTAAATACAAATATATACTGTATATATGTGTGTGTCTCAGTGACATATAGTATATATATATATATATATATATATATATATATATATACTAGCTGAAGAGCCCGGCGTTGCCTGGGCATAGTAAATATCTGTGGTTAGTTATAGCACGTCACTTCTCTTATTTTCCCATCACGCCTCTCATTTTCCCAATCACATCTCTCATTTTCTCCCTCACACCTCTCATTTTCTCCCTCACTCCTCTCATTCCCCCCTAACACTTGTCATTTCGACCTCACATCTGTCATTTTCCGATCACTACACTATTTTCCCTCACTCCTCTCATTTTGCACTCACACCTTTTCATTTTCACCTCACACCTCTCATTTTCACCTCAGTATATACAGTACATGTTTGTCATCTCCCTTATATATAGTATACACCTGTATGTCATCTCCTGTATTTAGTATATACCTGTATGTCATCTCCCCTGTATATAGTATATACCTGCTGTGTGTCATCTCCCCTGTATATAGTATATACCTGTATGTCATCTCCTCCTATATATAGTATATACCTGCAAGTCATCTCCTCCTATATATAGTATATACCTGTATGTCATCTCCTTCTATATATAGTATATACCTGTATGTCATCTCCTTCTATATATATAGTATATACGTGTGTCATCTCCCCTGTATATAGTATATATCTGTGTGTCATCTCCTCCTGTATATAGTATATACCTGTATGTCATCTTCTATATATAGCATATACCTGTATGTCATCTCCTCCTGTATATAGTATATACCTGTAGGTAATCTGCTCCTGTATATAGTATATACCTGTGTGTCTTCTCCTCCTGTATATAGTATATACCTGTATGTCATCTCCTCCTGTATATAGTATGTACCTGTATGTCATCTCCTCCTCTATATAGTATATACCTGTGTGTCATCTCTCCTGTATATAGTATATATCTGTGTGTCATCTCCCCTGTATATAGTATATACCTGTGTGTCATCTCCTCTTGTATATAGTATATACCTGTATGTCATGTCCTCCTGTATATAGTATATACCTGTGTGATCTCCTGTATTAGACCTCGTTAACACGTTATTTGCTCAGTATTTTTACCTCAGTATTTGTAAGATAAATTGGCAGCCTGATAAATCCCCAGCCAACAGGAAGCCCTCCCCCTGGCAGTATATATTAGCTCACACATACACATAATAGACAGGTCATGTGACTGACAGCTGCTGTATTTCCTATATGGTACATTTGTTGCTCTTGTAGTTTGTCTGCTTATTAATCAGATTTTTATTTTTGAAGGCTAATACCAGACTTGTGTGTGTTTTAGGGCGAGTTTCGTTTGTCAAGTTGTGTGTGTTGAGTTGTGTGTGGCGACATGCATGTAGCGACTTTTGTGAGATGAGTTTTGTGTGGCAACATGCGTGTAGCAACTTTTTGTGTGTCGAGTTGCATGTGACAGGTTAGTGTAGCAAGTTGTGTGCAGCAAGTTTTGGGCATGACGAGTTTTGCGCGTGGTGAGTTTTATGTCTGGTGCCTTTTGAGTATTTGCAAGTTTTGTGTGAGGCAACTTTTGCATGTGTTGCAAATTTTGTGCATGTGGCAATTTTTCCGCGTGTGCAAGTTTTGCGTGTGGCGAGTTTTCCATGAGGTGAGTTTTGCACTTGTGGCGAGTTTTGCGTGAGCCTAGTTTTTGCATGAGGTGAGTTTTGCGCGTGGCGAGTTTTGAGCGGCGACTTTTGTGCTTCGACTTTTATGTGGCGAGGTTGGTGTATGTGTGGTGAAATGTGTGCTGAGGGTAATATGTGTTCAAGCACGTGGTAGTGTGTGGCGCATTTTGTGTGTGTGTTCATATCCTCGTGTGTGGTGAGTATCCCATGTCGGGGCCCCACCTTAGCAACTGTACGGTATATACTCTTTTGCGCCATCGCTCTTATTCTTTAAGTCCCCCTTGTTCACATCTGGCAGCTGTCAATTTGCCTCCTACACTTTTCCTTTCACTTTTCCCCATTATGTAGATAGGGGAAAAATAGTTTGGTGAATTGGAAAGCGCGGAGTTAAAATTTCACCTCACAACATAGCCTATGACGCTCTCGGGGTCCAGACGTGTGACTGTGCAAAATTTTGTGGCTGTAGCTGCGACGCCTCCAACACTTTTCATTTCACTTTTTCCCCATTATGTAGATAGGGGCAAAATTGTTTGGTGAATTGGAACGCGCGGGGTTAAAATTTCGCCTCACAATATAGCCTATGACGCTCTCGGGGTCCAGACGTGTGACTGTGCAAAATTTTGTTTCTGTAGCTGCGACGCCTCCAACACTTTTCCTTTCACTTTTTTCCCCATTATGTAGATAGGGGCAAAATTATTTGGTGAATTGGAAAGCGCGGGGTTAAAATTTCACCTCACAACATAGCCTATGACGCTCTCAGGGTCCAGACGTGTGACTGTGCAAAATTTTGTTTCTGTAGCTGTGACGCTTCAAACACTTTTCCTTTCACTTTTTTCTCCATTATGTAGATAGGGGCAAAATTGTTTGGTGAATTGGAACGCGCGGGGTTAAAATTTCGCCTCACAATATAGCCTATGACGCTCTCGGGGTCCAGACGTGTGACTGTGCAAAATTTTGTGGCTGTAGCTGCGACGGTGCAGATGCCAATCCCGGACATACACACACACACACATACACACACACATACACACATTCAGCTTTACATAGTAAATATATAGTGCCTAAAAGTAGTATTCAACCCCCTGCAGATTTAGCAGGTTTACACATTTGGAATTAACTTGGCATTGTGACATTTGGACTGTAGATCAGCCTGGAAGTGTGAAATGCACTGCAGCAAAAAAGAATGTTATTTCTTTGTTTATTTTTTTTTTAAATTGTGAAAAGTCTTTTCAGAGGGTCATTTATTATTCAACCCCTCAACCCACCAGAATTCTGTTTGGTTGCCCTAAAGTATTAAGAAGTAGTTCTGGCACAAAGAACAATGAGCTTCACATGTTTGGATTAATTATCTCTTTTTCCAGCCTTTTCTGACTATTTAAGACCCTCCCCAAACTTGTGAACAGCACTCATACATGGTCAACATGGGAAAGACAAAGGAGCATTCCAAGGCCATCAGAGACAAGATCGTGGAGGGTCACAAGGCTGGCAAGGGGTACAAAACCCTTTCCAAGGAGTTGGGCCTACCTGTCTCCACTGTTGGAAGCATCATCCGGAAGTGGAAGGCTTATGGAACTACTGTTAGCCTTCCACGGCCTGGACAGCCTTTGAAAGTTTCCTCCCGTGCCGAGGCCAGGCTTGTCCGAAGAGTCAAGGCTAACCCAAGGACAACAAGGAAGGAGCTCCGGGAAGATCTCATGGCAGTGGGGACATTGGTTTCAGTCAATACCATAAGTAACGTACTCCACCGCAATGGTCTCCGTTCCAGATGAGCCCGTAAGGTACCTTTACTTTCAAAGCGTCATGTCAAGGCTCGTCTACAGTTTGCTCATGATCACTTGGAGGACTCTGAGACTGACTGGTTCAAGGTTCTCTGGTCTGATGAGACCAAGATCGAGATCTTTGGTGCCAACCACACACGTGACGTTTGGAGACTGGATGGCACTGCATACAACCCCAAGAATACCATCCCTACAGTCAAGCATGGTGGTGGCAGCATCATGCTGTGGGGCTGTTTGTCAGCCAAGGGGCCTGGCCATCGGGTCCGCATCCATGGGAAGATGGATAGCACGGCCTACCTGGAGATTTTGGCCAAGAACCTCCGCTCCTCCATCAAGGATCTTAAGATGGGTCGTCATTTCATCTTCCAACAAGACAACGACCCAAAGCACACAGCCAAGAAAACCAAGGCCTGGTTCAAGAGGCAAAAAATCAAGGTGTTGCAGTGGCCTAGTCAGTCTTCCGACCTTAACCCAATTGAAAACTTGTGGAAGGAGCTCAAGATTAAAGTGTTATGAAAGGCAAATCAGTACTACAATGGACATAGCGGTCAGAGTACATACAGTGATCTGACAATAACCCAAAATCATAGAACGAGCTCTGAGACGTGGGAACTCTGCAGACCGCAATCCCTAATCCTCTCCAAACAACACTAGAGGCAGCCGTGGATTGCGCCTAACTCTGCCTATGCAACTCGGCACAGCCTGAGAAACTAACTAGCCTGAAGATAGAAAATAAGCCTACCTTGCCTCAGAGAAATACCCCAAAGGAAAAGGCAGCCCCCCACATATAATGACTGTGAGTTAAGATGAAAAGACAAACGTAGAGATGAAATAGATTCAGCAAAGTGAGGCCCGACTTTCTTAACAGATCGAGGATAGAAAAGGTAACTTTGCGGTCTACACAAAACCCTAAAGAAAACCACGCAAAGGGGGCAAAAAGACCCTCCGTACCGAACTAACGGCACGGAGGTACACCCTTTGCGTCCCAGAGCTTCCAGCAACAAATTAGACAAGCTGGACAGAAAAAATAGCAAACAAATAGCAAAGAAGAACTTAGCTATGCAGAGCAGCAGGCCACAGGAATGATCCAGGGAAAAGCAAGTCCAACACTGGAACATTGACAGGAAGCCAGGATCAAAGCATTAGGTGGAGTTAAGTAGAGAAGCACCTAACGACCTCACCAGATCACCTGAGGGAGGAAACTCAGAAGCAGCAGTACCACTTCCCTCCACCAACAGAAGCTCACAGAGAGAATCAGCCGAAATACCACTTGTGACCACAGGAGGGAGCTCTGCCACAGAATTCACAACATAAAGTCCACATGAGACACCCAAAGAACCTAGATAACTTGGAGAAGATCTGCATGGAGGAGTGGGCCAAGATAACTCCAGAGACCTGTGCTGGCCTGATCAGGTCTTATAAAAGACGATTATTAGCTGTAATTGCAAACAAAGGTTATTCCACAAAATATTAAACCTAGGGGTTGAATAATAATTGACCCACACTTTTATGTTTAAAATTTATAAAAATTTAACTGAGCAACAAAACTTTTTGGTTTGTAAGATTTATGCATCTGTTAATAAATCCTGCTCTTGTTTGAAGTCTCTAACTTATTTGCATCTTATTAAACCTGCTAAATCTGCAGGGGGTTGAATACAACTTGTAGGCATTGTATATACCGTATATACTCGAGTATAAGCCGAGATTTTCAGCCCAAATTTTTGGGCTGAAAGTGTCCCTCTCGGCTTATACTCAAGTCAAGGTGGGTGGCAGGGTCGGCGGGTGAGGCATACTCACCTAGTCCCAGCGATCCTGGCGCTCCCCGCCTGTCCCACGGTCTTCGGTGCTGCAGTTCTTCCCTCTTCAGCGGTCACGTGGGACCGCTCATTAGAGAAATGAATAAGCGGCTCCACCTCCCATAGGGGTGGAGCCGCCTATTCATTTCTCTAATCAGCGGTGCCGGTGACCGCTGATAGAGGAAGAGGCTGCGGCACCGAAGACAGCTGTCCGGGAGAAGGAGCCGGACGTTGGGACCAGGTAAGTATGTAATATTCACCTGCCCGCGTTCCAGCCGCCGGGCGCCGCTCCATCTTCCCGGCGCCGCTCTGTCTTCGCGTCCTCTTGCTCTGACTGTTCAGGTCAGAGGGCGCGATGACGCATATAGTGTGCGCGGCGCCCTCTGCCTTATCAGTCAGAGCAGAGAGACGCGGGGACCGGACGCTGGGAGCTGCAAGCAAGAGAGGTGAGTATGTGTTTTTTTTTTATTGCAGCAGCAGCAGCAGCAGCAATGGCACAGATATATGTGGAGCTCTATGGGGAAATATGAACGGTGCAGAGCATTATATGGGGCACAGCTATAGGGCAATAATGAACGGTGCAGAGCACTATATGGCAGAGCTATGGGGAAATATGAACAGTGCAGAGCACTATATGGGGCACAGCTATGGGACAATATGAACGGTGCAGAGCACTATATGGGGCACAGCTATGGGACAATATGAACGGTGCAGAGCACTATATGTGGCACAGGTATGGGACAATATGAACAGTGCAGAGCACTATATGGGGCACAGCTATGGGACAATATGAACGGTGCAGAGTACTATATGGGGCACAGCTATGGGACAATATGAACGGTGCAGAGCACTATATGGCAGAGCTCTGGGGAAATATGAACGGTGCAGAGCACTATATGGGGTACAGCTATGGGACAATATGAACGGTGCAGAGCACTATATGGGGTACAGCTATGGGACAATATGAACGGTGCAGAGCACTATATGGGGCACAGCTATGGGACAATATGAACGGTGCAGAGCACTATATGGGGCAATATGAACGGTGCAGAGCACTATATGGGGCACAGCTATGGGACAATATGAACGGTGCAGAGCACTATATGGCACAGCTATGGGGCAATATGAACGGTGCAGAGCACTATATGGCACAGCTATGGGGAAATATGAACGGTGCAGAGCACTATATGGCACAGCTATGGGGCAATAATGAACGGTGCAGAGCACTATATGGCAGCTATGGGGCAATAATGAACGGTGCAGAGCACTATATGGCAGCTATGGGGCAATAATGAACGGTGCAGAGCACTATATAGCAGCTATGGGGCAATAATGAACGGTGCAGAGCACTATATGGCACAGCTATGGGGAAATATGAACGGTGCAGAGCACTATATGGCAGAGCTATGGGGCAAGAATGATCTATTTTTATTTTTGAAATTTACCGGAAAATGCTGCATTTCCACCCTAGGCTTATACTCGAGTCAATAAGTTTTCCCAGTTTTTTGTGGCAAAATTAGGGGGGTCGGCTTATACTCGGGTCGGCTTATACTCGAGTATATACGGTGTGTATATATATATATATATATATATATATATATATATATATATATATATATATATATTTATATACATATATATGTTTTCAAAAATATATGAGCCCATGGATCCATTTTATGTCTATTTTGCAAGCCGGCGAGAAAATCTCGCCGTACGGATGCAATACGGATGACACACATACTTTTTGGAGAAAAACTTGCATCCTTGCATTGAATACGGATCACTGTTCAGGGACTTTTCTGCGTATGTCGGACGTAAAAAACAGACCGTATTTTTATACGTTAGGTCTGACCCCGGCCTAACACAATTATTTTTACAAAAGAAGGTACCACGCTCGGAGTAATATAATCAATATAATCGAAATGGGATGGCTAGCTGATAGGTGTGCACAACTCTAAGGGTGCATCACTTAAAGGGACACTGTCACCTGAATTTGGAGGGAACAATCTTCAGCCATGGAGGCGGGGTTTTTGATTCACCCTTTCCTTACCCGCTGGCTGCATGCTGGCTGCAATATTGGATTGAAGTTCATTCTCTGTCCTCCGTAGTACATGCCTGCACAAGGCAATCTTTGTTAGTTTGTTTACTGTATGTGATATTTGTAACTTGTATGTAACCCCTTCTCATGTACAGCACCATGGAATCAATGGTGCTATATAAATAAATAATAATAATAATATTGCAACCAGCATGCAGCCAGCGGGTAAGGAAAGGGTGAATCAAACACCCAAAAACCCCGCCTCCATGGCTGAAGATTGTTCCCTCCAAATTCTGGTGACAGTGCCCCTTTAAAGGGAACCTGTCACCCCGAAAATCGCGGGTGAGGTAAGCCCACCGGCATCAGGGGCTTATCTACAGCATTCTGTAATGCTGTAGATAAGCCGCCGATGTTACCTGAAAGAGGAGAAAAAGATGTTAGATTATACTCACCCAGGGGCGGTCGCGCTGCTGGTCAGGTCAGATGGGCGTCTCCGGTCCGCTGCGGCGCCTCCCATCTTCATTACAAGACGTCCTCTTCTGATCTTCAGCCACGGCTCCGGCGTACTTTGCTCTGCCCTCTTGAGGGCAGAGGATAGTACTGCAGTGCGCAGGCGCCGGAAAGGTCAGAGGCCCGGCGCCTGCGCACTGCAGTACTTTGTCTGCCCTCAACAGGGCAGAGCAAAGTACGCCTGCGCCGGAGCCGTGGCTGAAGATCAGAAGAGGACGTCTTGTAATGAAGATGGGAGGCGCCGCAGCGGACCGGAGATGCCCATCCGACCTGACCAGCAGCGGGACCGCCCCTGGGTGAGTATAATCTAACATCTTTTTCTCCTTTTTCAGGTAACATCGGGGGCTTACCTACAGCATTACAGAATGCTGTAGATAAGCCCCTGATGCCGGTGGGCTTACCTCACCCGCGATTTTCGGGGTGACACGTTCCCTTTAACCCCTTCAAGACCCAGCCTATTTTGACCTTAAAGACCTTGCCGTTTTTTGCAATTCTGACCAGTGTCCCTTTATGAGGTAATAACTCTGAGATTGTTTTTTCGTGACATATTGGGCTTCATGTTAGTGGTAAATTTAGGTCAATAAATTCTGCATTTATTTGTGATAAACACGGAAATTTGGCGAAAATTTTGAAAATTTCGCAATTTTCACATTTTGAATTTTTATTCTGTTAAACCAGAGAGATATGTGACACAAAATAGTTAATAAATAACATTTCCCACATGTTTACTTTACATCAGCACAATTTTGGAAACAAAATTTTTTTTTTTTAGGAAGTTATAAGGGTTAAAATTTGACCAGCGATTTGTCATTTTTACAACGAAATTTACAAAACCATTTTTTTTAGGGACCACCTCACATTTGAAGTCAGTTTGAGGGGTCTATATGGCTGAAAATACCCAAAAGTGACACCATTCTAAAAACTGCACCCCTCAAGGTAATCCAAACCACATTCAAGAAGTTTATTAACCCTTCAGGTGCTTCACAGCAGCAGAAGCAACATGGAAGGAAAAAATGAACATTTAACTTTTTAGTCACAAACATTATCTTTTAGCAACAATTTTTTTATTTTCCCAATGGTAAAAGGAGAAACTGAACCACGAAAGTTGTTGTCCAATTTGTCCTGAGTACGCTGATTCCTCATATGTGGGGGTAAACCACTGTTTGGGCGCACGGCAGGGCTTGGAAGGGAAGGAGCGCCATTTGACTTTTTGAATCAAAAATTGGCTCCACTCTTTAGCGGACACCATGTCACGTTTGGAGAGCCCCCGTGTGCCTAAAAATTGGAGCTCCCCCACAAGTGACCCCATTTTGGAAACTAGACGCCCCAAGGAACTTATCTAGATGCATAGTGAGCACTTTGAACCCCCAGGTGCTTCACAAATTGATCCGTAAAAATGAAAAAGTACTTTTTTTTCACAAAAAAATTATTTTAGCCTCAATTTTTTCATTTTCACATGGGCAACAGGATAAAATGGATCCTAAAATGTGTTGGGCAATTTCTCCTGAGTACACCAATACCTCACATGTGGGGGTAAACCACTGTTTGGGCACATGGTAAGGCTCGGAAGGGAAGGAGCGCCATTTGACTTTTTGAATGAAAAATTATTTCCATCGTTAGCGGACACCATGTCGCGTTTGGATAGCTCCTGTGTGCCTAAACATTGGCGCTCCCCCACAAGTGACCCCATTTTGGAAACTAGACCCCCCAAGGAACTTATTTAGATGCCTAGTGAGCACTTTAAACCCTCAGGTGCTTCACAAATTGATCTGTAAAAATGAAAAAGTACTTTTTTTTCCACAAAAAAATTATTTTCGCCTCAATTTTTTCATTTTCACATGGGCAGTAGGATAAAATTTATCATAAAATTTGTTGGGCAATTTCTCCCGAGTACGCCGATACCTCATACGTGGGGGTAAACCACTGTTTGGGCACACGGCAGGGCTCGGAAGGGAAGGCGCGCCATTTGACTTTTTGAATGGAAAATTAGCTCCAATTGTTAGCGAACACCATGTCGCGTTTGGAGAGCCCCCTGTGTGCCTAAACATTGGAGCTCCCCCACAAGTGACCCCATTTTGGAAACTAGACCCCCCAAGGAACTTATCTAGATGCATATTGAGCACTTTAAACCCCCAGGTGCTTCACAGAAGTTTATAACGCAGAGCCATGAAAATAAAAAAGAAAAATTATTTCCTCAAAAATGATTTTTTAGCCTGGAATTTCCTATTTTGCCAAGGATAATGGGAGACATTGGACCCCAAATATTGTTGTCCAGTTTGTCCTGAGTACGCTGATACCCCATATGTGGGGGTAAACCACTGTTTGGGCGCACGGCAGGGCTCGGAAGGGATGGCACGCCATTTGGCTTTTTAAATGGAAAATTAGCTCCAATCATTAGCGGACACCATGTCACGTTTGGAGAGCCCCTGTGTGCTTAAACATTGGAGATCCCCCAGAAATGACACCATTTTGGAAACTAGACCCCCAAAGGAACTAATCTAGATGTGTGGTGAGGACTTTGAACCCCCAAGTGCTTCACAGAAGTTTATAACGCAGAGCCATGAAAAAAAAAAAAAAAAATTATTTTCTCAAAAATGATCTTTTAGCCTGCAATTTTTTATTTTCCCAAGGGTAACAGGAGAAATTTGACCCCAAAAGTTGTTGTCCAGTTTCTCCTGAGTACGCTGATACCCCATATGTGGGGGTAAATCACTGTTTGGGCACATGCCGGGGCTCGGAAGTGAAGTAGTGACGTTTTGAAATGCAGACTTTGATGGAATGCTCTGTGGGCGTCACGTTGCGTTTGCAGAGCCCCTGATGTGGCTTAACAGTAGAAACCCCCCACAAGTGACCCCATTTTGGAAACTAGACCCCCAAAGGAACTTATCTAGATGTGTGGTGAGCACTTTGAACCCCCAAGTGCTTCATAGAAGTTTATAATGCAGAGCCGTGAAAATAATAAATACGTTTTCTTTCCTCAAAAATAATTATTTAGCCCAGAATTTTTTAATTTTCCCAAGGGTAACAGGAGAAATTTGACCCCAATATTTGTTGTCCAGTTTCTCCTGAGTACGGTGATACCCCATATGTGGGGGTAAACTACTGTTTGGGCACATGCCGGGGCTTGGAATTGAAGTAGTGACGTTTTGAAATGCAGACTTTGATGGAATGCTCTGCGGGCGTCACGTTGCGTTTGCAGAGCCCCTGATGTGCCTAAACAGTAGAAACCCCCCACAAGTGACCCCATTTTGGAAACTAGACCCTGAAAGGAACTTATCTAGATGTGTGGTGAGCACTTTGAACCCCCAAGTGCTTCATAGAAGTTTATAATGCAGAGCCGTGAAAATAATAAATACGTTTTCTTTCCTCAAAAATAATTATTTAGCCCAGAATTTTTTATTTTCCCAAGGGTTACAGGAGAAATTGGACCCCAAAAGTTGTTGTCCAGTTTCTCCTGAGTACGCTGATACCCCATATGTGGGGGTAAACCACTGTTTGGGCACACGTCGGGGCTCAGAAGGGAAGTAGTGACTTTTGAAATGCAGACTTTGATGGAATGGTCTGCGGGTGTCACGTTGCGTTTGCAGAGCCCCTGGTGTGCCTAAACAGTAGAGACCCCCCACAAGTGACACCATTTTAGAAACTAGAACCCCCAAGGAACTTATCTAGATATGTGGTGAGCACTTTGAACCCCCAAGTGCTTCACAGACGTTTACAACGCAGAGCCGTGAAAATAAAAAATAATTTTTCTTTCCTCAAAAATTATGTTTTAGCAAGCATTTTTTTAGATTCACAAGGGTAACAGGAGAAATTGGACCCCAGTAATTGTTGCGCAGTTTGTCCTGAGTATGCTGGTACCCCATATGTGGGGGTAAACCACTGTTTGGGCACACGTCAGGGCTCGGAAGTGAGGGAGCACCATTTGACTTTTTGAATACGAGATTGGCTGGAATCAATGGTGGCGCCATGTTGCGTTTGGAGACCCCTGATGTGCCTAAACAGTGGTAACCCCTCAATTCTAACTCCAACACTAACCCCAACACACCCCTAACCCTAATCCCAACTGTAGCCATAATCCTAATCACAACCCTAACCCCAACACACCCCTAACCACAACACTAACCCCAACACACCCCTAACCCTAATCACAACCCTAATTCCAACCCTAACCCTAAGGCTATGTGCCCACATTGCGGATTCGTGTGAGATATTTCCGCACCATTTTTGAAAAATCTGCGGGTAAAAGGCACTGCGTTTTACCTGCGGATTTTCCGCGGATTTCCAGTGTTTTTTGTGCGGATTTCACCTGCGGATTCCTATTGAGGAACAGGTGTAAAACGCTGCGGAATCCGCACAAAGAATTGACATGCTGCGGAAAATACAACGCAGCGTTCCCGCGCGGTATTTTCCGCACCATGGGCACAGTGGATTTGTTTTTTCATATGTTTACATGGTACTGTAAACCTGATGGAACACTGCTGCGAATCCGCAGCCAAATCCGCACCGTGTGCACATAGCCTAATTCTAAAGGTATGTGCACACGCTGCGGATCCGCAGCAGTTTCCCATGAGTGTACAGTTCAATGTAAACCTATGGGAAACAAAAATCGCTGTACACATGCTGCGGAAAAACTGCACGGAAACGCAGCGGTTTACATTCCGCAGCATGTCACTTCTTTGTGCGGATTCCGCAGCGGTTTTACAACTGCTCCAATAGAAAATCGCAATTGTAAAACCGCAGTGAAATGCGCAGAAAAAAACGCGGTAAATCCGCCATAAATCCGCAGCGGTTTAGCACTGCGGATTTATCAAATCCGCAGCGGAAAAATCCGCAGAGGACCAGAATACGTGTGCACATTCCTAACCCTAACCCTAGCCCTAACCCTACCCCTAACCCTACCCCTACCCCTACCCCTAGCCCTAACCTTAACCCTAACCCTACCCCTAACCCTAACCCTACCCCTAAACCTAACCCTATTCTAACATTAGTGGAAAAAAAAAATTTCTTTATTTTTTTATTGTCCCTACCTATGGGGGTGACAAAGGGGGGGGGGGTCATTTATTATTTTTTTTATTTTGATCACTGAGATAGATTATATCTCAGTGATCAAAATGCACTTTGGAACGAATCTGCCGGCCGGCAGATTCGGCGGGCGCACTGCGCATGCGCCCGCCATTTTGGAAGATGGCGGCGCCCGGGAGAAGACGGACGGGACCACGGCTGGATCGGTAAGTATGATAGGGTGGGGGGGGACCACGGGGGGGGGGGGGGGGGGATCGGAGCACGGGGGGGGGAATCGGAGCGCGGGAGGGGTGGAACGGAGCGCGGGGGGCGTGGAACGGAGCACGGGGGGGCTGGAATGGAGCACGGGGGGGTGGAACGGAGCACGGGGGGGTGGATCGGAGTGCAGGGGGGGTGATTGGAGCACGGGGGGGTGATTGGAGCACGGGGGGAGCGGACACGAGCACGGGGGGGAGCGGAGCACTGGACGGAGGGGAGCCAGAGCAGTGTACCGGCCAGATCGGGGGGGGTGGGGGGGCGATCGGAGGGGTGGGGTGGGGGCACACTAGTATTTCCAGCCATGGCTGATGATATTTCAGCATCGGCCATGGCTGGATTGTAATATTTCACCCGTTATAATGGGTGAAATATTACAAATCGCTCTGATTGGCAGTTTCACTTTCAACAGCCAATCAGAGCGATCGTAGCCACGAGGGGGTGAAGCCACCCCCCCTGGGCTAAACTACCACTCCCCCTGTCCCTGCAGATCGGGTGAAATGGGAGTTAACCCTTTCACCCGATCTGCAGGGACGCGATCTTTCCATGACGCCGCATAGGCGTCATGGGTCGGAATGGCACCGACTTTCATGACGCCTACGTGGCGTCATGGGTCGGGAAGGGGTTAACCAACCCTACTGGTATAAAGAGCCAAGATATAGTTGGATTAAAGCAATTGATAGAAGTAAATGATACCTTATTAATGTACGGAATAAGTAATGATTGTGCACTTTAGAGTATCCCTTTGTGCACAATGCAGCTGGCATAAATGTACAAGATTGCAGGATGCAGTGACGGACAGGAGGCAGATCAAGGGTTAACAAGGGGTTTAATAAACAATAGTTACTCTTCGCAGGGAGATATGTACACAAGGAGTACAAGCTAGGTTATACCTAATACAGAGAGAACTAATAAGGGGGAAGGTTTTTTAACGAACAGGGGAGAATAATAATACAAATAATACTCTTAAGACTTTGGGCATCAGCCACCGGTGTGCTCCTGCCCGTGACTGAGGACGTTTAGATTACGTAACAAAAAGGGATGTCACAGTTCTGTGAAAAAATTGGGGAAACTTCCCTGGCACTAACGGTGTCCTCCTGTGGTCCTGATGATGGTGGTGTCCTCTGGTGGTCCTGGCGGTGGCGATTTCCTCTGGTGAACCTGGCGATGGCAGTGATAGTCTGTGGTATTATCACGGGCACACTCCCTAACTAATGAAGGGAGAAAGGTGAAATAGTCTCTTCCCTCAGCTGTGAGAGTCCCTACACTGCCGGACCCTGTGATACTGTCCCGATACACTCTATAATGGCCAGCCCGGTCTGCTGTGCCATACCAATGAGCGCCTGTATCCCGTACACAGACCTTGCCTCTGACAGTCAGTAGTCCCGGCCAGGGCGGTCTTGTCAACGTCGTCGGCTGGGTCAGCATTCTCTTAGAGGTCTGCGATGTAAGCAGTGACAGCGGTGTTAGCGAGGACAGCGTTATCTGTGGTGTCTCAGCGGGACCCCGTATGTCAGTTCCTGTCACACGTCCTCCCATCCCCGGCTCCAGTCAGTGCCGCCCTGTCACCTAACAGCTGATCTTCTCTGACAGGACTCTCCTGCACTTGCCGTTCCCACCTTAACTCTTTGAATTTCTGCATTAACCATCTGCTTAGCCATATCCCCTTCTCTCAAGCACACGGGCACCCCAAGCTCTCCCCCCTGTATCCTAGGTGACAGACCCGATGGTTCCTGACCCGTTATGGTTGAGTCAAACCTGGTTAGTTTCTCTCCCTTACATATCAGTCAAGATGGAGTGCAGTGTACATTAATGAGAAAAAAAATGAACTTTTTAGACTTTTCCAAATGGCTGCAATGAAACAAAGAATGAAAAATGTAAAGGGTCTGAATACTTTCCGTACCTACTGAATGTGTTGGAGCAGTCACAAGTCATATATGGGGCAAGGTGAAAAAAGATATGTGTCAATTTATAAATCAAGCAATGTGAGATTGGACTGCACAAGATTGGATGTAAACAAGGACAGATAAATAACACAATTTGTTTATGTACTCCACCGTGTATCCAGCCTATTCGGAATCCGTATGGGGGAGCTTCTGGGAGATTGGACATGCAAAACACCAGCTGCAGCAAGGTGAGAAAAATTATTCTTACAAACCTGTTTTGCACTTGCAATCTCTCATCTGGATCTCTCCATACCTCTGGGTAAAAGGCTGCGAACATGGTTCAAAGAATCCACATCACCAGTGAGTTTTGTGTTTTGTCTATTTATGTCCGTATGAGAGTTGAATAATAGAGTTATAAGATGATAATTGTTATCTGTATCATTTGTCAGTATCCTAATTGGTTAATTGGTTGTGTATTTGCGTAGTGTGTAATACAGAGCTGGGATAGACTCTGTGCAGTGTTGTTATTTTGGTCATTTTGGAGTGACAGTACATTATATGAAGCTGTATTTTGTATTAAGGCCGTGGTTTTTGTTGTTTGGCCTTAAAGTGCTTTCAGAGTGTCAGTGGACACTGCTGCAGTTTTTGTTATATAGAGTTGTGTTAATTCCAAAGTGCAAAATAGGCAGGCTGTGTGAGCCTTGTATGTATGTATGTCTATGAGAAACTCTGAATGAGATGACAGGTGAGTAAATAAGTATAAGGAATAAACATAAATCCCTGATTGATGAGGGGTTCCGTTAGGTGTGGTCCTCTGTATGTGACAGAAGACATTATTCAGCGCAGTTTGAGCTGAATTAGGTGGAGTGATTGAAATAAGGGATTTTTTTCTTGGAAAAATCAACTGAAAGTGAAAGGAAAAGAAACAACAATCCCTGAATGAGCATGTATGTATGAGTGATCACATAAGTATCATTACTTATCTAACTGTTGTTAATTGTCCAGGACGAATGAGTTGTGGATATTTTAATGTACATTTAATTTACAACCGAGATTCAGTGAAACCCGTGTTATATATGGTTTGACATTGGATAGGTTGCTATATGTGTTTTGGTCGGACGCGGTCAGAATCAGCTTATTCAAGTTATGCAGTGATCTGCATGTATAGAGAAACTGTTTTTAATTCCGAGAATGAATGTTTTGTAGAGGTTAAGTCTGAAAACTGCTGCATTCTGTTTCTGTGTGTGTAAGACTCACCAAGCTCTTATCAGCGCTGATGGGAGGGGTAAGCTGAGCCCCTGCGCGACTTGCTTTTGTGCTGTGGGCCAGAGGAAGGTGGGCCACATAGCTGCAATCTAAAGTTTCTCTGTCTTTGGTTTAGTACACGCTGAGAGATTTGTGTCAAAAGTCAATAAGTACTGTAGGTATTGAAGAAAAAGGGAATGTTGTACAATTGAAGTTGGAATTTGAAAGTGAAAGATTTGTGCCTATTTTAGAGGAAACAAAGTGATTGAAAAGATTGGTAAAAGATTCACCTGCTTCAAGTTGAGTTGAGTGATTGATATATAGCAAATTGAGGATCAACAGAGGAGGTAGCCAACTGCACGGCTGATGTAATAGGTGGTGTAACCTGCTACAGTCAGCCTACGGCAAATTGGTGGTGTAACCTTGCCGTTCCATGGAGCTGTGCTAGCCAGCTGATCTACCGAGTGGTAGGTGGTTAACCTGCTCGCTAGAATCCTTTAGGTCTACCGAGTGGTAGGTGGTGTAACCTGCTCGCTAGAATCCTTTAGGTCTACCGAGTGGTAGGTGGTGTAACCTGCTCGCTAAACCTTGACACTCACTCTGACTTGTCATGTGTTGCAACCCTGGTTTAAGGCAAGGCACACTAATAAAGGGCATTTTTAGAGGTGACTGTCTGAGCGGATAAGTTGAAGCCATGGGCAACTTATTCTGTGTGCAGTCAGGGCCCCCAATGGGATCCAGAACCGCTATAGAGATTGTAAAAGACAGAGAAGAAAAGGAAGCAGTGAAAGATGTGAGACCAATATTGAAACAGGCAAAAATGCCAGTGAGTGGATGGATGTTTGGATGTTCAAAAAGGCACAGACAAATGAGGAAAATAGCATGTGAATAAATGGCATCTGAGAGAGTGCAGCAGGACGGAAGTAAGGTGTATTATGAATGTTTTGATGCTTTAAAGTCCGACTATGACCGACACATTACTGCTACGGTCATACCTTTGTATAACCAGAGACCGAGACAAGACAGATGGACTTGTAAACATTGCGGTCAGACAAACCCAGACTGGAGAAATACTTGTATGATCTGTGATGTAACCCAACCTAAGTGAATTACACTGAATCCTCTCCAGACAAGATCATGTAGTGACATAAGAAGCTCAGTCGGGAGACCCTGAGAACAAACCTTTCCCATCTTACAGACAAAGATAATATGATGGACGTATAAGTGCACCTGAGCAGACCTAGAGAGTTGGTGAGCACCAAAGCAGGTGACGTACTAGGATGCAAATTAAGACTTTTACAGATGTGACTAAAGGAGAGAGTGTAGAGATGTACTCTGGACGGTTACAGCTGAAATGGGCAGACATGGGGTACAGTCCAGTAAACCCACTCGATGTTAAAATATTGGTAAATACATTCATTGACGGTATGACAAAAGGCTTACGAGACGCAGTACAGACAGCCAGACCTAAATAGAGAAATGTAGATCCAAAGACCTCCTGAAGGTAGCTAAAGGAGTTGAAGAAACTAGGACAATAAGACGACGTGTCATGTATGCTGGAAAACGAGGAAAACAGTAGAGACGTAGTAAGGGACCTAAGGACTTAGAAACAGTGAAGTGCTGGAATTGTGGAGAAAATGGACACTCAGACCAATCTTCCACCTCCTTCACCTTCAGACTAGGAAACTGACAACCCAGTGACAAATGTGTGCCCTGTTCTTGTCCCCTCCGGACCTGGTCCTGCCTTGATGACCACCATACCAATGCTGGGAGGGAAATAGACAGAATTCTTGACCGACACTGGGGCAGCTGGGACTAGTACACAAAGACTTGATACTGCCAGACATGATTACTGACGAGACTGTGGAATACGTGAGGGTAGGGGGACAAGCGACTGAAGCCCCTATGACTAAACAAGAAAAGACTAGAGTCACGAGACAGCCAAGAGGTGCTTACAAACTTATTGTTAGTGACAATACCCCTATGAATTTGCTAGGAGGGGAGTTGAGTGCTGTCTAGGCACTATACAGTGCTCTCCTGAGGGTATTAAAGTCACAAGTCCCCTTTTCATATAAACACTTGTGGCAGAGGGACGCCAGGGTCTTCCACGTGCACATTATACCACAGGTAAATCATGCCCTATTGTAGTTACACTTAATTCCATTCATTTGCCAGTTTTAGTAGTTTCCTTACAAAGATGGTATAATTACTGTGTATTTCTAGGTTGTCTTCATATGATATATAGTTTTTTTTAGCCATTCATTATGGCTCAAACCATAGCCACTGTTTATTTGTCTTTTCCAGTTCTTATACCTTATCGCAAGCAACTGGCATTGATATTGGCATTTTTCAAATCCCTTCTTTTCGTATTCGGAACTGTTAGTTATGGATTTATATAGGGCTGCTACTTTCTTAGAATAAGCTCGTGCTTTGCTGTGGCCTATGGCATTGTGCTCCCCCATTTTATGACTCAGTATCTTTCTTAATCATATATATAATTTTCTTTTGGTAACATTTTGTGAATCAAATCTAGTTTTTTTAAGGGGTACTCTACCCAATCAAATACGGGTATAAATATTTGGACATTAATGTATGACTTATATAAACACTTGTGTAATATTGCAGAAATGGTGTATATGGCAAGAGTAGTGAAAGTAACACCTGACACCAGAATGTCTGAGGACAGGGAAAAGAGTAAGGTACCAGACACCGTTTGGGCAAGGGGAAAATCTGATATGGGTCGGCTGCCCATTCCCCCTGTCATGATAAATCACGAGAAGTAATCACTCCTCTTTGGTTAAGGCAATACCCCTTAAGTCTAGTCAAATCAATGGCCCTGAGCAGGAATATTAAAGAGTATGTTAAGGCAGGGGTTCTAGTGCAGAGATATTCCCCCTGCAACACCCCTTTGTGTCCCATTAAGAAAAAAAAAGGATCCAAGGGTTCCCCTGACACTTACAGAATAGTTCATGACTAACGAGCTATTAATGATGTTACCGAGAATATGACCTTAATTGTCCCTAACCCATACACCTTACTGTCACAAATCCCAGCGACGTCAAAATGTTTCACAGTTATTTATTTGGCAAATGCATTCTTCTCTGTACCACTGCACTCTGACTGTCAGTATCTTTTTTCTTTCACTCACGAAGGTAAACAATACTGTTGGACGGTCCTCCCTCAAAGGGGGAAAGAACTCCCCAACCATCTATTCAACAGCGATGGTAGGGATTTTTGAGCAGTGGCAACCACCTCATCCACAGATTGTACTACTACAGTACGTGGATGACCTCTTGCTCTGCTGCCCGGACCAGATGTCCGGAAGCTACAGTTTCCTTGCTGTGTTTTTTTTTTTTGTAGAAAAGGGTTGCAGAGTCTCACGTGACAAATTACAGTATTGCAAACAAAAGGTGACATTTTTAGGACATTTGTATTGCTGAAGGTACAAGACACCTGACTGAAGACAGAAAACAGGCAATACAAATCTCCCTTTACCCAGGTCACACCAGCATCTACGCACTTTTCTAGGTTTGGTGACCTACTGTAGGCCTTGGATAAGGTCTGCTTCACAAATGATGCACCCACTCTATGACTGTTTGCCATCAGAACCCTACAATCTCACTCAAGAAGCAATTGACTCCTTCCACTCTCTCAAGCTGCTCATTGTGTCAGACATTCCAAACTATGATCAGCCATTTTTCTTATTTTTCACAGAGCAGGGTGGACATGCTACCGCAGTACTGACACTACAACATGGAAAGAAACAGAGACCGATAGCTTACTACTTAGCACAATTAGACCCCGTGATTAGAGGGTCTTGTACATGTGTACGTGCTGTAAGAGCTGCTGTATTACTGAAAGGCATGTGAAATGACACTGACTTTTTCTTTTTGACAATTTGTTCCCCACGTGACATTAATGCCATACTCGTACAAGTTCAACCAAAACACCTGTCTATGGATAGACAGATCAGACTTGAATGTGCTCTAATACTAATTCCTGAATATGTCACCCTCAAAAGACATAATGTTCTGAATCCAGCCACTCATCTGCCTGTGGATTCAGAAAAGGGGGAATTGGTGACAGCATTGGCAGGTGGGAAAGAGAACATGACATGACGTTGACATGACGCACGAACATGACTACATAGGAACTGATGAGTCAGGAGACAGTGGGTTTTACATATGTTCGTGGGAAGAAAAAAAAAACCTGTTCCTAATGCATATTTTGAGGTTTTTTATTTTTGTAGATGGCTCCAGATACCACCAGAATGAGCGACTCTACATTGGATATGCAGTAGTATCCTCACATGAGGTAATCCAAGCTCAGCCACTCGCTCCTCACATGTCGGTGCAGGAGGCAGAGTTGAAGGCACTCACTGAAGCGTGTAGAGCTGCTGCAGATAAAGTCACTAACAGTTACACAGATTTGAATTGTGCATGGGGAATATCCCATGATTATTGCCCTATCTGGAGAAGCAGAGCGTTTCTTACATCAGCCGGTAAGCCCATTAAAAACGTAGAGCTGGTGAAACAATTAGTGGAGGCATTGACGTTATCAGTCCAGGTTGGCATCGTCAAGGTAAAAGCACACACGGACGGTGACTCTGTGGAGGAAAAGGGCAACAGGAGGACAGACGAGGCTGCTAAAGTAGCAGCAATGCGGCCTAGGGAGCAGTGGACGGTAGCGGGGAGTCAGCGTATTCCAGCCACACTGAGCCTAGATATCCTGAAATCCCTCCAGCTGCCCAAACAGAGAAGGAACACTGGGAGAATGGGAGCTGAGCTGAACTCAGAAAGAGTATGGGAGAATCAGGATAAATCGTATATACCAAGATCCCTGCTCCCAATCATGGCGCAAGCAACACAAGATGCCTTCTGGATCGCTCCTGGTTTCAGTTACGCAGCCGCAAAGCTCGTACGGTCATGCCTCATCTGTGCACAGCACAACACAGGTAAAAAAACAGTAAAAATCCCTAAGAAAGCGACACCCAGGCCTCTCTACCCGTTTCAGAGACTGCAGACTGGCTACATACAGCTACCCAAGGTAGGAGTGTGTGAAAAATATCCTAGTATGTGTAGATCTCTTCTCTGGTTGGCAGGAAGCCTATTTTGTAAAATGTGCAAATACTAAAGCGACTGCAGACAAACTCATGAAAAAAACTGATCTGCAGGTATGGTGTCCTAGAAACCATAGACAGCGATAGGGACACACACTTCACGGGAGAAATAATGAGGGAAGTCATGCAGGTCCTGGGAGTACAGCAAGCATATCATGCACCATATAGACCACAAAGTAGTGGGAAAGTGATGAGACTAAATGGGACACTTAAACTGGAAAATCAAAGGCCATGGCAGACAAAGGAAAGAGTGGGGTAGAGTGTTTGTCTCTTGTACTCTTTTCAGTCACACACACTCCAAATAGAAAGACAGGCTTGTGTCCTTTTGAAGTCCTGTTTAGTAGTTTGCCAGAGGCTGGTCTGTACTTCCCACAGGTGCTACAAAAGCAACACGGTGCTATGACAGCCCATGTCCAGGCCTTACAGAAAAGACTTAATGTGGTGCATAAACATGTGTTTTCATCCATTCCAGATCCTAATGCCAGTGCAGACGTACATCAGCTGAATCCAGGTGATTGGTGGTCATACACAGACACGTGAGAAGGAGCCTAGATCCACGGTTTGACGGCCCGTTTTAAAGTCCAGCTGACCACATTCACCTCAGGGAAACTTGAGGGAAAGCCCACCTGGATCCATGCCAGTCACTGCAAAAAGATCTTTTCACCAGCAGAATGACTGTTGTCCTAATCACCTTGCTGGCAGTGGTAGGATGTTTGCATCTTACAGAGACACTGGATAAACAAACTTATTCAACATCTTGCTTTTCTTATAAAAGACGCGGAAGGACAAAAACTGCTGGACTGTTGGATCTGTGCACACAGCCCAGTATCTGCAAGGACTATGCTGTACTTAGCCTTACCCCAGGACCCAAGGAAGGTATTAACACCACACTGCATGCACAGTGAGACTTGGACTCAGATTTTCGTGGTTCCTTAAGGCTCTTAATGAGACTAATACAATATAGAGACTCCTTTTTAAATCCAGCCAATTGGCTTAGCGGCCTAGCGGATGGATTATTTTTGGTATTTTACAGACTTGTATGCAAATTTTGTTGCTTTGCTTATTCTTTTATGTAGCCATAAAAGCGCTAATATATGTATTACCTAAGCTATGGAATAATGTATGTGTAGAAAAAAAAACCCTAAGGCTGAACCTTCTGTAGTATATCATAGGCCCTGTATGGCCACTGTTGACTGGGGAGGTGAGTGTCCACACTGAGGGTGGATGGGTGAAGCAGGTAGGAAGTCCCCTTGTGGGTACTAGACCCATGAGACAGTAGCTCCTTTGTGGACATCATCTGACCCCGTAGCAGAGGTTATACCATTTACAAAAGGGGGAAATTGATATAGAAGGGTTAATAGTTTGCCTTTAGCTACCTTGCCTTTAAGTGCCTTTTGCCTTTAAGTGTTAGAATTACTAGAATCTGTTGACTCAGTAGTCTGACGGTCTCCTCTTCAAGGAGACTGTACTTCTTATCATGTATGTTCCTAAGAGTCAGTACAACATATTCTGGGTTATGGTAAATAAAGTATGACCCTGGGTGATGGTGGGGGCTACATGAGTTACATTGAAATGCATTATGTGTAAATGGTATAAAATATTGCTTCTTGCTCTATTACTTCAGATAAAAGTGACTTGCTCACAGGATATGTGTGAGGTGTCTTTTTGTCTCCAAGCGCGCTTGTAAAATGACGGGCGTAACTCCACAATTTGGTCTCACTGGTGATCTGTCAGCTGACATTTGGGTCAGAACGAAAAACAGCTACGACATGTGTATAGCACACAAAATGTATGGTTTTGAGATGTAAGCAAGAGGCAGACACTAACCAGTGTGCAGGAGGCATTACAGAGAGGAAATGTATATTACCTGAATGATCGCTGTGTAAGTGCTGCGCACACCCCAGGCTGTCAAACACAGGGACCCTAGAGTGAAGACAAATGTGGTTTATTACTGGTTCTGTCTCCTCATTTGATGGATACATAGTGTTCAATGAGCGTTATGCAGTGAACAGAGGCATTTAATCTGCCAATGCTTTTCTGGGACCTGGAGATTATATAATTGCAAGGGGATGTCTGGCAATATTAGAGCTGCTGTGTCCTGTAGTCCTGACTTGTCACTGTGGTGGGTTATTCTCTCATGCACATGCAGCTCCTGTAGATGCCCTAAATACAGTGGAAAAATGCACAATAAAGAAAAAAGATGCTCTTCAGATATGTTTTATAATAACTTTAGAGAGAAATTATATAAAATATATACTGAAGATTTGGGAAACACACCTGCAATAAAAAAAAGTAAACAAATAAAGTCTCCACTTACAAAAAATATGTAAAAAACTCCAAAAACAAAATGTTGTCATTTAAAACTAATTGTATTACCCACATACTTATATGAAAAAACAAACGTATGACGTTAGATATCCAGATGACTGTAATAACTTGAATTCATTCAACATGCTGCTTGGTGTGAAATATGAACAACAAATACGATAATCAAAACAATAAAGAAAAATTGCTGTTTTCTATGTTTTCATCACAAATTACACATCAATTTATATGTACCCCAGTAAGAACAGCAAAAATAACACAAATTGTTCCTCAATAAGAAAAGCCACATTCAGCCCTCACTTACTACATACGACTTACGACTTCTACATTGAGGTCAGTGAAAACATTACATGCGGTAAAGTCTTAATCTCCCTAAAGTGACATCTGGAAAGGGACAGTGTTTTCTCATTTACAGCATCAGAACAGCATTTACCATTCTGAAAGATATTGTGAAATTAGTCTCAAATACAACATTGAAAAAAAAAAACTGTCAAAAGGTGAAAATTTACTTTTTGGATTGCAAGTTCTGTTGTTCAGAAAATGTTTTGTTTTCTCTTTTTATGCCTGTGTATGTATACCTCTCTATGTATATAGAAAAACAAAAAACTGTGCATCATTACAAAATAAACCTAAGGAAGATGGATTAAATGCTATAAAAATGCCTGCAGCATTCTGCCCTTTGAAAAAGTTACAAAGCTTGTATATGTTTCATTATTTAGAGCCTTAAGTTAATTACTTTCCTAACTTCCTGAACCCTGCTTTTCAAAGTTAATTAAATGGCACAGCATCGAAAACGGGTCAATTTTTATTTTAAGTAAAGTACGCTATTTGCTTTCTTTTTGGCTGACCTAATTTTGCTGTTTTTGATTATTCAAAGGCTAGGTTCTTTTTTGAACAAAGCTTTATATCAATCAGTAAAGCCTAACTGAAGCCTTTTGAAATGCATTTTGTTCAATGGCATTACAAGATTTAACAAGTGTAAAACATAATACAGTACAGTTTTAAAACATGCAAATTGTTAAGATGCTTACAAAAAAAACTTAAAAAGGTTATCCTATCAAGATTTAACAACTAACCACAACTGCCATTGGGACTCCCATCAATTATAAGAATGGGGGTCCTATGACCCCCGTGTTAAAGATAAGAGATGTTTTGATGTAATTTTTTTTTCAGATTTTTTTTATTTTTATCATACAATTCATATTAAACAAAAATATGGCAATTTTCACACTGGTCTAAAAATTAAATGTTAGATTTATACTTCCTGCTCTATACAGAAAGTCACATGGGTGTAAACAGTAACAGATTGACTCTGACGCATGGAGTTATGCAGGAGAGTTTTACCATGCACTTTATGACCTGGCCAGCGAAGGAGAGGGAATGTGTATGAATCCCGTGTCATCTACTTTATATTGACTTGTTTGCTTTCGAATACTTATTGATTTAAAGCATATCATTTGATGTGTATTTGTGTAATGAGGGAGGGTCCGGTGTAAGAATATTAACACCCTTTATCAAATTGTGCAGAATTATTACGCAGCTTGCATAACTCAGGAAAAATGAACTAAAAAAAGAGATTTAACTGATGGAAAAGTCATAAATTGAAACAAGTCTTATAGAGGGATGTAGAACTCTTGAAATTTCTAATGCATTGGGGCATGACCACAGAACAATCATAAACTTTGTTGCAAATACTCAACAGAAAAAGTTGTGTGGAGGAAAAGAAAAGCACAAAGGCTGGAGAAGAATCAAGAGTGACTAGGAAACCTTTATCCTCCAGTGATGTCATCACAGTTTGGATCATAATGAGGACAATCTGGGCTATCACATCGGGCCCTAGTTTACAATGTTTTATCCAGGCAGGGAGCTTTCCTGGAAATATCCTGGCTATTCAGAATAGCAGCTCAGCTCCACGGGCGCTCCTGTCTACTATGCTGTGACGTGCTGCTGCGATGACATCATCACCCGGGACACACCGGGATGACCATGCCACAAGCAAAAGTGGAGACTCAGGTACCTGAGCAGAGCACCAGGGGATTGGGGCAGGATGTGCATGTAATTTTTTTTAAAATTTAATACGTGTGTGGGATGTGTGCCTATATATTTGGGCTTGGGTCAAGGGAAGGCTTTCTGAGGATAGGTGTGATTGTGGCATGTTAGAAAGCAGAGGTGAAGGTGCCAGAAGTTAGTAAGTTAGTGATAGATTGAAGAGATGGGTTAGAGATGGGATTAGTGTGGTAGCAAGGTTGGGGAGGAGGTGGGATTGGGTCAAGTGCACAAGTGGTGAGGTGTGATTTGGAGAGATGAGCAAGCTATCCTTCAGTGATTTTGGAGAGGGAAGTTATGGGGTTAGGGCACTGGTCTGGTATACAAAGGGGTCATACTGTATACAAAGGCTCATACTGTATATAAGGGGCTATATTTGGGCTTATATTTTATATAGTCTCATACTGTATATAGGCAGCTATGTGCAGGCTCATACTGTTTACAGGCAGCTATCTACAGGGTCATGCTGTATATAGGTTTTATGGGGGTTCATATTGTATATAGGCAGCTATGTAGGGGCTTATAATGTATATAGATTATATGGGGACTCATACTGGTTCAAGGTTGCTATGTGTGGGCTCATACTGTATACTGGAGGTTATGTGGGGGCTCATACTTTTAATAGGCAGCAATGTGGGGGGCTCATACTGTATCTAGGGAGCTATGTGCAGGATCATACTGTATATTGGAGGCTATATAAGGCTCATACTATATAGGTAGCTACTATATGTGTGGGCTCATACTGTATATTGAAGGCTATATGAGGGCTAATTCTGAATATAGGCAGCTATGTGTGGGCTCATACTGTATATAGAAGGCTATGTGAGTGCTCATACTGTATATAGGAGGCTAGAGAACTCATTTTGTATATAGGCAGAAATGTGGGGGCTCATACTCTATATAAGAGGCTATATGGGGTTCATTCTGTTTATAGGCAGCTATGTGCTGACTCATATTGTATATAAAAGGCTATATAGGGGCTTAAACTGTATATAGGAGGCTATATGGGGCTCATACTGTATATCAGAGGATATATGAGGGCTCATACTGTATACAGGGATCTATGTTGGAACTCTACTTGTGGGAATACTACTTTTGAGGCACAGTGCAAAGCTCAGAATAGAAGATGCACCATATTGGAGTCCAGATTTTGCTGGAATGGTTTTGGGGTACCAGATCACATTAGCAGAGCCCCTGAGGTGCTAGAACAACAGAAACCCCCATATATGAACTCATACTACAAACCACACTCCCCAATTAATTAATCTAGGGGTGCAGAGATCATATTGACACCACCTATGCCTAACAAAATGTTATACAATTAAGTGGTGAAAAAAGCATACATTACATTTTTTTCACTGAAATGTTGCTTTAGCCCCAAGTTTTTAGTTTTTGTAAGGGCTAATAGTAAAAATTTTTTTTACAACAAACTGAGGTCCATTTTTTCCTGAGCGCGCCAATACCCTTCGTGTAATTGGGAAATACTTTTCAGGCACAGTGTAAAGCTCAGTAGGGAAGGAGCGCCATAATATAGTGCAAATTTTACTATTATGGTTTGTGGGTGACATGACCGACTGGGAGAGCCCCTGAGTTGCCAGAACAGCAAAAAACCCGTCTCTGTTTTACATACTAAACCTCTCAACAAATTCATTTAGGGGTGTAGTGATCATATTGACACCAGGGGTGTGTCACAGAATTTTATACCACAGCACTATTTGCCTCCTGGAGCTCAGATTTTCATAGAATTTGCAGGCTCCATATACAGAGCAACTAACTGCTAGAAGAGCAGAATCCCCCCTCACGTGACCCCATTTTGGAAATGATACAACTTTGGGATTTTATCTACAGTTGTAGTGGTGATTTTTGAATCCATGGGTGTTGCCCAGAAACAAGCAGCAATAAATGTTGCCAAGTAAAAATTGCAAACTGCCATTGTAGTGACCAGTATGTTGTAGTCACCAGTACGTTATAAACAGATCATGCTTCTGGAGATATGCACCTGTAAGTTAGGTGGGCTCTCATCACTTCAGAAATGTCAAATATGTGATTTAGGTACACTGTAGGGTTCAGGAGGGAGAAGGGCATTTTGGATTGGAAGCGCAGAATTTTCCTGAATTTCTTTTGAGGGGCGAGGAGCCACTTCGCTTTTGTAGAGCCACTGTACTACCAGTAACATGGAAGCCGCCTATATTTCCGTTAACAGATGACAGACCTGAGAGGGGACTTGCTTTTTTTGTGGAGTGATTTCACAATTTTATTGGGAATAGTGATGAGTGAACGTGCTCACCACTACTCGTTACTCCCCCGAGTATCGCTATGCTCGGCGTACTTGGCGAGCAGCGAGGTTTTTCGGTATTATTCGGCGGTAATTGCAGTCTCCACCCGGCAGTTTTGGTGGACTTTAGAGACCCAATCACGGTGCAGGGATTATCTGCCGGGCCATGAAACGCCGCAGCCATCTTTGCTGTGGTCGTGCAGTGATTGGCTGGGCTGTACAGCATCATCCCGAGAAACCCCGGCGCCGCACTGCTCGCCGCATTCTGTTCCTGTTTCAGCGAGAGTAGGGAGAGCTGCTGCCGAGATAGGGTCAGAATTGTGGTTTTAGAGATAGTGTAGGTCTGCAACTCTCATATCCACAACTCCTCAGAAACCAAAAGTCCTTTTTAGGGCTAATTCGTGGGTCCCGATATTGCAGCGCTAGGTAGGCAGGGCACAGCACATCCACATCAGTGCAAGGCCTGCAGGCACTGTATGTGCATCCATTGCTCCCACTGCATCCTTCCCAAAGCTCCATAACTGCCTGCTGCTGCAGCTTATTTACTGTCTATATACGTTTTTGTTTTTTTTTTAAATATACTGTCTGTTCTTTCAGATTGAGGCCTGTTGAAAAGTTATAGTTTGTCAGGCATACGTAGCATTGTTGTGTGTGCTACCCTTTTACCCCCTTTTTTTTGGTGTTTTAATTTCACCGAAAAAGGCCTCATATATCTCTGCTCCAAGTTTGGTAATTGGAGGCCGGTATACTTATTTTTTGGCTGTGTGATACTCAAATTCAATACAGTGCTATTTAGCATAAAAAAATTGAAAGACCACAGATGTGCCAGTGTGGTATTTCTGTTACAGTCGTCATATATCTCTGTGCTCCAAGTTTGGGCATTGGAGGCCAGTGTACTTATTTTTTGGCTGTGCGATACTCAAAATCTATACAGCACTCTTTCTCATAAATTAACTTTGAAAAAAAAGAAAAAAAAATTTGAATACAGTCTGTTAGGTCAGGCTGAGGCCTGCCTGGTATTTGGGTTTGAAAAATCGTAGATTTGCAGGCATACTGATCACATATTATTTCGCTACTAATAAAGACGTTTGTTTTGAGCATTTGAAATAGTGCAGTAGTCCATATAAAATGGGCAAAGCAAAGGGCAAGGGACGGGGAAGTGGAAGTTATGCTGATGGTGCATCCAGAGGACGAGGCTGTGGCCAATGTGAAAGTGGGCAACAACAAAGACCCACATCTTCTCGCACGACTTTCCTGTCCCAGTTTCTAGGGGACCGCAGAACACCACTATTGAAGCCAGAGCAGTGTGAAACGGTTGTTAATTGGATAACGGATAATGCTTCCAGTCACTTAGCCACCACCACCACCTTGTCTTTCACACGGTCAAGTCTGAGTAGCCGTGAGTGTGGCCAGGATATTACTCACCCTGATCCTCCTTCCTCCCACCATGCCAAGTTCCCTGAGAGAACTGATCCCACACTTGGACACTCTGAAGAACTGTTCAGTTTTCCATTTCAAGATTCAGAAATCTCTGCCGGTCAACTTGAAGTGGGGAAATATAAGATCGCAAGTAGAGCTGCCGAAAGCTTTGACCAGCCCCGGTCACACGAAGATGAAGGTGGGAAAGTGTCACAAGAGGTGGATGATGATGAGACACAATTGCCAGAAAGTCAGGGGGAGGAGCAGGGTGCGGATGTGGAAGACGAGGTGGTGGATGACATAGTGACTGACCCAACCTGGCGGGAAGACATGCATAGCGAGGACAGCAGCACAAATGGGGAAGGAGGCATATCCCCCCAACAGGCAGGAAGAAGCAGTGTGGTGGCCACAGAGAGAAGGCGTGCATCCATTCCCCGCAACGCCATGAGTGAAGTTGCCATTCCACCTGTGAGATCTTCCCGAGTCTGGCTATTTTTTAAAGATTCTGCCGATAACCCCAAACAGGCCTTTTGCAGCACCTGCCATGCTCGCATCAGCAGGGGTAGCAAAACAACCAGCCTGACCACCACCAGCATGATCAGGCACATGCAAGCAAAGCAACCGACTTTGTGGGCTGAACCCCAGGCTCCAAGACCACTGCCTGCTGGTCACACCACTGCTTCTTCCAATGTTTTGCATAGATGCCAATCCTCAGTACACAATGCATGTGAAGATGCATCTAGCCCTGCACCTGTTGTGGCCCACAGTCAAGCAGCACCATCAGCAAGCCCGTCCACATCCTTGTCCCAGCACAGCGTTCAGTTGTCTATAACCCAGTCTTTGGAACGCAAGCAGAAATACCCAGCCAACGCCCCACAGGCCACAGTCCTCAATTCTAATATTTCTCTTCTGCTTGCGCTAGAAATGCTGCCTTTTAGGCTTGTTGAGACGGAAGCTTTCCGCAACCTGATGGTGGTGGCGGCCGCCCCAAGGTACTCGGTCCCCAGTCACCACTATTTCTCCCGGTGTGCCGTACCGGCATTACACCAGCATGTGTCCCACAACATTATCCGTGCCCTCAACAATGCTGTTACCGGGAATGTCCACCTAACCATGGACACGTGGACAAGTGCTTGTGGGCAGGGACAGTACATCTCAATGACTGCACACTGGGTTAACATAGTGGAAGTCAGAACCCAGTTGGACCTTGGGATGGAACACATCCTTCTCACACGAAGGATTGCTGGCCCTACGTCAATCAGGGCTGCCCCCACAGTCTACAGCTCCTGCACCTCCTCCTCCTCCATGTCTGAAATCAACACATCAGTCAGAAGCTGTAAGCACTGCAGCACTGCCTCAGCCAAGCGGCAACAGGCTGTGCTGAAGCTAATCTGCATAGGTGACAAACCGAGCAATGCAGAAGAGTTGTGGACAGCGCTGAAAGAGCAGTCAGATGTTTGAATGACACTGCTGAACCTACAGCCAGGCATAGTGGTGTGTGACAATGGCTGTAACCTGGTGGCGGCTCTGAGGCAAGGTGAGCTCACTCACGTACCTTGCTTGGTCTATGTGCTTAACCTCGTGGTTCAATGTTTTCTGAAAAGCTACCCGGAGCTGCTAGTGAAAGTACGCCGTCTGTCTGCCCATTTTAGAAAGTCAGCTACAGCTTCAACCGCCCTTGCCATGCTTCAGCAGCGTTTTCAGCTTCCAGCTCACCAACTGCTGTGTGATGTCCCCATGTGCTGGAATTCTACGCTGCATATGTTGTAAAGGATTTGTGAGCAAAAAAGGGCTATTGTTGACTACCAACATCAACAAGGCCGTCGAATTTCAGGTCAGACTCCACACATAAGACTTCAGGAGTGGACATGGATGTCAGACATATGTAACATCCTCCAAAACTGCACCAAGATGGTGAGCGGCGATGACGCCATAATTAGCATCACCATCCCGCTTCTCAGCATTCTGAAAAACTCTGTTCACAATCAAAGAGGATGGATTGCAGGCGGAGCATGAGAACATGGAGCAAGGAAACATACAGGGGGATTACACTCAGCCCAGCCTCATGTCTTCTCAACATGGATTGGTAGGCAATGAGGAGGAAGAACAGGAGCTACTTTCATGCGCTATAGACGGTACTACAAACACATCTGTACTAGCTTCTGTTCAGCAGGGATGGCCTGAGGACAGGGAGGAGGACGATGAGGATGAGGAAGACAGCATGGTCAGTCGTCCTGTTGGTGAAGATAAAGAGGAATGCTTGTTAGCAGTCTGGCTGACTTTATGTTGCGCTGCATTTCACGTGACCCTCGGATTATCAAAATTTTGGGTTACACTCATTACTGGTTGGGGACACTTCTAGACCAATGCTACAAGGAAAACTTTCAATCTCTTCTGCCTGAGGCAGAGAGGTGTACTAAAATGTTGCAATACCACAGGGCCCTTGTAGCGGAATTACTTAGAAAATTCCCATGTGAGAACGCTGGCAGCAGACGTCAGTGTTTGTTGTACAACCAAGGACTCGAAGCGAGAGAGAAAGAAGTACAATCCAGCTAAGGCAGGGGAACAATGGCCAAGTTCTGGGACAGTTTTCTCAGACCTCTCCCATCGTGGCGGCACAGAGGCAATGGGTGCTGTCACAGGAAGTGAAATGTTTGGGAAGATGGTGAGGGAGTACCTTGCAGATCGTACAAACATCATCCGGGATTCCTCTGTGCCTTTTAATTATTGGGTATCCAAGCTGAACACGTGGCATGAACTGGCTCTCTACGCCTTGGAGGTGCTGGCCTGCCCTGCTGTTAGCGTTCTGTCAGAGAGGGTTTTTAGTGCTGCTGGTGGAATTATCGCAGATAAGCGCATCCGCCTGTCAACTGAAAATACTGACAGGCTGACTCTTATAAAAATGAACAAGGTCTGGATTGGGAAAGACTTCTGTACACCACCAAGTGAAAACAGCGAAACATAACCTCAAATACATACTCTCTTTTGGGGAGGTGTATTCTCATGCACCTCTTCACAACCACACATGGGTATACGCTTCCAGATTTGGTCTGTTTGTTCTTATCCTCCTCCTTATCCTCATCCTGCTCATCCAGATCCACTATATCACCAGGGTGAACGTGGTCTGTACGGTGCATTTTGGCCAAGGATGCTGTCATGGCACTCTTGTTTAAAAAAAAAAGGATTTTACATTGGGGAATTGGGCATGACATTACATTGAGCCTACTGTTATGTTTGCTAATGACAGGTGTTATGAAGGCAATCCAGAAACACAGTGTGCTTAGCGATCAGAGCGCACACAGTGATCTGACAAATACCCAAAAATACAAGAACGAGCTCTGAGACGTGGAAACTCTGTAGACTGCACACCTGATCCTATCCTAAACACAACTAAAAGCGACTGTGGATTGCGCCTATCAACTACCTAGGCAACTCGGCACAGCCTAAGAAACTAGCTAGCCTGAAGATAGAAAAATAGGCCTGACTTGCCCCAGAGAAATTCCCCAAAGGAAAAGGCAGCCCCCCACATATAATGACTGTGAGTAAGATGAAAAGACAAAATGTAGGGATGAAATAGATTCAGCAAAGTGGGGCCCGATATTCTAGGACAGAGCGAGGACAGTAAAGCGAACTTTGCAGTCTACAAAAAACCCTAAAGCAAAACCACGCAAAGGGGGCAAAAAAAACCCACCGTGCCGAACTAACGGCACGGCGGTACACCCTTTGCGTCTCAGAGCTTCCAGCAAAACAAAAGACAAGCTGGACAGAAAAAAAGCAACAAAAAAGCAAAAAGCACTTAGCTATATAGAGCAGCAGGTCACAGGAACAATCAGGAGAAGCTCAGATCCAACACTGAAACATTGACAAGGAGCAAGGATAGCAGCATCAGGCGGAGTTAAGTAATGAAGCAGTTAACGAGCTCACCAGAACACCTGAGGGAGGAAGCTCAGAAGCTGCAGTACCACTTGTGACCACAGGAGTGAATTCAGCCACAGAATTCACAACAGCCTACTTCTTAACTCTGCCTCCTGCAATCTGTCTTGTACCTGCCAGTAGATCACCAGGGTGAACGTGCTCTGTACAGTGCATGTTGGCCAAGGGGGCTGTGATGGCACTCTTTTATTTCTAAACACAGAAAAAAGAAACATGCAAAAACGCAGGGATCCACAGGTATAACAAATTTTATTAATTACAAGTCCTTAGACCACACACTATTAATTATTTAAAAACATTTAAAAAACACAAAGTAGAGAAAAATTACCCAAGAAGACTAATATTCCACAAGAGAACAGATGTCCTACAAAAATCCCTCTATAATCATAAACTGTCCTAAGCGCTTATCTGCACCAATATAATAATAATAACCAGTGTCAACCGCAAAGTGCAATAGTGCAGATAGATATGTATACGTTATGACATAGGCCGTCTAACAATGTTCCAAATAGACATACTCACAAGCCGCAGGACAGAGAAATAGAAGTATAGCACTATCCATATTAGAGCATACATTTACCAGAATAAGTTCCCAATGGACATGCTCATAGCTGAACAGTTCGCTAAGGTAGAAGAGGTCAGAAGGACAACGGCCCCCTTGTGGCCCACCCAACGCGTATCGTCACACTAGTGACTTCATCAGGGGTAATGATAGTGTGATAGCTAATGGATCCTATATTATATAGAACTTACTAATTATCTGATCTAGTGCAGCTGCCAGGAGTCTGCCCTGAGAGAAAGCTCCAGCACTAAACTCTGAGTTGACAGCGTCCAGGAAGTAACCACTGCGCATGGTCAGTGGTTACCTAGGCAATGTAACAGCGCCGATCTATCAGCGCACCTATCGTTGTGGCAGCAAGTATGCAGAGATTCCTCACATTATGTGTCCCACCAGTAGCGCGTACATGACACCAGAACCACTCACATCTCGAGGGGTTAATCACCCCAGTACCTCAGTGCCGCTCCATGGCTAGCCACCGGTTGTCACCGCGCATGTCCGGAACTCTCCGGACACACCGCAGTGTGCAGGGTATGGTCTCCTAGGAGATCGCTGACGTTGTCGCTCTATGCGCAGGCGCCGCCTATGTTCTAAGCGTATACCCTGAGGCAAAGAAGGATGCCCTGACGGTGCACCGCTGTGATGGGCCCAATCACGCAGGCGCACCAACACCGCTCCTTCCCGGTTTCAGAGATAACCGCCATACGAGTTCAATCAATCCTAAGGGACCATCTTAGCCTCCTGAAAGATGCACAAATCCATCCCTTATATATATATATATATATATATATATATATATATATATATATATATATATATATATATATATATATATATATATATATATATATATATATGGTAGAGCACCTCTTATATTAAGGCACCCTGTTTTTATAATGACTGTCCCAAAGTATATTAAAGGACCAATAGGATCTTCTAAAATCCTCACCATAATGCGACCTAAGAACACCATTTAGGGCACACCATGGATGCACACCTAACATATAGGGACAAAGTGACATAGGAGATGAACTCAGTCACCTTCCATATCTAAGTGGGCCATATCTACTGGTGATTTAAGTCCCCCCTACAGGAGTCCCGTCTTTCAGATCAAATGTCATCTTGTCTCACACCAAACGCAAAAACGACTCTTTACTCCCAATACACCCTAGGGGTACATACAAAAGAGAAAGATCCCCAAAGAGCAAGGCCCTCAACAGATCCAAGCAAGTCATATTCACAGATCATCGATCTGATAAGCAACAGCCACCAACTCCGTACTCCCAAGTACATATTACAGTTTTATTTACGTTCCTAATATATACTGCACCTCTATGGTAAAAATACAGATGTTCCTGTAGGCTACCCTAAGGGTAAAGGTATGCAGACATAAAGAAAAAACAAAAAGGAAACAAAGATTTATAATTGCTTGTAAAACCCTGTAAACAGGAGCTCTTCGTTTAGTCCTCTTGGTGCAAGACTCTGTAATTTGTAAATCCACTTTGACTCGCATCTCAGTAGTTGGTGAGTTAGATTGCCTCCTCTGATGGTCACGTGGATACTCTCCAATCCCATCACTTTTAGACCTCTGATACTGCCGCCATGAGTCTCCAAGAAGTGTGTTGCCACTGAATTCAGTTTTTTTCCCCTCTCAAGGTCCTGCTTGGCCATACTTATGTTAGAGATGTGCTGTTGACACCTTCTCCTCAGTTGTTGAGACGTTTGGCCCACATACAGTTTGGGACAGTCACATACTATAACATAGATCAGATTTCTTGACCTGCAGTTGAAATAGGACTCAGACTTAATTGGAAAAGATAAAGTATCAACCAACATTTCTTCCCGTGCGACCATAAATTGACACACACTACAGTCCCCACAAGGATATGTGCCCAAGATCTTTCTGCCCATACCCAGTTTACTTTTGGGACGTTGATAATGGCTATGGCACAATTGGTCTTTAAGGTTGGTGGCTCTCCTTGCCACCACCTTAGGCATTGATGTAATGTGTGGAAAAAGTCTTGACTCACATAAGAGAATATTCCAGTTTTTAATAAGTATCTTATAGATGTCCGACCACTGGTTATTATATGTGGTAATTAAGGAAAGAGGTTGATCTGATTCACGCACCTGTTGGTTAAAGAGGCTTAGTCTCTCTCTTTGTCTGGCTTCTTGATATGCCCCTGAAACAATTCTTCGTGGGTATTGCCTATTGGTAAAGCGAGTGGTTAGATCTCCTGCCAGTCTATGAAAATCATCTGGTGAACTACAATTCCTACGGAGTCTCAAAAACTGAACTTTTGGAATTCCGTTCTTCAGGTGCACAGGATGGAAACTGGAATAGTGTAGGAGATTGTTTGTTGCCGTTGACTTACGATAGAGGCAGGAGGAGACGCAGTTTTCTTTCACAGTTAGCTTGATGTCCAGGAAATCTACATCTGATATTGAGCAGATTGTGGTTGAGGTCTTCTATAAACTTCTCACATTCAGATTGCGACCCTGTCCACATAAACAGCACATCGTCTATGTAACGTCGCCATGTAATGACGTTTTGCGAGAACATTTCATGCTTATACACCAGTCTCCTCCCACCACCCCAAAAATAAATTTGTGTATGAGGGCGCACACCGCGCCCCCATAGCAGTCCCGGAGATTTGTCTATAGTATTTCCTGTCAAATGTGAAGTAATTTTTGTCCAGGACAAAATGGAGTAGTTCTAACAAGAAAAGATTGTGCTCACCATTATTGTGATGTTTATCCAGGTAAAAGGAGACCGCTTGAATACCCAAATCATGGGCTATATTTGTATAAAGATATTCGACGACAAGGCAGATTAGTAACGTGCCCTCTGGGATCCTCAAGATATGTCATCAGATGTGCTGAGTCGCTTATATAGGAATTGAGGGACAGAGCCATAGGTTGGAGAACATGATCCAGATAAATGCATGGTCTTTCCATAATGCCACCAATACCAGATACTATCGGTCTTCCCGGGGCCAAAGTAGGTGACTTGTGCACTTTTGGCATGATGTAAAAGGTAGGGACTACGGGATGGTAAGTGAAAAGAAAGTCTGCTTCCCTCTTATTCAGGATGCCTTCACTAGTTGCCCTTTGTATAAGATGATCCAATTTGCCCTTGAACACCCAGGTAGGGTCTGAGGGAAGAATATGATAATTATTATTATTGAGTTGACGTAATGCTTCCGTAATGTACATTTCGTGAGGCCAAAGGACAACGTTCCCTCCTTTATCTGCTTCCCGGATGAGGAAATCACCATTATTACGTAGTCTCCGTAGAGCTTTTTTCTCCCCTATGTTTAAGTTCTCATGTCTCGATGAATCCAATTTAAGCGCCTCTATATCTCTACATACACTCTCAAAAAATATTTGTACCGCTGGAAAAAGTGAGAGGGATGGTGTCACCTGTGATGGAGATCTTCTGGTGAATCTTGTCTGACCTGGTGCACACTCGTTCTACTGCAAGAGTTCAAGGAGGTCTCGAAAAGTCTGCCTCTCGTCATCCGGTAGGGAGTCCACTAAAGAAGGTTTATGATACAAAAGTTTGAATGTCATTTTCCGACAAAACAAATAAAGGTTTGAATGTCATTTTCCGACAAAACAAATAAAGGTCCTTGACCAATGTAAATTTGTCCAGAGGGTTCATAGGTGAAAATGACAAACCCTTCATTAGTACAGATTTCTCTAAGTCTGACAAGACGTATGATGATAAGTTTATAATTTGAAATTCTTCTGTGATTGAAGGAGAGGACAACGTACCTGATAGAATTACCGTTTCCGGTTGAGTCTCGTCTCCCTCCTGTACGTGGGTGACCAATTCCGGTAGTTTCTGCCTTTTTTCCGGGTTTGCCCGTGATTTGCGTCTCCCCCTCCTCCTCCTGCGCCGCCTGTAGCCCCCTCTGGGTCGCTGAGGTCCGAGGACAAAAAAAATCACTGGAAGATAACTCATGTCTGGGTGGTTGCTCAGTTGGATTACCCCCAGAATTTGGCTGTACATTATTGGTATAACGTCTATTACCATGATGTACCCATTTGAAGGCTTGATCCCTCCCAAAGTCCATCTTATCCCTATAAAATGTTGTCCTCTTATTGATAATCTCTTTTTCAAAATGATCTAATGTTGTCTTCAGTTTGAGGAGAAAGGGGTCAACCAAACTTTCTTTATCAAATGCTCCAAGCTTGATCTCACTAATTTTTATGTCCTCTTTTATTTTAATTAAGAGCGCCTGATCATGTTCTATAAGCATGTCCATTAGGATATTGGAGCACTGCAAAAGCCCAGTCTACCAAATTTTCTTAAAGGCCCCCGTGACCTCCCAAGCTGGAAAAATCTGCACCCGTAAGCCTCTCGGCACATAACCTGTCTTTTTGTACTCTTCTAAACTCCTCACATTCCACCACACACGAGTCAAAGTCTTGTGCAAATTAGTAATCTCTGTAGAGACAGTCTGAAAATCCGGATTACTCGTAGGTAACGCTATATTATCAACAGACGCTGAAAAAATACCATGTGCTTGCTGACTCCAAGCATCTTCCCTAGCTGCTAGATCCATCACATATATAATATCTATGCAAATAGCCAAATAAAGATGTGCCAACACTCTGGAAACGGTGGTAACAAAACCACCTTAAAGACCAATATATAACACACTACTAGATAGAGGGCACCATCTATAATTATCTACGTGTTCAACCTGCTGCATGCCAAAAACAAGTCATAGCTAAACACAGAAAAAAGAAACATGCAAAAACGCAGGGATCCACAGGTATAACAAATTTTATTAATTACAAAGTCCTTAGACCACACACTATTAATTATTTAAAAAACACAAAGTAGAGAAAAATTACCCAAGAAGACTAATATTCCACAAGAGAACAGATGTCCTACAAAAATCCCTCTATAATCATAAACTGTCCTAAGCGCTTATCTGCACCAATATAATAACAATAACCAGTGTCAACCGCAAAGTGCAATAGTGCAGATAGATATGTATATGTTATGACATAGGCAGTCTAACAATGTTCCAAATGGACATACTCACAAGCCGCAGGACAGAGAAATAGAAGTATAGCACTATCCATATTAGAGCATACATTTACCAGAATAAGTTTCCAATGGACATGCTCATAGCTGAACAGTTCGCTAAGGTAAAAGAGTTCAGAAGGACAACGGCCCCCTTGTGGCCACCCGATCTGCCGCCACGTCACCAACCACCCGAGCTGCCGCCACGTCACCGACCACCCGAGCTGCTGCCACGACCACCCGAGCTGCCGCCTCACCACCACCAGTGCTGCAGCACACCAACCTGTCTCTTCCCCACTATCCTGAAATCCTGAAGAATGTAAGTCCGCAAGGACAGGGTCCTCCCCCCTCTGTTCCAGTCTGTCACTGTAAATTTGTTTACTGTTAAAGATATCTATAACCCTGTATGTAACCCCTAGGATTGAGCGAAACGGGTCGGCAATTTTCAGAAGTCGCCGACTTTTGGCAAAGTCGGGTTTCATGAAACCCGACCCCTGTGTGGGGTCGGCCATGAAGTCGGCGATCTTCTGAATCTGGAATCGGAATTCCGATACCGATTCCCGATATGTTTAAGATATCGGGAATTGGTATCGGAATTCAGATTTAAGTGTAAAATAAAGAATTAAAATAAAAAATATCGCCATACTTACCCTCTGACGCGCCCTGGTACTAACCGGGAACCTTCCTTCCTTAGAATCAGCCTTCCAGGACCTTGCGGTGACGTCGCGGCTTGTGATTGGTCGCGCGGCCGCCCATGTGACCGCTCGCGCGGCCAATCACAAGCCGCGACGTCACCGAAGGTCCTGGAAGGGCTGATTCTTAGGAAGGAAGGCTGCCGGAAAGAAGCAGGGCGCGTCCGAGGGTGAGTATATTCCTATTAGGTATATACTCACCCTCGGACGCGCCCTGCTTCTTTCCGGCAGCCTTCCTTCCTAAGAATCAGCCCTTCCAGGACCTTCGGTGACGTCGCGGTGACGTCGCGGCTTGTGACTGGTCGCGCGAGCGGTAACATGGGCGGCCGCGCGACCAATCACAAGCCGCGATGTCACCGCGACGTCACCGCAAGGTCCTGGAAGGCTGATTCTAAGGAAGGAAGGTTCCCGGTTAGTACCAGGGCGCGTCAGAGGGTAAGTATAGCGATATTTTTTATTTTAATTCTTTATTTTACACTTAAATATGGATCCCAAGGCCTGAAGGAGAGTTTCCGCTCCTTCAGACCCTGGGAACCATTGGAAACCCAATGCACTGCATTGGGTTTCGAGTTTCGACCGACCCCGACGTTTTTATAGGATCGGCCGATTTCACTCGACCCGATTTTTGAAAAAGTCGGGTTTCGTGAAACCCGACCCGATCCAATAAAAGTAAAGGTCGCTCAACCCTAGTAACCCCTTTTCACATGTACAGGACCATGGAATTAATGGTGCTATTTAAATAAATAATAATAATAATAATAATAATATATACTGTACGTAATCAGTATATTTATGTAATCCTTATATGTACTTATTAACCTTTGTACGTTATTGTTAACATATACAAAAATGTACGCACTCACACTATTCAATCTTAATATTCCTTGAATTTTGTAGTTTGCAATGAAATTGTTTTGTATTGCAAGGATGAGCCTTTTTTAAAGCCGTATCTAAACCTTAGTGTTAAAAACATGGCAAACACAATTGCCAAATTCTCCTGTAAATAATTCTGCAAAGAGGGAACCATCATACCATAAAAAAATATGAGTGAATTTTCAAGGGCCCATCCAGTATGTGGGTTCCAAGGCGTAATGGGGTGCATATGACTGACTATGCAGCAGGGCTCGCCTTCCTGCCAATGTGTAAAACAAAGGAGTACAGGAGTACAAAATGCATATTGTGAAGTGGATTTTCATGGGCCCATCCACTATGTGGGTTCCAAGGCGTAATGGGATGCATATGACTATGCAGATAGGCTGGACTTGCCGCCAATATGTAAAACCAAGGAGTACGGGAGTGCAAAATGCATATTGTGGATTTTCATGGGCACATCCAGTATGTGGGTTCCAATGCCTAATGGGGTGCATATGACTATGCAGCAGGGCTGGCCTTACCACCAATGCTTGATCCTTTAGTTAGTGCCAGTTGTCCATTGTTTTTGGAGGATTCACATCCCTTCTGGTCTCTCCTGTTCGCTGTGCTTTTCTTCAAAGATAAGTCCTGGCTTTGTTTCTGCTGTCCACCTGCTGTGGACCTTATGGTTCTGTGCATTTTCATGTTTTGTCTTGTCCAGCTTTGTCTGTGAAGGATTTTTTGCAGCCTAGCTGTGTCTCTGGAGATGCAGATATACCCTCCATGTCTTTAGTCAGATGTGGTGATTTGTATTTTCTGTGGTGGATATTTTCTTGTGTTTTAATACTGACCGCATAGTACTCTGTTCTATTCTTTCTTTTTAGCTAGTATGGCCTCCTATGCTAAATCCTGATTTCATGTCTGCGTATGTTATTTCCCTCTCCTCTCACAGTCAATATTTGTGGGGGGCTGTCTATCCTTTGGGTATTTTCTCTGAGGCAAGGTAGGTTTTCTGTTTCTGTCTTTAGGGGTAGTTAGTTCTTAGGCTGTGTCGAGGGGTCTAGGGAGAGTTAGGTACCCCCCACGGCTACTTCTAGTTGCGCTGCTAAGTTCAGGGTTTGCGGTCAGTACAGGTGCCACCTTCTCCAGAGTACGTCTCATGCTGCTCCAAGGCCACCAGATCATAACAGCTTGCCTTCCTGCCAATGTATAAAACAAAGGAGTATGGAGCACAAAATGCATATTGTGAAGTGGATTTTCCAAGGCACATCCAGTATGTGGGTTCCAAGACCTAATGGGGTGCATATGACTGACTGTGCAGAAGGGCTGGCCTTACCACCAATGTTTAAAACCAATGAGTACGGGAGTACAAAATGCATATTGTGAAGTGGAATTTCATGGGCCCATCCAGTATGTGGGTTCCAAGGCCTAATGGGGTGCATATGACTATGCAGCAGGGCTTGCCTTCCTGCCAATGTATAAAACAAAGGAGTATGGAGCACAAAATGCATATTGTGAAGTGGATTTTCCAGGGCACATCCAGTATGTGGGTTCCAAGACCTAATGGGGTGCATATGACTGACTATGGGCTGGCTTTGCCGCCAAGGTGTAAAACAAAGTAGCACGGAGTATAAAATGCATATTGTGAAGTGATTTTCATGGGCCCATCCACTATGTGGGTTCAAAGGCTTATTGGGGTGCATATGAATTGGTAGCAGGGCAGGCCTTGAATTCAATGCAACACTTTTTCAGGAGTCACCCCTGGACATCTTATGACAGGGGTACTGTGGTTCGTCGTAATTCTTGGCAGCCCATCCACTCACAGCATAGGCTACAACAGCTTAGGAGACCCACTGTTTCATAATGGCCCTTTAAGAAGATTAATGCCACCTGATGCACCAGTAAAAATAGGCTCTGTGACTTTAAGAGTCCCTTCTTCATAAATGAAACAAGATGGGTCTGCTTATGTGTCACACACCACATGGCCAGCTAGGGTTGTTAAATGTTACAATGACATTTCCCAGTGAATGCATTTGTAGTGGTTGAAACAATGTTAAAGTTGAAAAACGCTTCAAAAATGCTGCGTCTGAACTAAGCCTAAGTGGGAGAGGAAATTTTCAGTCTGGGGTTAAATATTTTGCCTTACAAGCATGTCATTAACCTGCAAAGGATGTACCTTGACATATTTCAAAGCAAAACCCATTTTGGTTTCGTTTTCATGTGTTTTTTGTGGCACCGGGAAAAATGACATGAATCTCGGAAAAAAATGATTAAGGCTGTTAACTAGGAGTCAGGAATGCTTCCAGGGGCGATCACCATGAGGTTCTTGTGTCATTTGAGCAGTGTTTCCATCATTTTCAAAAGTTTTTAGACCTTAAAAGGACCCCTGGGGGGGGATCGCGGTAAAAATACTCGGGTCTCCCATAGACTTACATTGGGCTCGTTGTTCTGGCTGAGTACCCGAGTATTCCAATTTGCTCGACCCGAGCAACGAGCACCCGAGCATTTTAGTGCTTGCCCATCACTAATTGGAAAATTTTACATAACGTTCTTCCGGCACTCTACGCTGAGTACTTACTCTGTGGTTTCCATCTAAATCTCTGAGTGACGTGATTCAGATGAAACCCTTGAGGGATCCATTCACTAATGAGGCTGCAGAGTTACTCTGGCATTTGTCTGGCCTTCTTTTCTGAAGTGCACAAAACTGTGGTCGACTGTGCTTTTTCTATGGCGTCCAAAGTGCCTTCATTTGCCTCATTATAGGGATTCTTCTGCTGGGGGTTCCGTTTGAATAACGTATTTCAGAGATTTACATGGAAACCCCAATGTAAGCGCTCAGCGCATAGCACAGGATAAATGTGCACTGAGCCTTAATGCAATCTTTGGGAGGCAGAATGAACTAAACAGCAGGTGAAGAATTGGTTTTATAATTTTTGTTTCATCATTCATTGTGCGGTATAAGTGATTAGACGACTTTATTCTATACCCCATTTATATTGTTTTTATGTTTGTTGCTTTCACACACTAAAAGATGCATTTATTGCAAAAACTAGTTTTTCCATCATCATATTTTAAGAGCTATAATTTTTCCATATTTTGGCCCAGAGTCATGCGAGGGCCTGATTTTTGAGGGACAAATTGACATTTTTATTGGTACCATTCTCAGACACATGACATTTTTTTATTGCTTTCTATTTCAATTTTTGGGAGGTAGAATGATCAAAAAACAGCCATTCAGGATTTTTTTTTTTTTTTTTTGGGGGGGGGGGGGGGGGGGAGGGGGTTACGTTGTTCCGCTTGTGGAAAGATTGGTAAGCCAGTTTTATTCCTCAGGCCAGTATGATTACAGTGATACCCCACTTTTCAGTTTTTGAATTTCCACAAAATTTTGAAATAAGCAATAAATTATGTTCAACTTCACAATTGTGCTCCACTTGTTGATTCTTCACCAAAAATTTGCATTTGGTATCATTACGTTTGAAGCATGATATGTGGGAAAAGGTTAAAAGGTTCAAAGGGGCCGAATACTTTCTCAAGGCACTGTATATATATCTACTATATAATTGTCTAAGGGTCACTTCCGTCTGTCTGTCTGTCACGCATATTCATTGGTCGTGGCCTCTGTCTGTCATGGAAATCCAAGTCGCTGATTGGTCGTGGCAAAACGCCCACGACCATTGCCACGACCAATCAGCGACGGGCACAGTCCACCGGCAAAATGGCCGCTCCTTCCTCCCCGCAGTCAGTGCCCGCTCCATACTCCCCTCCAGTCAGCCCTCAAACAGGGTTAATGCCAGCGTTAATGGACCGCGGTGTAACGCACTCCATTAACGCAGCTACAGTTATATGAAAAATTTTGGGCACCCCTATTAATCTTAAGCTTAATGTTTTATAAAAAATTGTTTTTTTTTTGCAACAGCTATTTCAGTTTCATATATCTAATAACTGTTGGACATAGTAATGTTTCTGCCTTGAAATGAGGTTTATTGTACTAACAGAAAATGTGCAATCTGCATTCAAACAAAATTTGACAGGTGCATAAGTATGGGCACCCCACCAGAAAAGTGACATTAACATTTAGTAGATCCTCCTTTTGCAAAAATAACAGCCTCTAGTCACTTCCTGTAGCTTTTAATGAGTTCCTGGATCCTGACCATTCCCCTTCCCAAAACAATTCCAGTTCAGTTAAGTTTGATGGTCGCCGAGCATGGACAGCCCTCTTCAAATGATCCCACAGATGTTCAATGAAATTCAGGTCTGGGGACTGGGATGACCATTCCAGAACAGTGTAATTGTTCCTCTGCATGAATGCCTGAGTAGATTTGGAGCGGTGTTTTGGATCATTGTCTTGCTGAAAGATCCATCCCTGTGTAACTTCAACTTTGTCACTGATTCATGAACATTATTGTCAAGAATCTGCTGATACTGAGAGGAATCCATGCGTCCCTCAACTTTAACAAGATTCCCGGTGCCGGCATTGGCCACACAGCCCCAAAGCATGATGGAACCTCCACCAAATTTTACTGTGGGTAGCAAGTGTTTTTCTTGCAATGCTGTGTTTTTTGGCCGCCGTGCATAACGCCTTTTTGTATGACCAAACAACTCAATCTTGGTTTCATCAGTCCACAGGACCTTCTTCCAAAAATAAATTGGCTTCTCCAAATGTGCTTTTGCATACCTCAGCCGACTCTGTGGCGTGCTTGCAGAAACGGCTTCTTTCGCATCACTCTCCCATACAGCTTCTCCTTGTGCAAAGTGCATTGTATAGTTGACCGATGCACAGTGACACCATCTGCAGCAAGTTGATGCTGCAGCTCTCTGGGAGGTGGCCTGAGGATTGTCCTTGACTGATCTTACCATTCTTCTTCTCTGCCTTTCTGATGTTTTTCTTGGCCTGCCACTTCTGGCCTTAACAAGAACTGTATCTGTGTTCTTCCATTTCCTTACTATGTTCCTCACAGTGGAAGTTGACAGGTTAAATCTCTGAGACAGCTTTTTGTATCCTTCCCCTGAACAACTATGTTGAATAATCTTTGTTTTCAGATCACTAGACAGTTGTTTTGAGGAGCCCATGATGCCACTCTTCAGAGGAGATTCAAACAGGAGAACTTGCAAGTGGACACTTTAAGTAGCTTTTCTCATGATTGCATACACCTGGCTATGAAGTTCAAAGCTCAATGAGGTTAGAAATCCAAAATAAGTGCTTTAGTAAGTCAGAAAAAGTAGGTAGGAGTATTTAAAACAAGAAAATGATAAGGGTGCCCATACTTATGCACCTATCAAATTTTGTTTGAATGCAGATTGCATAAACCTCATTTCAAGGCAGAAACATTACTGTGTCCAACAGTTATTAGATATATGAAACTGAAATAGCTTGTCAGGAATCCCTGACCGCTGCCACCAATTTGTCACGATTCACACCGTGACCGTCACCCCTACGTCACAGATCGGGGTGACTTTAGGCCAACAGACGGCTATCACATGTGCAGGGGGGCTTATCTTAGTTATCCCTCCACTCCACAATGTGATGAAAAAACACACACAAGGCTATTGACCTCTTAGTTTACAGCAGGGGCTTATTCTAGGTATCCCACTGCTCTTCAATATACCACGAACTGCAGGGATTTATGTATATCCCGCTTACAGTTCCACTTAACACTTGCAGCTCTCTGGCGCCCCCCTTACTCTCAGGTCAGATTAGGTACTGCACCCTGGGTAATTAGTCGCCAGAAAGGCTGCCTGCTATGTACTGGCTAATGGGCACGCTGTAGCGACGCGATAAACTACTCCCGCTCAGGCAGGAACAATAATTATCAACGCCGCAGTCGCTACAACACCACCCAACTACACAGTACAAAACGTATGCTGCCACCAGCTTCGATTAAACGGGTCCGAAGCTAACCCCAAAAACAGTAGCGTAATTCTCTTCAGGAGACTTAGGGTACGTTTAGAGCATGGAGAGAACTAGTATTAAATAATATACAAAATTTAGGCAGTGTTTTATCAAAATATTTTACAAAGATGTTACAAAATGAGACAATTGCAAATATACAAGGTAATTATAAAAAAACAAGGATTACATGAGAATAACACTTACATGTGTTCAAAGCATTGCAGGCAACCAGGCTAGTGGAGCTTCCATACGTCCCAGCTCATTGGACGTGCTCAGGGCTCTCCAGGAAAAAGACAGAAGTGACTGCTGGGATCTGGGCAGACAGTTATAGCTTCAGCCTGTGACATCCCAGAAAGGGGTTGGATCACCTTGTCCCTCCTACCTCTTCAGTTAACTAATTTTACCCTAACTTTTATCTAATTTCTATAGCTCCGCTACAAAACATGTCATAGTCATAACAAACCCAGCATTCATCTCGGTTTAACGTGGGCATTCTAATGAGATCAAATGTCCTATCTGTGATACATATTTACAGAGAAATCCCTACTTCTTTACCAGATGGAGTTAGAAACCAGTGTTTAGAGTGATGGGTAGATCCACCGAGGGAGATTAAGAATATATATTTTGGAGCCATTTTTCCCAACATCAGGGATAGACTGGTACGAGCTGACATTTAGCAGCACACATCCCACCACGACACAAGATGTCCAGACCACACGCAGGCAGGGCACCTTTCCCTGTCTAAGCTGTGCCTCATGTTCCAATGTGATAAAATCGGACAATGTCACTCACCCCAGAACGGGAAAATCCTACCCCATCGGGGATACCATACCTGCAACTCCAACTTCGTGGTATACCTAATTAAATGTCCATGCGGCCTCTTATACATTGGAGAAACAACTCAACATATCAGGGACCAAATTGCTAGCCACAAATCGACCATTCGTTGTGGCAAGACCTGGCTTCCCATACCAGACCACTTTATTAAATTGAAACACACGGTGGCACAACTCAAATACCAGGTCATTGAAAATGTACCTAGACCTAGGAGAGGGGGTAGCCACATCAGACTACTGAAAACCAGAGAAACTTACTGGATTCATAAACTAGACACCCTGGCTCCCAAAGGCCTTAATAGAGAGATTAATTGGCTAATATGACTTTACTAATTTTACCATTTACTTTTGCAGAATCGCTAAATACGAATTTCATTAGGCGAGTTCTTCTATCCAATTTATTATAGCTAGCCATACTATCTTAACAACTTCCAGACCCTTTCCTTAGTGTCTACATATGCCCCACAACTGTCCCATACTACAGGGCCATCCCCCACACATATACTCTTTGCCTTTGTTATAATAGCATCCATATTGTGCACACCTACATTCCCCCTTTACATCAGTTTCCTTATGCTTGTTTAGCCATGCCCACATTTTTAGTTCTTTGCATAGCCTTTGTTTAGCCCCCATTCAACCCACAGCTGCTTCCTACTGCCCCTCCCCTTACAACCATCGCTATAGTTTCATTACCAAGCATGCACAGTGCTCCCTTTGCAATAGCGACACGTCACTTCGGTTTCGGTGACGCACTTCCGGTCCAGCGATATGGGGCACAGCATTTAAACGCCGCAGCACCTTCCAGCACATGCCAAACAGCCGCACACTGAGCAGGGCGTGGATGCGCCGCTCTATAAACTCTACAACACGCAACAAGCAGGTAAACTTGGCTTCATTACTTTACCTTACTACGGCGTCCTCAGAGACTCTTAAGTGCAGCTCCCCACTACATTAGACAGCAGGTATACCTGTCAGTTCTTTGTGCCACAACCACATTCTGCAGCATTGTACCTTATGCTATTATTTATTAGCTCCTTACGGCGTACTTATAGACTGTTTGTTTAATGCAGCTCCCTACTACATTAGGCAGCGGGTATACCTGTCAGTTTTTTATGCCACAACCACCTACTCTTGCTACAATATTTTGCAGCATTATTGCCATTATTTATTAGCTCCCCATTATATCAGGCAACATCTCCAAGTGACCATGGTCATGCCATTTTCGTTCATAAGATTACGGTACTATTACTGGGTATGGCATCATCATTACACCACTATTATGCCTCCCCCCCTCCCACCCTTTTTACTATACTAGCTAGTCAATACACGTATTGTGTACAGATAGCCACCTACATTCCAAGGCTAGCATTTTTTGATTATATCATAACTTTTCCTTTACGTCCCCTTTATTCATTGCAGTCTCGGGCACCTAAACACCAATGGTCCCTTTCCACATTCTTTACCCTCTACTCTGGCTACAACAACCAAGGTAATATATGCCTGTCTTATTTTATGTCACTCAAAAGTCAAAAGAAAAGGAAGAGAAAGAGAAGAGAGAGAAGAGAAAGGGAAGAGAAAGAGAAGAGAAGAGAAAGGGAAGAGAAAAGAGAAATGGAAGAGAAAGAGAAGAGAAAGGGAAGAGAAAGAGAAGAGAGAAGAGAAAGGGAAGAGAAAGGGAAGAGAAAGAAGAGAATAGAGAGAAGAGAAAGGGAAGAGAAAGAGAAGAGAGATAAGACAAAGGGAAGAGAGAGAGAAGAGAGAAGAGAAGGGAAGAGAAAGAGAAGAGAGAGAAGAGAAAGGGAAGAGAAAGAGAAGAGAGAAGAAAAAGGGGAAGAGAAAGAGAAGAGAGAGAGAAAGGGAAGAGAAAGAGAAAAGAGAAAGGGAAGAGAAAGAGAAGAGAAAGGGAAGAGAAGAGAGAAAGAGAATAGAGAGAAGAGAAAAGGAAGAGAAAGGAAGAGAAAGAGAAGAGAGAGAAGAGAAAGGGAAGAGAAAGAGAGAGAGAAGAAAAAGGGAAGAGAAAGAGAAGAGAGAAGAGAAAGGGAAGAGAAAGAGAGAGAGAAGAGAAAGGGAAGAGAAAGGGAGAGAAAGAGAAGAGAAAGAGAAGAAAGAGAAGAGAAAGGGAAGAGAAAGAGAAGAGAGAGAAGAGAAAGGGAAGAGAAAGAGAAGAGAGAAGAGAAAGGGAAGAGAAAGAGAAAAGAGAAAGGGAAGAGAAAGAGAAGAGAAAGGGAAGAGAAGAGAGAAGAGAATAGAGAGAAGAGAAAAGGAAGAGAAAGGGAAGAGAAAGAGAAGAGAGAGAAGAGAAAGGGAAGAGAAAGAGAAGAGAGAAGAAAAAGGGAAGAGAAAGAGAAGAGAGAAGAGAAAGGGAAGAGAAAGAGAAGAGAAAGGAAGAGAAAGGGAAGAGAAAGAAGAGAATAGAGAGAAGAGAAAGGGAAGAGAAAGAGAAGAAGAGAGATAAGAGAGAGAGAAGAGAGAAGAGAAAGGGAAGAGAAAAAGAAGAGAAAAGAGAAAGGGAAGAGAAAGAGAAGAGAAAGGGAAGAGAAAGGGAAGAAAGAGAAGAGAAAGGGAAGAAAGAGAAGAGAAAGGGAAGAGAAAGAGAAGAGAGAGAAGAGAAAGGGAAGAGAAAGAGAAGAGAGAAGAGAAAGGGAAGAGAAAGAGAAGAGAAAAGAGAAAGGGAAGAGAAAGAGTAGAGAAAGGGAAGAGAAGAGAGAAGAGAATAGAGAGAAGAGAAAAGGAAGAGAAAGGGAAGAGAAAGAGAATAGAGAGAAGAGAAAGGGAAGAGAAGAAAGAAGAGAATAGAGAGAGGAGAAAGGGAAGAGAAAGGGAAAAGAAGAGAAAGGGAAGAGAAGAAAGAAGAGAATAGAGAGAGAAAGGGAGAGAAAGGGAAGAGAAAGAAGAGAGAAGAGAAAGTGAAGAGAAAGAGAAGAGAGAAGAGAAAGGGAAGAGAAAGAGAAGAGAGAGAAGAGAAAGGGAAGAGAAAGAGAAGAGAGAAGAAAAAGGGAAGAGGAAGAGAGAGAGAAGAGAAAGGGAAGAGAAAGAGAAGAGAGAAGAGAAAGGGAAGAGAGAAGAGAAGAGAGGAGAGAAAGGGAAGAGAAAGGGAAGAGAAAGGGAAAAGAAAGAGAAGAGAAAGGAAGAGAAAGAGAAGAGAGAAGAGAAAGGGAAGAGAAAGAGAAGAGAGAGAAGAGAAAGGGGAGAAGAAAGAGAAGAGAGAGAAGAGAAAGGAAAAGAGAGAGAAGAGAGAGAAGAGAAAGGAAGAGAAAGAGAAGAGAGAAAAGAGAAAGAGAAGAGAGAGAAGAGAAAGGAAGAAAGAGAAGAGAGAGAAGAGAAAGGGAAGAGAAAGAGAAGAGAAAGGGAAGAGAAAGAGAAGAAAGAGAAGAGAAAGGAAGAGAAAGAGAAGAAGAGAAGAGAAAGGGAAGAGAAAGAGAAGAGAGAAGAGAAAGAGAAGAGAGAGAAGAGAAAGGGAAGAGAAAGAGAATAGAGAGAAGAGAAAGGGAAGAGAAAGAGAAGAGAAAAGAGAAAGGGAAGAGAAAGGGAAGAGAAGAGAGAAGAGAAAAGGAAGAGAAAGGGAAGAGAGAGAATAGAGAGAAGAGAAAGGAAGAGAAAGAGAAAAGAGAGAAGAGAAAGGGAAAAGAAGAGAAAGGGAAGAGAAGAAAGAAGAGAATAGAGAGAGGAGGAAAGGGAGAGAAAGGGAAGAGAAAGAGAATAGAGAGAAGAGAAAGGGAAGAGAAAGAGAAGAGAGAAGAGAAAGGGAAGAGAAAGATAAGAGAGAAGAGAAAGGGAAGAAAAAGAAGAGAGAGAGAGAAAGGGAAGAGAGAGAGAAGAGAGAGAAGAGAAAGAGAAGAGAGAAGAGAAAGGGAAGAGAAAGAGAAGAGAGAGAAGAGAAAGGGAAGAAAGAGAAGAGAGAGAAGAGAAAGGGAAGAGAGAGAGAAGAGAAAGGGAAGAGAAAGAGAAGAGAGAAGAGAAAGGGAAGAGAAAGAGAAGAGAGATAAGAGAGAGATAGAGAGAGAGAAGAGAGAAGAGAAAGGGAAGAGAAAGGGAAGAGAAGGGAAGAGAGAGAAAAGAAAGAGAAGAGAGAAGAGAAAGGGAAGAGAAAGAGAAGAGAGAAGAGAAAGGGAAGAGAGAGAGAAGAGAAAGGGAAGAGAAAGAGAAGAGAGAAGAGAAAGGGAAGAGAAAGAGAAGAGAGAAAGGGAAGAGAAAGAGAAGAGAAAGGGAAGGAAGAGAGAGAGAATAGAGAGAAGAGAAGAAAGAAGAGAAAGGGAAGAGAAAGAGAAGAGAGAGAAGAGAAAGGGAAGAAAGAGAAGAGAGAGAAGAGAAAGGGAAGAGAAAGAGAAGAGAAAGGGAAGAGAAAGAGAAGAGAGAAGAGAAAGGGAAGAGAAAGAGAAGAGAGAAGAGAAAGGGAAGAGAAAGAGAAGAGAAAAGAGAAAGGGAAGAGAAAGAGTAGAGAAAGGGAAGAGAAGAGAGAAGAGAATAGAGAGAAGAGAAAAGGAAGAGAAGGGAAGAGAAAGAGAATAGAGAGAAGAGAAAGTGAAGAGAAAGGAAAAGAAGAGAAAGGGAAGAGAAAGGGAAGAGAAAAGAGAAAGGGAAGAGAAAGAGAAGAGAAAGGGAAGAGAAAGAGAAGAGAGAAGATAAAGGGAAGAGAAAGGGAAGAGAGAGAAGAGAAAGTGAAGAGAAAGTGAAGAGAGAAGAGAAAGGGAAGAGAAAGAGAAGAGAGAGAGGAGAAAGGGAAGAGAAAGAAGAGAGAAGAGAAAGTGAAGAGAAATTGAAGAGAAAGAGAAGAGAGAAGAGAAAGGGAAGAGAAAGAGAAGAGAGAGAGAGAAAGGGAAGAAAGAGAAGACAGAGAAGAGAAAGGGAAGAGAAAGAGAAGAAAGAGAAGAGAAAGGAAGAGAAAGAGAAGAGAGAGAAGAGAAAGGGAAGAGAAAGAGAAGAGAGAAAAGAGAAAGGGAAGAAAGAGAAGACAGAGAAGAGAAAGAGAAGAAGAAAGAGAAGAAGAGAAGAGAAGAGAGAAAGAGAAGAGAAAGAGAAGAGAAAGAGAAGAGAGAAGAGAGAAGGGAAGAAAGAAGAGAGAGAAGAGAAAGAGAAGAAAGAGAAGAGAAAGGGAAGAGAAAGAGAAGAGAAAGGAGAGAAAGAGAAGAGAGAGAAGAGAAAGGGAAGAGAGAAGAGAAGAGAGGAGAGAAAGGGAAGAGAAAGGGAAGAGAAGGGAAGAGAGAAGAGAAAGGGAGAAAGAGAAGAGAGAGAAGAGAAAGGGAAGAGAAAGAGAAGAGAGAGAGGAGAAAGGGAAGAGAAAGGGAAGAGAAAGAAGAGAGAAGAGAAAGGGAAAAGAGAGAGAAGAGAGAGAAGAGAAAGGGAAGAGAAAGAGAAGAGAAAGGGAAGAGAGAAGAGAAAGAGAAGAGAGAGAAGAGAAAGGAAGAGAAAGAGAAGAGAAAGAGAAGAGAGAAGAGAAAGAGGAGAGAAGAGAAAGGGAAGAGAAAGAGAAGAGAAAGGGAGAGAAAGAGAAGAGAGAGAGGAGAAAGGGAAGAGAAAGGGAAGAGAAAGAAGAGAGAAGAGAAAGGGAAAAGACAGAAGAGAGAGAAGAGAAAGGGAAGAGAAAGAAGAGAAAGAGAGAAGAGAAAGGGAAGAGAAAGAGAAGAAAGAGAAGAGAAAGGGAAGAGAAAGAGAAGAAAGAGAAGAGAAAGGGAAGAGAAAGAGAAGAAAGAGAAGAGAAAGGAAGAGAAAGAGAAGAGAGAAGAGAAAGTGAAGAGAGAGAGAGAAGGGAAGAGAAAGAGAATAGAGAGAAGAGAAAGGAAGAGAAGAGAAGAGAGAAGAGAAAGGGAAGAGAAAGAGAAGAAGAGAAGAGAAAGGGAAGAGAAAGAGAAGAAAGAGAAGAGAAGGGAAGAGAAGAGAAGAAGAGAAGAGAAAGGGAAGAGAAAGAGAAGAGAGAAGAGAAAGAGAAGAGAGAGAAGAGAAAGGAAGAGAAAGAGAATAGAGAGAAGAGAAAGGGAAGAGAAAGGGAAGAGAAAGGGAAGAGAAAGAGAAGAGAAAGGAAGAGAAAGAGAAGAGAGAAGAGAAAGGGGAAGAGAAAGAGAAGAAAGAGAAGAGAAAGGGAAGAGAAGAGAAGAAAGAGAAGAGAAAGGGAAGAGAAAGAGAAGAAAGAGAAGAGAAAGGGAAGAGAAAGAGAAGAGAGAAGAGAAAGAGAAGAGAGAGAAGAGAAAGGGAAGAGAAAGAGAATAGAGAGAAGAGAAAGGGAAGAGAAAGGGAAGAGAAAGAGAGAGAGAAGAGAAAGGGAAGAGAAAGGAGAAGAGAGAAGAGAAAGAGAAGAGAGAGAAGAGAAAGGGAAGAGAAAGAGAATAGAGAGAAGAGAAAGGGAAGAGAAAGGGAAGAGAAGAGAAGAGAGAAGAGAAAGGGAAGAGAAAGAGAAGAGAAAAGAGAAAGGGAAGAGAAGAGAGAAGAGAATAGAGAGAAGAGAAAGGAAGAGAAAAGGGAAGAGAGAGAATAGAGAGAAGAGAAAGGGAAGAGAGAGAGAAGAGAGAGAAGAGAAGGGAAGAGAAAGGGAAGAGAAAGAGAAGAGAGAGAAGAGAAAGGGAAGAGAAAGGGAAGAGAAAGAGAAGAGAGAAGAGAAAGGGAAGAGAAAGGGAAGATAAAGAGAAGAGAGAGAAGAGAAAGGGAAGAAAGAGAAGAGAAATGGAAGAGAAAGGGAAGAGAAAGAGAAGAGAAAGGGAAGAGAAAGAGAAGAAAGAGAAGAGAAAGGGAAGAGAAAGAGAAGAGAAAGGGAAGAGAAAGAGAAGAAAGAGAGAGAAAGGGAAGAGAAAGAGAAGAAAGAAAGAAGAGAAAGAGAGAAGAGAAAGAGGAAGAGAAGAGAGAAAGAGAAGAGAGAGAAGAGAAAGGAGAGAG